>NC_133143.1:24946343-25259593 GCF_048418815.1 Hemitrygon akajei
AAAAGCATTTCTATCCCCTCCTGTTTGCATAAGAAGCAGCAGGAAGAATCTTAAGGTGCAAAGATTGAATGACAAGACACACACATTTTTGTGGCGACTTCACCTCAGAGTGCAGATTTCATTCCAGAAGTTCATATAATCTGAAACTACACCCAAAGAACATTGGCAATTCCTTTCCCCCTACAGATGCTGCTTGGCTCACTGTGTTCCTCCAGTAGATTGCTGCTCCAGATACCAACATCTGCAGTCTCTTGTGTTCCCAGAAAAAGCAGTCTAAATGAAAGGTCTCAAAACAAAGATCAATTGACCAACAACACACACAAAATGCTGGTGGAACAGCTCAGGCCAGGCAGCATCTATAGAGAGAAGCGCTGTCGACGTTTTGGGCCGAGACTCACTCAACTGCTCCAGCAGCTTACCCTCTGTTCCAGATACCAGCACCTACCATCTCCGTCCTCCCAGAAAAATCTTAACCAATCAATGCCAAAAACCCAGGGGGCTCCATCTTCACCTTGCACCAGTCAGCTGAGCTCCTTTCTTCCAGCTGTAATACCACTCCTTAGCCACCTCCAATGGGATCCCACCACCAAGCACACCTTTCCCTCTCCCCCAACCATTTTCTGCTTTCCGCAGGGACTCCCTTGTCCATTTGTCCCTCCCCACTGATCTCCCTTCTGACACTTATCTTTGCAAACAGAACAAGTGCTACACCTGCCCTTACACCACCTCTCTCACCACCATTCAGAGCTCCAAACTGTCCTTCTAGGTGAAGTGACACTTCACCTGTGAATCTGTTGGAGTCATATACTGTGTACAGTGCTCCTGGTGTGGCCTCCTGTACGTCGGTGAGACCCGATGTAGATTGGGAGACCGCTTTGCCGAGCACCTGCCTGAAAAAGTGGGATCTCCCAGAGGGCACCCATTTTAATTTCTCTTCCCATTCCCATTCAAATATGTCAATAAATGGCCTCCTCTACTGTCGCAATGAGGCCATACTCAAGTTGGAGGAACAACACCTTATATTCTGTCTGGGTAGCCTCCAACCTGATGGCATGATCATTGATTGCTCAAACTTCTGGTAATGCCCCCACCCCTCCTCCCCTTCATCATTTCCCATCCCCTTTTCCTTCTCTCACCCTATCTCCTTGCCCACCCATCACCTCCCCCTTTTCTTTCTTCCATGGCCTTCTGTCCTCTCCTATCAGACTCCCCCTTCTCCAGGCCTGTACCTCAGAATCAGATCAGAATCAGGTTTATTATCACTGGCATGTGACGTGAAATTTGTTAACTTAGCAGCAGCAGTTCAATGCAATACATAATCTAGCAGAGAGAGAAAAAATAAATAAAATAAGCATAATAATAAATAAACAAGTAAATCAATTAAGTACATTGAATAGATTTGAAAAATGTGCAAAAAACAGAAATACTGTATATTTAAAAAAAGTGAGGTAGTGTCCAAAGCTTCAATGTTCATTTAGAAATCAGATGGCAGAGGGGAAGAAGCTGTTCCTGAATCGCTGAGTGTGTGCCTTGGGTTTCTGTACCTCCTTCCTGATGGTAGCAATGAGAAAAGGACATAGAAACATAGAAAATAGGTGCAGGAGTAGGCCATTCGGCCCTTCGAGCCTGCACCGCCATTCAGTATGATCATGGCTGATCATCCAACTCAGAACCCTGTACCTGCTTTCTCTCCATACCCCTGATCCCTTTAGCCACAAGGGCCATATCTAACTTCCTCTTAAATATAGCCAATGAACCGGCCTCAACTGTTTCCTGTGGCAGAGAATTCCACAGATTCATCACTCTTTGTGTGAAGAAGTTTTTCCTCATCTTGGTCCTAAAAGGCTTCCCCTTTATCCTTAAACTGTGACCCCTCGTTCTGGACTTCCCAACATCAGAAACAATCTTCCTGCATCTAGCCTGTCCAATCCCTTTAGAATTTTATACGTTTCAATAAGATCCCCCCTCAATCTTCTAAATTCTAGTGAGTATAAGCCTAGTCGATCCAGTCTTTCTTCATATGAAAGTCCTGCCATCCCAGGAATCAATCTGGTGAACCTTCTCTGTACTCTCTCTATGGCAAGAATGTCTTTCCTCAGATTAGGGGACCAAAACTGCACACAATATTCTAGGTGCAGTCTCACCAAGGCCTTGTACAACTGCAGTAGAACCTCCCTGCTCCTGTACTCAAATCCTTTTGCTATGAATGCCAATATACCATTTGCCTTTTTCACTATCTGCTGTACCTGCATGCCCACCTTCAATGACTGGTGTACAATGACACCCAGGTCTCGTTGCACCTCCCCTTTTCCTAATTGGCCACCTTTCAGATAATAATCTGTTTTCCTGTTCTTGCAACCAAAGTGGATAACCTCACATTTATCCACATTAAATTGCATCTGCCATGAATTTGCCCACTCACCTAACCTATCCAAGTCACCCTGCATCCTCTTAGCATCCTCCTCACAGCTAACACCGCCGCCCAGCTTCATGTCATCCACAAACTTGGAGATACTGCATTTAATTCCCTCGTCTAAATCATTAATATATATTGTAAACAACTGGGGTCCCAGCACTGAGCCTTGCGGTACCCCAATAGTCACTGCCTGCCTTTCTGAAAAGGTCCTGTTTACTCCCACTCTTTGCTTCCTGTCTGCCAACCAATTCTCTATCCACATCAATACCATACCCCTGTGCTTTAAGTTTGCACACTAATCTCCTGTGTGCCCTGGGTGCTGGAGGTCCTTAATAATGGACGCTGCCTTTCTGAGACACCGCTCCCTGAAGATCTCTTTCACCAATCAACTTCCCAGCTCTGTACTTCATCCCTCCCCCTCCCATTTTCACATATCACCTTGAGTTTCCCTCTCCCCTCCCCCTCCTTTTAAATCCACTTCTCATCTTTTTTTCTCCGGTCCTGCCCAAGGGTCTTGGCCCGATACATCAACTGTACTTTTTTCCATGGATGCTGCCTGGCCTGCTGGGTTCCTCCAGCAGTTTGTGTGTGTTCCATAGGATAGGTGTTTGCATTCAATGGCCATCTATCCCACTACTCCTGACCATCTTAAAAACTTGAGTTTCAAAAAAAGAATGTTGTTATAATGACAAACGTGGAATCAAACACAATAGCATTTTGTTGTCGAAATAATTCTACAGCCTAGACTTCACTAAAGGTTAACTCCAATACATTACAAGCAAATTCTCTTGATTTATACAAGCATGCTGGGTTCTCTAGCACATACAGTAAAGTCAGTCTTTTGTCAGGTAGTGTAGTGTTGAAGGAGAAGGAAGGGGAAATGGAAAAGGAAGTGACTTTCAGGCTTGGAGTACCTGGAGCCAATGCTCAGCAATGATGAAACAGTCCGTGCTCATTTGTAGCAAGAACCTGGAAGTATTTTGGCTTGGCTGACAAATGGCAAGTAGTATTTGCACCACAGAGGCATCAGACACTAACTATTTTTAACAAGAGAAAGACTAGTCATATTGACTTGATATTTAACAGTATTACTAATACCTGGTCCTCTCCTGTCAATGTCCTAGTATTCACCATTGCCAAAGAAACTCACATGTACAAGAAGAGGGACGCCTCACGTCTTAATAAGCTGGTAAGGAAGGCGGGCTCTGTCGTGGGCAAAGGACTGGAGAGTTTAACATCGGTAGCTGAGCGAAGGGCGCTGAGTAGGCTACGGTCAATTATGGATAACTCTGAACATCCTCTACATAGCACCATCCAGAGACAGAGAAGCAGTTTCAGTGACAGGTTACTATCAATGCAATGCTCCTCAGACAGGATGAAGAGGTCAATACTCCCCAATGCCATTAGGCTTTACAATTCTACCTCCAGTACTTAAGAACTTTTTAAAAGCTATTAATGCTTTTTAAGACGGTGATTTAGATGCATATCATATTTTTTTTACTGAGTTAAGTATTGTATGTAATTAGTTTTGCTACAGCAAGTGTATGGGACATTGGAAAAAAGTTGAATTTCCCCATGGGGATGAATAAAGTATCTATCTATCTATCTATCTATCTATCTATCTATCTAAGAGCAGAATGATTATCACCACATGCGAAGAGGAATCTTCTGTGGTGAAGAACTCAAACTGAACCCCAAAAAAAACAAAACGCGTAGCTCTGATGGAATGCTTCTTTCTTACATCTCACTAAGTCTTCTTTGTCAATGCCTGCAAATGTCCTTACCTCTTCCACCTAGAAAGACAAAGTTAATAATCTCATGGCCACCACTATTTATGTTTCCCTGCATAGCGCATCCAACGCTGATTTGGAAATACATCAACTGGGGACGAAACGCTCACGACCCAACCTCCGGGCTCAGCGAACAACCCTTCAAGCAAACGTACATCTATGTACTCCTGTGTTACTCTGTCAAACACCTGACACATCTAATCAAACCACTGGAAGTGTTTACACCAGCGGGTGCAACACTGAGTCCAAGAGCCTTCCACAAGTTATTAAGGGCAATAGGAAAAGATTAAATTTTGACCTGGCAACAAGACTAACCTGTGAATGAAAATACAGGAAGCAAGCATTCCTCATCCCACCACAGTTCATATCTTACCTTCTTTTTTTATGTGTTTTAACTGCAATTGATGAATGTAGTACGCAGTACACAATATAAATTCACAGTATTTATATATTAGATTATTTTATTAGCTATTTCCACATAGGTAATAAAAAGAATCAAATAATCATCCACTAATCATCTCGATTCTTCCCTTGGTGACTGCTTTCTGTGCTTCTTTGGCCCGTCCTGTTGCTTCAGTATTGTCTCTCCTCATAAAAGATGCTGTTCCCTGGCTTAGTGCCTTACTGACCTCAGTAATGTGCGATGGAACCTACTACAGCAAAACACTTGAGCTGCTCAAAGCTCCTTTGACCAATTATACTCTGACTCAAGATAGCATTCTGAGCTTGCATGACTGAGCCTGCATCAGGGGTGTGGTGATGGTCATAAATTGCGAGTTGAACGCACAACAGACAGAAGAGTAGGATGTGGTGTGCGGAATTTTGCAGATGCAGCCAAGAAATAGAGTGAACAATTTTATATTACACTTGAATCGGTTCCAAGATGCAACTTGCCAAAAAGATACTGGGGTAAATTTGAAATTAAGATTAAATGTTGGCATTTTTGTGGTAGATCTAATCTTCAGTTATTAGAATAAATTATAGTAGCCAGTAATTTCAAAAATCCAATGAACTTTTTGACTATTCAATTAAGTTTGGAAATTTAAAGCACTCAAACAAATTATTAACAAAGTGGAGATGTTGAAGTTATGAACTATGTAGCTCAGTTTCTCACCTATCAATGAAACAGCAAATGAACTAATAGAATGGCAAAATAGAAATGAAGACCATATCTGAACATATGAATACATACTATAAAACTATATGGATGACACAAAAATCACTGGCTTGTGGACAGTGAGGAAGATTGTCTAAGGATTGTTTAAAGCTACAGCGCAATGCAGATCAGATGGAAAGCTGGATGAAGCATTAGCTGAGGAGTGATGGAGCACCAAGGAAGGTCGACAAACAGAGGGACCCGGGGAATGGGGGCAGTTCAAATTCAAGACACAAGTAGATATGATGGTGTAGAGGGCATATGGTATGCTTGCCTTCACAAGTTAGGACGTGAAATATAAAAGTGGGGAGGTTATGTTGCAACTTTACAAAACACTGGTTAGCCTGCTATTGTTTGTACTTCAGGTTGCCACGAAATTAGAAGAAAGTAGAATGCTGGAGAGAAAGCAGAGAACATTCTCCAGGATGTTGCCTGTATTGGAGGACTTGGGTTATGAAGAGAGATTGAATTGGATGGCCACGTTTTTCCTGGAGTGAAAGAAACTGAAATGACCTGGTGGGGGTATATAAAATTAAAAGAGGTTTAGATAATAGAGGTTATGACAGGGGAATCAAAAACAAAAAGGGACTTAGATTTAAGATCATACCTTTAAGGGACCTCTGAGGAGTAGTATTTACACAGAGTGCAGTTGATATGTGCCAGAAGTGGTGCTGGAATCAGAAGGAAAAAAGGAAATGCATCAAAGAATATGAATGTTATGTAGGCAAATCAGATTAGTATAAATATATAGAATGATTGGCATGCATGTAATGGGCCAAAGGGCACAATTCTGTTCTATATGAGTCGATTTATTTTTGATACATATGCTTATTTACTTCTGTCTCGACAAATTCTCTGCAACATAAAAAAACTGGATAATTGCATGTGCTGTTTAAGAAATTATATTTACAAATGATTGAACACCATGTGCATGTTTGCATTCAGCTTTCTTGGTGAGTTATGTTTCAACTAAACGTGATTTTCTTTGTTCCCTGAGAACTGGCTGGTCAGGGTAGTATTGAGAATTGGGAGTCAGTCCTTTGGATCAATATCCCGTTGTTCACACAAGGCCAAAGGCAACACCGTAGTCCCCTAGCTTTGACAAACTTGGTCATAAAGCCTAATGACTGTCTTTCCCAACAGTGTTTTGAACAACTGAATAGTCTCTCCTTTGGTTTTAGAACTGTAGATGTAGCTATGAAATTGCGACAGTCCCTGACTTTGAAATTTGTTCTGAAAATCTGGATGACAAAATCCAGAGAAACGACAAATGAATCCAAAATGACAAAGAGAAATTGGGAAAGCATGTTTATATTTATTATGTTAGCTTTCATAAACTAAGTATAAATAAGGAAATTATGATTGATTACAGCTCAGTCTTCAAAATCATCATCCCATCATTACTACTCAAC
This sequence comes from Hemitrygon akajei, assembly GCF_048418815.1. Taxonomy (NCBI): domain Eukaryota; kingdom Metazoa; phylum Chordata; class Chondrichthyes; order Myliobatiformes; family Dasyatidae; genus Hemitrygon; species Hemitrygon akajei. Next base: position 24,953,118 of record NC_133143.1, read on the forward strand.
AAGCTTCATAACATGGGCCTTTGTACCTTCATCTGCAGCTGGAATCTTGACTTCCTCATCAGCAGACTACTGTCAGTACAGATTGATGATAACATCTCCTCCTTGCTGACAATCAATGATGTGTGCTTAGCCCACTGCTTTGCGCCTGCTACACTTGTGACTGCATAGCTAGACATAGCTCAAACACCACCTATAAATTTGCTGATGACACCTTGTTGTTGGCAGAATCTCAGACAGTGAGAAGGAGGTGAAGAGGAGTGAAATATAATGGCTGGTTGAGTGGTGCCGAGTGATGTTGCACCCAATGTCTGTAAGACTATAGAACTGATTGTAGATTTCAGGAAGAGAAAGTTGAGAGAAGATTCATCAATCCTCACTAAGGGGTCAACGGTGGGTAGGGGGAGCAGTTTCAAGCATTTGGAAGTTAATATCTCAGGGCACCTATCTTGGGCCAAACACATTGATGCAATCATAAAGAAGGCAGCTATACTTCATTAGAGGTTTGAGGAGATTTGGTATGTTACCAACGGCTAGCAAATTTCTACAGATGTACAACAGAGAGCATTCTAACTGATGGCATCAGCACCTGGTGTGTAGGCTCCAAAGCACATGATTGAAGGAGGCTAATCAGGATTGTAAACTCAGATAACTCCATTAGAGTTTTTTTTTTACTCAGTTAAGTATTGTATGTTATTAGTTTTGCTACAACAAGTGTATGGGACATTGGAAAAAAAGTTGAATTTCCCCATGGGGACGAATAAAGTATCTATCTATCTATCTATCTAGAGGCACAATTCTCCCCATCACTGAGGATATCTTCGAAAGGTGGTGCCTTAAAAAGGCGGCATCCATCACTAAAGACCCTCACCACCCGGGATATGCCCTCTTCTCATGACTTTCATCAGGAAAGGAGTCTGTAGACACAGACTTAGTATTTTAGGAACAGCTTCTTTCTCTCTACCATCAGATTTCAGAACTAGCCATGAAACAGTGAGTACTATCTCACCATTCCTCTTTTGTACTATTAATTAAATTATGTATGTAAGTTTTTATTTATACTGTAACAGTAAATTTTTTATGTCTTGCAATGTACTGCTTCCACAAAGCAACACATTTCAAGACATAGGTCAGTGATAATAAACCTAATCCTGATTCTAAAATCATAATGCATCAAAATTGTCACAGCACCTTACTGAATTAGTTGGTTTTAGAGAAGAGGATTTTTCTTTCTTTCAGAGATGATCTGCAGAATCCAGATGAGGGTCTTTGACCCTAAACACTAAGTCTGTTTCTCTTTCCACAAAGGCTTATCGTTTCAAGCATTTTCTGTTTTTTTTCTATTTCTGTCAGAAATGTTGGCTTTATATGAAACATTAAAACCTGGAACTCCAATTGCTTGCTCTGTTGAATGTTCATGACTCTACAGTGTTATTCCAAACAAAAATGGGTAACCTTGTATTTAACACACATCTGCGAACGAATTAGCTAGTTATTTATTTCAGGGCTCTTTGTGGGGCCTCATTGAGCAGAGACTACATGTCTGCTTTATAACAGTGACTATAATTCAAAAATGAATTTTTTTCATGAAGCACATTAAAATACTTTCATAATTTCAATGGCACTATATAAATGCAAGTTCCAGGCAGATAATTCAAAGTTAATGTACTTAGCATTTCATACGAAAATTGTAGCATATGGAAGCACATTGAAATCAAATCAAATGATGTAAGCACAAATGGTTTAGACAAAACCAGGAAACAATAAAATGAAGAGTAGTTCAATTAGCTTCTCAAAGTAAAATCAACCCAGTATTAAACAGTGATAACCAGTTTGTTAAAGAAATAATTCCTGCCTTTGTAAAATGACTGTTTTCTGTATTAAATTCAATGCTATTTGAGATGTCAAATATGTTCTGGCTTCTTTTTACTTCTACAATTGTCAGATTCTCCGACGCTCAGGGTTTGATTACAACATCTCTGACAACAGTGAAAAGTAAGTGCAGGAAGCTAGCTTTCATTGGAGCTAAGTTGGCAGACAATTATCCTGATACCTCATGCCTAAGTGATTCATTTTGTACTGTTGATTTCAAAGTAGTTGGGTAGCAAAATCTAATCCAAGAAATATATTTGACATTGATAACACTTTTGGCATTGTTAGTTTGCTGTAGATGTAGCGAATAATGATTAACGATCACTTTTTGTAACAGTTTGTTTTTAAAAGGAAAAGAAAGAGAGGCACAATTGTACTAAATTAGGAAGCCAAGCTGCAATACGCATACAAAAGAGTTCACAATCAAACTCCTTCTGTAATTATGATCAGCGCAGACCTCTTTTGGAAGGGAATAATGAACTTCAACATTAACGGACACCCTCTTACATCTGCCAGTCCTGGCAACAGAAGAAAACACAAATTACAAGTTAAAATCAGATTGCCAGTCTATTAGACCTGAGGCCGAGGCATACACGCATGCAGCCTATTCATCTGATTGCAGATGGAGTACTTTTCATAAGGGGTTCTTTTCAGTGTGATTCCAGCCTGACTTTCCTGACACAATAAAGCGTTTTGTTCCCTTTCAGTAATGTTAGGCCCGCCTTCACCCTCTGCAAAACAGAAACTTAAACATAAACACCCTTCCTCATCTCCCAGATGAAAAATAATTAACATATTAGCTCATTGTAATTATGCTCACTGTCAAGTGTTTTTACTCCAACATTAATGGGCTGCTACAGTGAAAATGGCAACATTCTATTAGTTTTAAAAACTGGTTTCTCCATCTATTTTAAATGCCTGAACTAGTGATCCATGAAAAAGTTGGATCACCAGATAAGATTGTTGCATCTAATTCCAAATGATTCATCCAATTTAACAAATATACATACTCATAAATTGATTAAAAATAGCACTGTAAACTTGCCTCCGCACTGAATAGAACAGTCCAGTGAATGCTTTCAGGTAAACAGTAAACAGTTATGTCCAGAAATCTGCAATAAGAAGAGAAATACAGATGGCAAATGAATTAGCACCTGAAAATTGTGGGTGTAATCTTTTGCCTGAAGTTTCATGAAGCCTATTCATAACTCAGGATAACGTTGTAGTTGTTGATGTGTAGGTTTATTGGGAAGAGACAGGGATTTCGAGTGATCGGGTAGAGGAAGAAGGGGAAAATGTTGGGTGGGGGAAAAAAAGACAGGGTCTGAAATAAACTTGTGGCCTAAACAAAATTTGAAACTAAAGTGGCAAGTGTTTTTACTTAGCAAACACGAGGAAATCTGCAGATGCTGGAAATTCAAACAACACATACAAAATGCTGGTGGAACGCAGCAGGCCAGGCAGCATCTACAGGGAGAAGCACTGTCGATGTTTCCTGATGAAGGGTATCGGCACGAAACGTTGACAGCACTTCTCCCTATAGATGCTGCCTGGCCTGTTGTGTTCCACCAGCATTTTATGAGTGTTTTTACTTATATGATTATGTAAATACTGAACACAAATTTTAAAATTATTTTAGGTTTTGTAGAACTTAAGAGATGTAGAAGGATCTATGTATCCTCGTTCACATATCGTTCAGTCCATTCCAGCCAGTGGGCATCCATCCAAACTAATCCAATCTTCCAGCACTTGCACATAGATTTTTACATCTAAACACTGAAATGCAGTCAGCATGCTGTACGTCCCCAAACTAATGGGAAATGGGTTATTCCTATTTACTGAAATGAGGCCAACAAATAAGTTACACCTGAGCCTTTTGTTTCAATTTTAAAACACTCTTCTCATGGCTAAGAGATTTTAACTCTGGCACCATTTCCTGTAAGCCTCCTCTGAACCATCTCCAATCCAATCACATTTTCTGGTACTCTACACACTAACAACCATTTAATACAGTTCTTGCATTTATTCAATACTTACATGGCATTCCTCAATTTAACAAAAGATCAATATTCCATTTTAATCACATTATTAACCTGTTACCTTTAAGAATCTGTAGAAGTACACCTGTGCGTTGTTCCTCCACACTTCATCCCACTTATTCAATATTGTTTTGTTTTATTGCACCTCAGAACAAGTCACTGACCTAAGGTTTACTGGATCAATACCTGGAATAGATGGGTTTCCTTATGAAAAAATTGCAAGAAGTTAGGTTTGCAACAGCTGTAGTTTAGAGAAGTTAGAGACATTTGATTGTCTCAAAGGCCAAGGGACTTGACACAATGAATGTGGAAAGAGTGTTTCATATATTTTAATAGTAATAGATGGCTCAATTAATAGAGATAAGGCAATTATTTTTGATGGGCCAAAAGTAATTGGAACTCTCCTCCTCAAAGGGTTGTAAAAAGAAAGTATTTGACTAGATATATAATTACTTAGCAATGTTCCTGAATTAAGCCAGCAATACAGAGTTCAGGTTGCACTCAGGTCAGATGTCACCTTATTGAATGGCAGAACAGGCCAGAGGGGCCGAATAGTCTACACCTGCTTCTAACTCATCTCTGTAAGTATTTGTTTTCAGCATAACACAAGCCTACTGACAACAATATATTAAACAAAGTACATCTGGAATTCTGTCGAACTACGTGATAATTACAAGGCTGATGATAATTTTTTATCATAGGGTTGATTATATTCTGAGAATTCTGGTGCATCTGTTGTGATTAAATAAATCTGGAAGTTCGGTTTATCAGACTCAAGTCTCCTGATGTTGATTGAACAGCTCCAGATTGCAATTTCCATTTCAGTTTCAGGTTTCCTTCATTCCTATTTTTACGGGGGTGGGGGGGTGGGGGGGAAGTTTCAGAGTGCAATCCAGGTTACTTTCACAGTGCTGTTGAACATACAGTATCTTCAGGTTTACCTAGTCTGCTCTTTTTAATTATGCAATCCCAATGAGCAAAGCAAATATACATACAACTGCAATAACAAAATCAGAAACAATTGAACCATGGTTAAGTTTGTACATGTTGTACTTGTGTATATTTCACAATATTCAGTTCAAATTAAAGCTGTAGGTCTAAATCAGAAGCCGTCAGTTTCAATGCTAATCAAAGTGGATTTTGGACAGTATAAAGAGCATTAACTGTACATTTTGGAAGTTAATCTATATTAGTAAAAGTGCATATTGATGTTTGAGGGAAATGTAAAAGGAATGTAATCACCTAACAGTGGACGTATCTAATTATGGCAACTTATAAACAAATATCTGAGTTGTACCTGGACTAAGCTTGTTCAGATAACAATTTTTAGTTTCTTATAATGCTGACTTTTTTTGTGAACAGACTTATTAAGATGTAAGCATTTCAAGTCTCCTATGAGAAGTAATATTAAGGTCATTAATATTGAATAACCTCAGAGGACAGCTTAAATAAATGTTCTGGAATTTTTAGTTGCCTTGAGAAACTTGCCTTGGAAACCAACATCTTAAGCAAGGTGACCAATAACAATGATTGCACATGTTTCTGGAGGATGCACACTCCATAAAAATAGGACTCTTTGATGTCCTGTGACTTGTGTTAAGGCTACATCAAGATATTGACCCAAAATAACCTGCAGCTCTTCCCCTCATCTCTTTCTACTGGATATCTCCCTTCTAACTTCCAGTCCAGATGAAAGGTCTTGATCCAAAACACTGGCTGCTCATTTTCCACCACAGATGCTGCCTGACCCATTGAGTTCCTCCAGGCAATAACAAATGCGCAATATCTGTGATTACTTGAAAGTGCTTTCTAAAACTGTTTTCTGACTGTAACTTGGCATCAAGTTGTCTCACAGACATTAGGATAAGCTTCTTGAATATTGAGTAAAGAGGCAAGTTTCGAGGAGTAATATTTTTAAAGAGGAAGATGCCTCTGAAAATGAGAATTTGGGCCAAAATAGCCACTGACCGTGCAATGATAGAAGTGGGAACTTCACTGGAGGCAAGAATTGGAGAAGTGTGCTTGTAGGAATGAAGAGAAAACACAGAATTAAGGACTATTGAGGAGGGAACATTGAACACACAAACGACAGGGTATTGCCAGATTGCACATAGAGTGGTGATGGTGGGCAGGTAATGGATAAGCTCAAGCTGAGAATGACGGGTCTAAGGGGAGCATGGTACTAGCCCAGACTGGAGGCAAGAATATTTTGCAAGTGTATGGTAACCATAGATGGGCTAAGGCAGGTCCAGAGACAACTAATATGTTAGCGTCGGTATCAGTCTTTGATTTTGTAAAAAAAAACACAATAGGTTATTAATAAATAACGAAGTGATCATGCACAATGTAAAGGTAACTATAGTTATAGGGGTCGTGGCTGTGTGTGTGGGGAACTTGGTTGCTGCCTTTCTCCAGCCTGAGTTCTGACTACTAAAGGGACAAAGCATTATTTGTATGACTGTAACATAAACCCTCAGGGAGAATCGGGCTCTTCCAAATTCTTATTTCTTTGGATTACATGACGTTCTTACAATCCTTTATAATAGAAGAGTAGAAAATATAAGTAGCAAATGCCTGACGCTGAAAGCTGACCAGTGCAGTGTATTTAATGCTGCTTTTAGTTTGTTAGGATCTTAACGTGGGCGATTCGCTTGCACCCAGTGTGAGAAGAACGCTCCCGGTCGCGGAGGAGGGAACTCATCCAGAAGCTCTCAGAGCGGCCGGACGTTGCTTACCTGAACCGGGCGCCTATTGGCTCCCTCAGGGAAAGGGCACGTGCAGTACCTTACCTGTTGGCCCCGCCCCGCATGCTCCGCACCTGTCGTCCCCTGCACTGCGCGTGGCCCTTTGATTGACAGGCTTCGCGTGGCAGCTGCCTCTCGGCCTCTTTGCGGCGCCGCTCTCTCTTGTCTGTCACTCGCACACAGCAACAGCTGAATAGGAGAGCGCTCGCCAATAGCAAGAAAGATTACCATTGTATGCCAGGCGCCCGCTGCCCTACCACCCTGTAATTTGAAGAAGGCGCAATCAATTGGTTTAGGCGGGTTGAGGTTGCACAATCAAAAGAAAACATCTGTTCAGCCTGAATCTTAACCCCTGGAGTTACTTATATCTCCCTGCAATTTTTGCAACCATTAGTTCAGTGTTTCTTAGATTTAACCGCCCCAGCAACACATCGCAAAGCTCTAAAAGTCACACAATGAAATCAGATAGGGTGGATGTGACAAATTTGCTTGGAAACCGGGCAACGTATTAATTTTCTCAGATAGTCAAAAATCAACAGCAATCTTACCGGCAGAATTACAAACAGCACAATCTAGCTAACTAGGCAAACTCTGGAACTGATTTGTACTGAATCTGACGACCACTTTTTTTTTTAACCCTGAACTGCTGCTCTACCTACGCTGCCACATTTGACATTTCTGGCCTGTTGACATTTGTTTAATATCTTGACATTTAGCAGGAAAAAAAAGAGCTGCGGTTTTGTTTAAACCAGAACATGCTCCACTTGCATTAATTTTGGCCTATCAGACAATTTCTATCCCTTTAAAATAATAATTTTCCAGAATTTGTATATATGCATGCAATGTAAGTGCCCACTGTGAGGGTCAAGGATCTGGAAGGTGCCTCAATGTGCACCCACAGTGCATTTTGTAGATATTACTCACTGCAGGCACATTAGTTGATGGAGTGTAAACTTTAAGATGGTACCTTGGGTGCCGGTCAATTAACTTGCTGGAGAAGCGGGTTGCAGATTAATGTATCAGGATTCTTAGCATAAGCTGGGCGCTTGGGAAATTAAGGTTGGATCAATGTCTTTGTGATCTCTGGCTTCGATCAGGTAAGTGAAATCATGAGAGTGAAGGGAGAGGGAGTGACCTTGCCCACTAATTATCGTATTGGTTGAGGTTGCCACACGCCTGGTGGCATTCCCCAGAGGCAAAGGAGCGCTGAATACATCTTTAAAATCCATCCCTTAATTTGGAATTAGCAGTTACCTGCTGGTATTTATCAAGCATCAGGTTGTGCCTTTTGAGAATCAAGGGCTGACTGAGGCCAATTCTGCTTTTTAGGAGTGTTTGTTTTTTTAACTAAAATTTTGCATAAACCATTGAATTGTGCTTTGCTTTTCATTAGCCTTGCTATCAATACAAAAAAAAAATTGCAATATGAATTGGAATTAGTAAACGTGTGTAGGTTGCTTGTTGGTAGAGATCTCCTAAGTAAGGCTGAGGGTTTTACTTTAATCCACCAGGTGTACAGTTACAAATGTGTGTGGTCCGGAGTAGTGTTGTGGCTCTGCATTTTACAAAGGGAACACCTGCTTGAATTTGGTTGGCTAAAGTTGGGTTGAGTTCCTAGAAATGGGGCACTGTGGAGGGGGAGGGGTGATGGCCCCAGAAAATAAGATTCATTTTACATTCTAAAGTGCATCAAATTTAAAATAATATATGTTCCTCAATCTAAAGAGGATTGAACCATAGCCTCGAGTCTAGAATGTGTATTTTTTGCCATCAACTGTATTGAAGCAGGAACTTTATACATTTTAAGAGTGAAGTTATTTAGAGTCAGGAGCAATAAAGCAACAAAATCAGTTGCTTAACTGGCACCTAAGGCATCCTCTTAAAATGCACAATCCTGTATCTAATATAGCTGCAGTGTCTAGTATCTGCCAAATCGGTGACCCTCACCACCAAGAAAAACAAAGACATTAGGTGTCTTACAGTACCTAGAGAATTTCCTTCTTTTTCAGGTAGTCCATTTGAGATCTAAACAAACCCCATTCGACTACCATTTGGTTCTCTTTTCTGATTATTACATTTCTATAACCCCTAGTTGTTGTCCAGGAAAACAGTTTGTGAAAACCTCAACCCTCAATGTATCAAAACCTCACATAATTTTGAATCTAGTCTCTTAACCTCTGTCTAAGGTAGGCTAAAAACCTGTTTTGCTAAAGCATTCCTTTAGCCAGAGAGTGGTGAATCTGTGGAATTCATTGCTGCAGATGGCTGTGGAAGCCAAGTCATTGGGTACATTTAAAGTGGAGATTGATAGGTTCTTGATTAGTAAGGCCGTCAAAGCTATGGCAAGAAGGTGGGGGAGGAAGCATTTAATCAGGTGGGATTGAATGACAGAGCAGACTCGATGGGCTGAATGGCCCAATTCTGCTCCTATGTCTTACAGTCGTATGGTCTTGTATTAATTTCAGTTCCAATCTTGTCAGATAAATGAAGCTTCTCATCGCTCTTACCTTCCCAGTAAGTTTGCCCAAGTGGCCTAATCCTGCTCCTATTTCTTATGCTCTCCCTCTCTCTGATGGCTATATCTATCTTATGGTGTGGTGCCTGAAAAAATGTACACATAGTACTCCACCAGAGGTCTAACCAGCATATAGGAAATGTTTAATATATTTCCATTGTGTTTGCATTCAATATCTCTATTTACAAAGCCACTCATCTCCTCCTCAGCTTGGCCTACCTTATTTAAATATTTATGAATATGTACCTAAGGCCTGTCTGTTTCAAACCTTCCAATATGCTATTATCATTTAGAATATGTTGTCCTTCCCAACGTGCATCATTAAGTTCTTATTGGCACTCAGGTTAATTGCTCTGTCTACCTATATCACCAGTCTTTCTTAAGTCTGGCATCATCCCTGTCACCACTAATTATGTTACCAGGTTTATATCTCTAGTAGATTTCAATATTTTTTCTAATATTTCATTTTACTTGTACATTAAAATGTATTTAGCATATAAGTTCTGAAAAGTTTAATAATATTTGGTACAGGATTTTGAACACAGGTGGAAATCTCCTGTGGTTGTTGGTGGCATGATCAGATGCCTTCTAGATAGACTATGTGTCTCAGGTCTAACAGTTTAAACCACCCAGTGCTGTGCTGAGATTGTGCTGCACCATTCAAGGTGCCATGCTATGGATACAGACAGACAGACAGACAGACAGACATACTTTATTAATCCCGAGGGAAACTGGGTTTCATTACAGTCGCACCAACCAAGAATAGTGTAAAATAGTTGATGATATATCAAATGGATTCCTAAATAAAGTCATAAAGGAGACAACTGCTGCCACCAAATTATAATTTTGAAAAAAAAAGCAGTGCATTTTTACAAAATTACCCGAATAGAATGTAAGTTTACAAAGGCATACATAAATGTAAATTGGTATAGCGTAGACTAGTTCCTGTGGTTGAAGGACTTCTTTTGAGGAGGTATTTACAATGGCCTGGAGAAGTGATTCAATAACACATGTAATATTCTGAGAGAGGGTAGTTACCGAGAAGCATTTTTCTCTGGTTAGAGAGACTCAAACTTGAGGATAGGGATTAAGATTAGGAATTGGCCATTTGGGATGATACCTTCAAGTTAATGAATTGTAACTCTTTGAAACTTTCCCTTGCTCATTTACTACTCAATCATTGATTAAATTGAAGTCTGGGATGGGACATTAAGGGATCACAGAACATACAGAATGGGTACTAAAGGGGACCTGAAGCTTAAGATCAGTCTTGATTTTACAGAATTGGTGGGTAGGTTCCGGTGACTAACTGGTCTATTCCAACTTCTCTTTCTTCTGTTCCTGCCCTTCAGCTCATACTGATGGGGCACCGTTTTTCTTGAACATTGATTGTCATAGTTCCAACATCACTGTGATGTACACTTTTACAGGGGTTCCCAACCTTTTTTATGCCATGGAGCCTTACCATTAACCAAAGGGTCTACGTTGGGAACCCCTGCTTTAAAAGGCCTTGAAGGGTGTTGTGGCATTTTATAAACTCTTTGCATTTCGTTTTAATCACAATTCTAATGTCAGCATAATAATTTTCCTGTAATTCTTTGGCTAACTTGGAGGGCTTGGAAGAGCGGGGAAAATTTTGAAGGGGACCTATTGGGCAAGTTTTTCAACAGGGATGGCGGGTATATGGAATGAGCTGCTAGAGGAAGTGTTAGAGGCAAGGAGAATTAGTATGTATGTTTATTAAACACTTGAGTCGGGTTTAGAGATAAACGGGACTCACTCAGGAAAGCATGTTGGTTGACTTGGACAAGTTCAAATACAACTTTATTGTCATCAGCATTCATAAATAGAGTACAAATACTATGGAAATTAGTTGTTTTGCAGCAATAACATAGTGTATTCAAAGGACAAACAAATTAGTTTAAACTTACATTAGCATAATTTATGCATAACTTATGCATATACACACTAAACAAAATAAACACAATGACACCTGTGCAAGACTGGGAGGAAGAACAAAATATAAAGCCTAAGCTAGTGTTAAGATCTTTCAGGTCAGTTTAAGAACCTAATAGCAATGGGGAAGGAGCTGTTGTTAAACCTTGAGGTGAGGGTCTTCAGGCTCCTGTGCCTCCTGCCTAATGCAACATCGAGAAGAGAGTTTGGCCTAGATAGTGGGGTCCTTGATGGTGGATGCTGCCTTCGTGAGACATCGCCTCTTGTAGATGTCCTTGAAGGTGGGAAGAGCCGTACCTGGATCTGTTTCAATTTGCCCATTCCACAACTGGTCAGCTGCAGATGCAATAGCTCTGAATTTTCACTCTGTTCTGTACCAGCTGGGCAACAGAAACACATATGTCAGGCAACACACACAAAATGCTGGTGGAACACAGCAGGCCAGGCAGCATCTATAAGGAGAAGCACTGTCGATGTTTCAGGCTGAGACCCTTCGTCAGGACTATGTCATATTCGTCATATGTCAGGCTGCTGGTTATTGACTATAGCTCTGTGTTCAACACAATCAACCCATTCAAACTGATCATCAGGTTTCAAGACATGGACCTCTGTAGCTCTCTCTGCAACTAGATTCTTGACTTCCTTATCAGCAGATTGGTAATGAGCTCTCCTCCTTAATGACTAACAACACATGTGCACCTTGAGGCCGTATGCTTAGCCCCCTGCTCTACTCTCTTTGCATGTCTTATGAGGATAGGTTGAGCAAGCTAGGGCTTTTCTCTTTGGAGTGAAGGAGGATGAGAGGTCGATAGAGGTGTACAAGATGATAAGTGGCATAGACAGAGTGGGCAGCCAGAGATATTCTTTTCCCAGGATGGAAATGGCTAATATGAGGTTTTAGTATTAAGTTTTGGAGGAATGTCAGAGGTAGGTTTTTACACAAAGAGTGGGAGGTGTGTGGAAGGCATTGCCAGATATATTAGAGACATTTAAGGAACCCTTAGATAGGCACATGGTTGGAAGATAAATGTAAGGATATGTTTGAGGAATGTGTTAGATTGACCTTACAGTAGGTTAAAGAGTCAGCACAACATTGTGAGCCGAACAGCCTGTACTGTGCTGTGTTGTTCTATGATCTTTACACATGACTGTGTGGCTAAGCACAACTCCAAAGGCATACAGAAATTTGCTGACAACACCACTGTTGCTAAATGAATCACAAGCGGTGATGAGTCAGTGTGCAGGAGTGAGTTAGGACACTTGGCTGAATGGTGCTGCATCAACAACCTCTCACTTAACGCCGATGATGTTAAAGAACTGATTGTTTACTCAGGAAGGGTGAACATGTGCCAGTCTATATTGGTGGATTGGCTGTGGAGAGTGTCAGCAGTTTTGAAATCCTGGGTGTTAACACATAAGATGACATGCCCTCGGCCAAGAATGGCTCACCTTTTTAAGAACATGTGCCTAAATTGGTGATAATCTATTTAAAAAATGTCTCCTGTGCCATTGTAATTTTGAGCTGAGATTATCATTGATTAAGGAATTAGTAACAATAGTTATGAACTTTTTTCAGGAAAAAGGATGAGTCCTGTTGCTTATTTACATGTATTCATATGTTTTACTATTAATAAAAGTATAACAGAGAAATTGAAATAGAAAACCTCTTCAAAATTAATATTTTAAAATGACAATTGAAAAATAAAATAATTTCTAAATAGTACTGTTATTGTAGCCACTTACTATCCACTGCGGTGTACACCAGGTCTACAAGGACTTCAAAATGTATCATCTAATGTCACATGTTCTTGTAACTGTCCTCCAGCTGGTGCCAAGCTGGCATGAGACAATTCCTGTGAAAACATCTCACTGCAAATCATTTGTTGCTTCATTATGTATCCTTCCATTGGGTGGGGTTTAAAGGATTGAGGGGTGGCACTGCAGGCCACGTGCCAATTTGCACATGCGTGCCATTGGTTCATTGCCCCTGGGGGCTATCTTACTGTCTGCACTGTACTTTCTCTGTACTGTAGAATTAAGATTCAAATTTCAAGACTGTTTAATGTCATTTCCTGCACACAGATGTAAGGAGAATGAAATAATTGTTACTCTGGATACGATGCAACACAAAGAAGATAAAGATCACAATAATAATAAAAACACAATAACTATAAATACATAAATCGGTTGTATGTCCATGAAGTGGCACTAGCCTGTACATAAGAGGACTGACTGGAAATAATAAAGTAGTGGTGGAGTTAGTGGGCGGATGTGTTAATCAGCCTTACTGCTTGGGGAAAGTAACTGTTTCTGAGTCTGGTAGTCCTGGAATGATTGCAGTGTAGCTTCCTCCCTGTTTGGAGTGGGACAAACAGTCCATGAGGTGTGTGGGATCTTTCTTGATGTTACTATCCCTTTTCTGGAACCTTTCTGTATATGTGTCCTTGATGGTGGGTAGGCTGGTGTCAATGATGCATTGGGCAGTTTTGACTACCTGTCATTCTATAGCTGCACTTTACCTTTTACCATTATCATTTACCTTGTATTACCACTATGCACTGTTGTAATGAATTGATCTATATGGACTAGTTTTTCACTGTATCTCGATACATATGACAATGATAAACCAATTTACTAATCCATCACTTAGATGCAATCACAAGGAAGGTGCACCACCAACTTTCCTTTCTTACAAGGTTGGCAGGAACTCTCCCTACAAACTTCTATGGATGTACTGTTGGAAGTTATCCTGGCTGGTTGAATCATGGTCCTGTATGGGAATGTGAATGTGTAGGAACATAAGAACCTGCAGAGAGTAGTGGACCCAGTCCAATCCTGGGCACATACTCCCCAATCATTGGTAGTATCTACAACAGGTCGCCTCATAACCTCAAGACCTCTTTCAGAGTCGATGCCTCCAGAAGACACGGTACATCATTAAAGACCCCTCACACCCTCTCTATAAACTGTTTGTTCTTCTGCCACCAGGTAAATGTTACAGGAGCATCAAAACAAAAACCACAAGGCTACTAAACAGCTTCCTCCCACTGGCAGTCAGACTGCTAAATAGCTGCTCTACCTGACTCTGCTTTGGACACTTTTAACTTGCACTGGACACTTATAACTTGTTTTTAACTGACATGTGGCTGTTGTGTTTTACTATTTATTGTTATGTTCATTATTTAGTGTTGCGTTTGTTATGTTATGATTGCACTGCTCCTGGGAAACGCCGTCTCATTCTGCCCTGCAGAGCTGATATACGGTTAGAATGACAAATAAAGTTTTTGAATCTTGAATCTTGAAAAAGACAACATCCGTCATTAAAGATCGCCACAATCTGGGCCATGACATCTTGTCACAGCAACCATCAGGCAGAGTGTACAGAAACCTTAATCAGGTTCAAGAACAGCTACTTCCTTTATAGGTCCCAATGACGAGTCTCGGCCCAAGATGTCAACTGCTTATTCCCATCCATAGATACTGCCTGACCTGCTGAGCTCCTCCAGCACATTGTGTGTATTTCCCTTAAACCATTCAGTTCTTGAACCAACCTGCACATCCCAAATCACTCAGTAAGGCAACACTATGACCACTTCGCTCTGCATTGGATCTTGTGTTCTTATTTTGTTCCAATGGTGTTCTTTCTTGTATAATTTATGCTTGATTTATGTTTTTCTCGTGTGAATATTTTGTCTCGAATGTTCTGTGCTTATAATACTACTACAAGTAAGCTTATCATTGCACCTGTATATTGTGCATATGACAGTAAGCTCGATTTTGACTTTGAATTGGCTGAATACACCACTACTTGTAGCCTCTTGTGTTCCTGTGCTTTGAAGCTACTTTTGCAGATTTTGATGCAACCTGTCAAAATACTTTCCACTGTACATCTCAAGTAGTTTGCCAGAATCTTCGATGATATCTTAAAACTTCTAAGGCAGTACAGGCGCCAGCATATCATCATCGTAGCTGTTTGTATGTGCTGGGCTCAGGATGTTGACACCCAAGAACTTGAAGCTGTTCACTTTTTGCATTGCAGAACCTTGAATGAGAACTGATGTATGATTCTCCAAAATCCCCTCCCTAAAGTCCATGGTCATATCCTTGATCTTGCTGCTGACACCGTGGTTGTGGGCAGAATTGTGGCTGATCAGGCAGCATACAGGAATAGGTCAGTTGGGTACATGCTGTTGAGTGCAAGGCTGTTGTTGACCTGTTCCTGTATGCTGCCTGATCAGCCACAATTCTGCCCACAACCATGGTATCATCAGCAGCTTTTGAGATGGCCTTGAAGCTATGTTTAGGTGTGGAGAATTGAGCAGGGTGCTGAGCACAGAGCCCTGAGGTGCCCCTGTATTGATGGTGGTGAGGAGAAGATGATACTTCTGATCCTCACTGATTATAGTCTCCCAGCAAGGAATCTGAGGATCCAGTTGCAGAGTGAAGTACAGAGGCTCGGCTGTTGGTGATTGCTCAACTCATTGGCCTGTTTCTGTGGTTGTAGAACTCTGTGACTCCATGAAATTATCTGAAAAGATATTTTAAGATAATAATTAAAAGTTAGAATTTGAGAAAATAAGAGTAGTCAGTGATGGGAGGCATTCCAATTTTCATAAATATTGATTTTGTTCCATGACCACTGGGCCCAGAATCAGTTTTGCACGGCTGTCCACTCCTGCTTCAAGCTGCTTGATTCGCTCTTATGTGTGGCACAATATAGTAGACAATTCCACTTCCCACTGTTCAACAGGAATCATGAAATTCTGCTATTTTTGGCCTGTGCATTTCTGACCCTGGGTCATAAGGTGTTTGCTCTTGCTTTCTCTTCTTTGTGCTTGTGGCTAGGCCTGCTGAATGCATTTTGTTTCAGTCAATGTGTCCTAACAGGTACTGGTTACATTGTAAAGCTTATAACATACCTGCTGTGAGTCACTCAGACCTGTACCTCATCAGATGATGCTGGACTACAGCACCTATTATACGGCAGTTTAGTAGTGCTGTATTAGGGGGCACCCATTCTTACATAAATTGCAATACTAACAACGATCGTGCTCTCCATTAGCTTAAGAATGTAGAACATTATAGCTCTTTGGCCCATAAAGTTGTGCCAACCTTTTAATATACTCTAAGATTACCGTGGTGGGTCTCATCAGCAAGAAAGACAAATCAGCTTACAGAGAGGAGGTGCAGTGGGCTAACAGACTGGTGCAGAGCCAGCAACCTGTCTCTGAATTTGAGCAAAACAAAAGAGATGGTTGTTGACTTCAGAAGGGTACGGTGCGACCACTCCCCACTGAACATTGATGGCTCCTCTGTTGAGATAGTTAAGAGCACCAAATTTCTTGGTGTTCACCTGGCGGAAAATCTCACCTGCAATACCAGCTCCATAGCCAAGAAAGCCCAGCAGCGTCTCTACTTTCTGCGAAGGCTGAGAAAAGTCCATCTGCCACCCCCCCATCCTCATCACATTCTACAGGGGTTGTATTGAGAGCATCCTGAGCGGCTGCATCACTGCCTGGTTCGGAAATTGCACCATCTCGGATTGCAAGACTCTGCAGCGGATAGTGAGGTCAGCTGAGAAGATCATCGGGGTCTCTCTTCCCGCCATTACAGACATTGACACCGCACGCTGCATCTGCAAACCTAACAGTATTGTGAAGGACCCCACGCACCCCTCACACAAACTCTTCTCCCTCCTGCCATCTGAAAAAAAGGAACCGAAGCATTCAGGCTCTCATGACCAGACTGTGCAACAGTTTCTTCCCCCAAGCCATCAGACTCCTCAATACTCAGAGTCTAGACTGACATCTACATCATTTATTATTATATTGTAATTTGTCCTCTACTGTGCCGATTGTCTTGTTTATTAATTATTGTACTGCAAAAGCACTGTTTTGTGCACTTTATGTAGTCCTGTGCAAGTCTGTAGTCTAGTGTAGTTTTATGTTGTTTTACGTAATCTAGTGTAGCCTTGTGCTGTCTCACATAGTCTAGTGTAGTTTTGTGTTTCATGTAGCACCAGGGTCCTGGAGGAACGTTGTTTTGTTTTTACTGTGTACTGTACCAGCAGTTTATGGTCGAAATGACAATAAACTTGACTTGATTGATTGATCAAGCCTTTCCCTCCTAAATAGAGCTCTAAGTTTCTCGTGCCCATGTGCCCAAGAGTTTCATAAGCTTAGGTTTGGCAGGTTAGAGCCTTCTTTTTTCAAATAGAAGAACGTAATTAGTATGAACCACATTATTCTGTTTGAGTGATAATGATTGGATATGTCGCTTTACCACAACACACTACTGAGAAATCGAAAGTTTTCATTTTATCTATGATCTTGATTGTGCTGTATTTCTTAATGTCACCTAACCATGGGGCTCTATGCCCACTCTCACCATTTTTGAAGATCACATACAGCCTCACGGAAACAGGAACTCCCAAGTTTAGCAGACTTTTTAACCTAACGTTGCAATAAGAAAGAACGATGGGTTAAAACAGTGAAATTGAAAAAAAAAATCCAATGGAAGCTAATTTTGCATTCTGAATTTGACCTTTTGACAAAACGAAATCTCAAAGCAGGGTTCAAAAATTATAGTTACTGTCTAATAAGTATATAGGCGTAGTGCTGCCACCTACCGTTTTCACCAGTTAAAGTCAACGCAATTCAGTACATTCAGTATGTGTATGTCAGTTTCTCGTTTTAATTTTTTTCTATATGCGCTTACGTACAAATAGTTGAACCTCTCATGTAATTTAGCATACTATACCATGTCAGTAACTTTTTTGCCGTTAAAAATATGCAGAGCGTATTTGTTTAGATCAGCGTCCTATTAAATATGGACTAGTTTATCGGATATTAATTTGAATCTACCAGTGGGACTAGATTTTAATGTTACTTTCTGCGAAAATTAAAATCTTCACAATTCTTATCAACTTTGAAAATAAGTTGTTTCTATCAATATTTCGTATTCCTACTCCCGGTTCAGCACAAACCCTTTTTGTGTGCCGAGCACCCTGTGTTTCATCCTACATCAGTCAATACGGTAGAAGGTGGTCTACAGAGAAAGCATTTGACGCTCCTCCTTTTGCCATGCCCAACCCACTTAATGTGCTTCTCATGCTGCCTAACGTTCATATGTTTCTCCTATACGGGTGGAAATAGAGAATAAAATCTGCAAGCAGCTAATTTGATGCGTTTAGCGGGTTTTATTTATGTTGTAATAAATTGCTTAAATTAATATTATTACAGAACGGGCTTCTCTGTACCGATCTGTATATTAAGGAGTAGATTTACACGCAGGTGTAGATGAAAAAACTCCTTAACGTCCAGCATTTTGTGCGTGTTCCTTAACCTCTGAAATTCGCTGAAGTGAAGCTGTAGCATCTCATTTTAAGCGCTCGATTTTGTGTCAATTTCGCGAAACTTAGCACTGGTTGTCGGGTGTAAGCCGGAGCGAACGAGGGAAGCAGGCACACACACACACACACAGAGTGAGGTGGGGGGGGGGGGGAGAGGGAGAATAGTATCGCACAAGATCGAGTTGATTCGTGTCTGAGTCGGTACGACGGGCAAATGCCAGTCTGGGGAGAGGGAGAGACATAATGCAGCTTTAATTTAATGCTGGAGGGTGGAGGGAGGCGGAGGGGTGGGGGAAGGGGGGGGAAAAAGTACATTAGCAGCCATGCCCCCTTTAAGTTGCTAGTGTACACTCGAATGAGGTCAGTCACGCCGCTTCTCATTGCACGCGCCGCGGGGCCGGCCGCCAATCCGGTGGCGCGTGGGCGGAGCGGGGCCCTGGAAGCGTTGGAAACAGACGCGGTCTGGGCGAAAGGCGCTCGCCGATTGGCTGGAACTTGGACACCTTTAACTCGACGTCACAATGGCTGGGACTGGATAAGAAGGCGAATCGAGTTCGCGTCTGGTTTAAGCAGCAGACACAAGTTTTTTATATAACACAGTCTTCCCGCATGGTCAGAGGGGGAAGGTTGTGCCAAAGTATATACACATTTTATTACAAGAAACCAGGTTCTTTTCTGCGAACGCGAGGAGCAGCTTGTAAAGCACAGCGGCTTTTGCAATTAACAGAAAAAAGTGCAAGCTAGCCAAACTGCTACAGTATAAAAGCCTTTTTCCCTCAGTGCCCATAGAGCAACAATATATTTTAGAAAGAGATCATGGTGCAGCAAACGAACAACGCAGAGAACACGGAAGCAGTGCTTGCCGGAGAGTCCACCGACTCCGGCGCTTCCGATCTGGGCATAGCTTGCTCACCAGCGGCGGACTCCGTGGCATCGGATGGAGAGAAAACGGACGAGCCAAACTGGTGCAAGACCGCCAGTGGGCACATCAAGAGACCCATGAACGCGTTTATGGTGTGGTCGCAGATCGAGAGGAGGAAAATCATGGAACAGTCCCCGGACATGCACAACGCGGAGATCTCGAAGCGCTTGGGGAAGCGCTGGAAGTTACTGAAAGACAGTGATAAGATCCCCTTTATCCGTGAAGCCGAAAGATTGCGCCTGAAACACATGGCGGACTATCCCGATTATAAATACAGGCCGAGAAAGAAGGCAAAAAGTACAAGCAGCAAACCGGGAGAGAAAAGCGAGAAAATCAACACTAAACCCTCGGCTAAAAAGAACAGTAGCAGCAATAGTAGCATTAGCAAGTCCAGCAAAACGCACAAGATCATCTTGGGCTCGCTCACCAAGACTCCGACCATTCACCAGCATCCGCAGTCAGGCACCACTACTTCAAACACAAACACTAGCAGCCAACACTCGATTTACAAAGCGCGGACGAGCCCCGCTTCCAAGCACCTTGTAGATAAGAAACTGAAAGAGAGGCGGTCGTTCGGGGGCCAGGGCAGTACCTCTTCAGCCGCCGTGCCAGCCAGCCCGACCCTCAGTTGTTCAGCCGAGCCCAACGACCCGGTCAGTTTCTATGAAGATCTGGCGGGTGGGACAGGGGTGCGGGTCCCCGATTCGCCAGTAAGTCAGCGCAAACACCCAGGCAACTTAAGGTCGATTTCACCGGCGCCCTCCACGACCCACTCCTGTTCCTCTTCGTCTCTGGCCTCGTCTTCCGACGAAGAGTTCGAGGACGACCTTATGGACCTTAGTTCAAGCCCCACTTTCGAGAGCATGACACTGGGCAACTTGAGTTCGTCTCTGGACAGAGATTTGGAGTTTAATTTTGAGCAGGAATCGGCGTCTCACTTTGAGTTCCCAGATTACTGCACGCCAGAGGTGAGCGAAATGATTTCAGGGGACTGGCTGGAATCAAGTATTTCAAACCTTGTGTTCACGTATTAAAGAGCGGCAAGTGAAAGAAACTGACTTGCTCTTTTATCTTGGAGGGAAATAAGGGATCGTGAATTAAAGTAATTGTGATCCAAGTGCTGTAAAATTGCGTGATCGTAATGTCCGATCGCAAGCCTTCAGCGGAGAAAAAAAATCAAACAAATCTGCCGACGTGTTTTAGGAGGGACTGATATTCCGCTGAAAAAATGCCGAGTCTCGAGTCTGGATTGAAAAGGAAAACCTGAAATTGATTTGCACGTACGGGAGAGGACACGGGCTTCGCTTTAGGACAGGTCGTTTCAAACTGTGGAAAGAAATCGCCAAACAATTCGTATTGGTACAGACATATAGACATAGGCGAAGACGTGAGATCTATACGCGAAGAGAGCGTTTCATAGAAGAATAACCGTGTTGGATTACTGTATATCGTTGGGTTCATAGAATGTTGTACTGTACTTCCCAGATTCTGTACAGACTGAAACAGTCAAAATTGTTAGGACGAGTTAACCAGATAGATGGCGCTCTGTATGATTCCTACCAACTCACCAGCTTTTTTCCCTCTATTATTAACGCAACTCAAATCTCCGCCGGACTGCATTTTCTGGACCAAATTTCCTCAAAAGTTCCATATTCCACAAATTCTACAAAACAAAATGAACTTCTTGTCACCGATGTTTCATCCTCGTATTGTTTTGTTTCCCTTGTAAATGTAATCAAAAACCATTTTATATGGATGTATTTATACTGGCCAAACATTTTGACTTTTTTTTCGTAGGCCTGTTAATTACCTGCACCGTTTTATCTCCTTCACTGAAGGGCTAGAGTTAAACTTTTAATTTTATATTTAAATGTAGACTTTGACACTTTTAAAAAAGACAGAGAAAGATGAGACGTTTGATTATTTTCTCAGTGTATTTTTGTAAAAAATATAAAGGGGGTGTTAATCGGTGTTTATCGCTGTTTGAATTTCCTGATCATGAACAAAGAGGCTGATATCACAATGTTGCCTCTTTTTTTTGTATTTTCACATGTTTACACACTTCAATCTGCAAGTTTTGTAACGTAAGGCTGCAGTTACCTTTATGTCGGCTTCGCAGCTGTTTTTGACGTTAAAACTGGCAACGTCCCTTCCTGTCTATTATAGCTGATATGTCTCCTTTATAGTATTTAAACATGGGAAACGATTTGGACACTTTTACCTTGAAACAGGTGACCTTAAAGCTTCCTTTACACTTTGTATTGGCTCCAAGTAAGCAAAAATTAGCGAAATGTAATGGGGGTAACCAGGATATTGTACTTATTCCAAGCCTCCTGAGGGTGAGCACCAGCGTAAATTACAAGGGATGCTGCACATTAATGTGGAGTTCCTTAAATGGCGCTTAACCACTGGATATCAAACATTGATTTGAGTTCGCTACACAATATTGTGTTTCTCATTCTGTAATAATAACTAGTATTAATTCTTATAACTTGTCGGCAAAATATTATTGTTTTTTGGCATGAAGCTAGCTTATATAATTCCAAAATCAGGTATAGCTGTTGTGGGGGTTTATTGAAGGGAAGGGGTTTGGAAAAAAGTGCGAACGCCTTTGTATATTTAAATCTGTATTATACAAACATGAGACTGTGTTTCTTGTCTGTGTCCAAAATGACCGCGACAGGCATTATAGGCAGCAACCATGAAAACAAGAATCTTGGAAGCTGCCTGATTTAGTTTTTTTAAAATCTTTTATTATTTTAACTATTTTTTTATTTTCACTCATCCTGTGCAATATGCTGTGTATAGTCTGTCAGATCATGCCTAAACACAACTTTTTTTTAAAAAAAAGAACATTCATGCCAGCTAATCGTGTCAAGTCACTGCCTGTCAGATTGTTGATAAACTCTTGTAAATAGTACTTTGAGAGTAAGAGAGAGAGAGAGAGAAGGAAATAAAATCAGCTGGAACTGAACCCTAACCACTGAGTCCCTGTTTTAATGCAGAGAACTGGGGTGCGGGTGGAGGGAAGAAGCGCCAATCTGCTCAACGCCGTTTTACGTACACTAAACGTGTACACGCACTTAGCGTGACGAAAAAAGATTCTAAAAAGTCATTCCAAACACTAAGAACTTAGCTAGCAAAAATAAGGTTCCAAGAACCGAAAGCGGAAGCACTGTCTATGTTTATGTGTGTATGAGGGGGAGGGGGGCAAAACAAGTAAAAATTGTTAATTTTCACGTTATTTCTTGTCAATTTCGAAATAAACAAGCCACACATCTCTCTATGTTGTCTGACTGGTGTCTTTAACTCTTGCGGCATAGAGAAGGATCTTTTGAAAAGGATTAAGTTTAAAAAAAAACTGGAATCTTAACTAGCAAACGTCCCACCAGATATAAACGAGGTCTCATAAACAGTCTTTGTGCCCGCCACATCTCACTCCTGTATATCTCCCGCTTTCAAGTACGAACACATCTCTCCCTTCTCTTGTACTGGACCTGAACTCAAAAGATTCAAGATAGGAGCTCATTTGGAAGCATTTGATGTCAGTTTCCCATCCGGAGGTTTTCAAATCCTGTAAATTTAAATACTCACTTCGGTATGAATGCCGCTTGATTTCCCCAGGAAGTACGCGATTAGACAGTTGGGAGGCGTGGGGGGAGGGGAGATTGTATCGTCTGGACCAGAAAGAGGTAATGCAGTGTGAACAACGTGTGGTCTGTGCAGTGCAACTGGATATAGGGCTATTCATAAAGCTTCACAATAAGCTTCCAACTACGGGGGCCGGAGGATTTCACTGGCCTGTAGCATGTTACCGCGAACTGCTTCAGCATTTTGACAGCAGCCCTTTTTTTTTGTATTTATAACATTTTATTGAAAGTTAGCTAAACGTTTTACATTTTAACTGTGCAATTGGACGTTGACAAAAAAAAGGAATAATGTAGCGTCTAAGTTTTTCCACATCTTAAAGCTATTAAGGTATATTTGAACCCACTCGGCCTGAAGTTGGTGAGCCCTTCCCCCAACTCCGTTCTCTCGTCACACAATCCATTACAAAAAAGCCGTCACACCTCTTTGCAATTGGGTGTAAGGGACTCTGGTACACGGACGTTAAAACCTTTTGAGCGAAGCAACAAACAGCAGTTGGCGAATTAATTATAAGGGCGGGGCGGGGTGTCCTGGAGAGGTAAACGGGAGAGGCTGGCTTTTCCTGAGTTGGGAATTGCGAGGGCGAGCAGTATCCATTTTCAACTCCTCTGTCCCTAACAGACTTACGCAGAACGACCAGTAATCAGTTCAAAAGAATTACTGGCAAAGTCTTGTCTCGCTATAAACCATAACCGAGGGGGAAAGAATGCGATTTCGTTACTTTCTGATAAAGGTTTGTTTTATTTTAACGATTGCAGTTGCAGGTCAAATCTTTATTGACAAAACATTGAGTAGTTCACCCGCCTAGATTGCTGAGGCAGACCCCTATAAAACAGCCATAAAGCGATCATGTTGGCTACTTATGACTTTCTGAAGACCGCCTTTCTTTTTCCAGACGATGCACAATGTTTCAAGAATTGATGTCTAAATTACCATGAAATAATAGTTACTGTGTTTGTTAATATAAAGAAAATGGCGACTTATTTTTAGTGCGGGAATGAACCTTTGGTTGCATTCAAAAGAACTGTGGATAACAAAAGGATCAGAATTATAAGGACTATATGGTTTTTAATTTTGTCTAACGAAAGGCCTGTAAATCAGTGACATTGTTCACTCCAAGCTTTTAGCTGCTGGAGAAAAGGACGCTACTAATGTAAACTTGTGGGTATTGTCACGGTTTCGTACTAGTCCCCATTAAGCAAACGGTTTGCCGAAACGGCAGCCATCTCTTAAGAAGGCAAGAGAATCAGCAATGGCGACCTTTCTACGTACATTTGGAGGTAGCAGAAAGCATAGCCCCGTTTTATTCAGCCAGTTAGCAAATGAGAATGTAACATTGCGGACATTCCGAAATAACATTGCCTTATTTCCAAACACGATAAACTGAACCCACCCAGTCTCTTTACAGAAATGTCAGAATCTAAAATTTCAAATTGCCCATGTCATCTGGAGACTTCTTGATATAAAGTTGTAATCGAAAGCACTTTAAGTCACAGCATGTATATTTCACTAAAACATTCAAGCCTTGATATCTCACAAATATCAGCCTGATTAGGGGCTGACTTTAAGCAGCGATTTTTCTCTGTGACTCCTTAATGTGGAAAATTAGAGGAAAACATAATTTCTTGTGGAATTGATAGAATCTAATTTATTTTCCCTCTTATTCTGAGCAGAGGGCCATTAAAGCAGACTTTATTTATAACGTTAAGATTAACATAAATTGTAGCCTTACTTGGGCCTGGTGAAAGGCCCATTGCAGTTACTGAAAAGCCACAGTATTGTTTAAGACTACCTTTAGATACATATTCTCTAGCCTTAGACTTAGGTCTTGTTTAGAGTGAGAAGCTGCAATCTTATTCAGAATTTGCTTTCAGATCAGTAGAAATTGCAGGGGTGGGTAATAGGAAAATTGCCTTAGAGTTCAGAAAACAGTATATCTAGTTTAGCTGTAATTAATTTAGGGATGGTAATGTGAACTTAGGTTGTGAGAAGCTGAAGTTTTGTAGAGGGTTAACATTGTATGCTTTTGTTGTATCTTGTTTGGGTTTACAGTTGGGAGAAGAATTAAACTTTAAACTTTGTATTAGGCCTTTTTTAGGGTTATGGTTAATCTCGCATGGGTTTAAATTTAAGAGGAACTGCAGTTGTTAAACAGGTTCAGTTTACTGCAGCATCTTAACTAGTTTCTGCTTCAACTTTATGGTTAGTTCTTGGTTTAGGTTTAGGATTGGGAGAGTCTGTTTGTGGCTATTACTGGTTTAAATTCAGTGCTAAGAATGTTTGTAAACAATGTGTTGTGTCTGTAAAGAAAGTGTTGGGGTAAAATCATGCTTAGAGTTCTATTGTTTGAAAGTTAGATTACGCCTAAGTGAAAGCAATGTAGTATTTTGAAGGGATTGCAGTTAACAGAGGGAAAACGATTTATAATATAAGGCTGCCAGAATGAGCAGTTTTGAATACATAGTAATACAATAATTAACGATGAAAGGAAACAAAGGTTATGATACATGTATGTGGCACAAGCCTACATATTGATTTTAAATTCATGAATAATATAACTCAACATTTTAAGAAGCAGGGTAATACATGGAAGTCTAATAATCTCAAAGTGTTTTTTTTGCATCCATTGGTATCTTAAATTTTACAAACCACAGTGCACCATCAGTAATATTGATGATCTCAAATATTCTGGAGAGGCTTGAGATTTGTGTATAATGCACGTGCAACATCAATGCAGAATAAATATACCAGACAAAGGCTGCAGATGATGGAATCTAGTGCAAAAACAAGTGCTGGAGGAGCTCAGTGTGTCAAGCAGCATCTATGAGAGGAAAAGAATTTCCAGTCCAGTCTCTACATAAAGTCATCCCTTGCAGAATGCAAAATGTCACTGTGTTAGATCAGTCCCATTTTTTCCTCAAAGCTTTTCTGCGTCTGTCAAACCACAACTAGAACCCTTGGATGTCTTGATCCTTGTAATTAAGAGCATCCCGTTATTTCAAATTCAAGCTCTGCCAGGAAATGCTCAGAAATGGTTTTCTTTGTATAGTTTTCGCACTGTCTCCGCAACTGGACTGGATTTGTCTTACTTACTTTTCTCAACTTTCTCAGTCCTGGCGAAAAGGAGCATCTTCTCTGTCCACCACCTCACTCCCCACCCCCGCGCTGTCAGTACACAACTTTGTAGTTCGTTGGGATGTGCATGGCATTTGGCAATGGGAGTGTAGTGTTACGATGGAAATTTGTAGGTGAATTTGTTCTATTTGTAAACTGTGCGGGTCCGGGATCTGAAATGTTTGGTTAAAAACAAACGCAATAAAGATAAAAATACATATTTGCGGATAGTTTATAATTTCGAAAAGGCGAATGTCAGATTAATTTATTGAACGCATTCTTTGTGAATAAGTAAGCAATTAAAGTTACATGTGCTGCAATAACGTTCATAGTTTATTGATGCATTTCAATCACGGCTAATATCTGTCTTTCTTTCCAGCATCCCGAGGTCCGGGCCTCCCCGCACCGGTTTCCCCTCGTGCTCTCTGGTGCGGGAATGTAGGGGTACGGCAGCTGCAGCACCCTGCTCCTGAAACCATTGTTGCTGCTGTCAGACGAAGCTGGCACGGTGATGAATGACATTCGGTATCCCACTCCAAAATGGTTCCAGCACCCACCGCGCAGAAGTGAAATGGCTCTTTCAAGGTCAAACATTAAATACTCTGCGTGGGTGACGTTGTAGACTAGGCTTCCTCATTCTGCATAGCTGTCTGCGCCCTTTGTTATGTTCTATCAAACCATCGCTCCATAATATCTCGTCGCTTGTCCAGTTGGGAATACCACGTCTCGTCCCTACCTAGACATTAGAACAATTGGCACCAGTTTTTCGTGCGCTAACTTGCACATACAATTAACCCGGTTTAGATCGCGTTTGTGATTATTTCCGGGTGAAATCCTGTCCATTTAGTAAATTCGGAATAAAAGCAAAATACTGGAAGTAGTCAGCAGGCCAGGCTGCAATGGCAAAAAGAGGAATATCAACGTTTCTGGTCGAAGACCTTCTGTCAAAGCTGAGAGAAAGCGGCTCGGGTTTTTCGTTGCAGAGATTACAGGGAAAGGATAGATAGGATTCCAGCGGCAGAGTGGAGCCGCGGTTGCTGTGGCGTTAAATTTGATGAAACCATTTGGTAGATAGATTAATGCGCATATCTTATAGGGAACGCGCGCGCGCGCCCACACACACAGACAAACAAACAAAAGAATGTATAAACACCGTGCAAGACAGCAGTAGCAAATTTACTCGGGTACTTCTGTGTGCAAGTCATCCTGATGTGCCAAATGTTTTCCTTCTTGCCATCAGTTGTGCAGCTAATGACGCCCCAAGACACGCATTTGCTCCCTTACCAACATGAACTGGAGCTTTTGGCTGCAGTCTATGATGTTCCTGGACCACTTGTAAAACAACTAAGCGAGTTGTACACGTTCGGAGCTCCTGAAAGGGTGGTATCGGCAGAAACCCTCATTTAAACAGTACTTGACAAGTCTTGTTCTGCAATATAATGAATCTGGTTCTGGACGGCAGCTAATTTTCGATCACCTGCGCACTAAATTGCTTGTTTGTATATTTTATTTTCTCTCTATATATTTCTATACACACCAGAGTCACACGCCACGACCCCTGCGTAGCTATTCGTTCCACAGTGAGGGACACTTTTAGCACAGTACTCAGTTAGGGCAGACGATTGCACAGGGGGGCGGCCACACTCGCAGAGAAGAGACCCTTCCCCCATTTCTGCCTTTGTGGCTGTCTTGGGGGGTATTTCTTTAAATCCTGGCTCTCTCCAAAGTGTCTTTTTTAGCTCTGACGGAAGCTCCCGTCAGGAATTGCACAAGTCCTGTTTTGGTGCATAATTCAAGGTGCTGTTTATGTTTTTGACTAATTTCATGATGTATGTGTTGTTATTACTATTTGCCCAAATGGTATCGGGGGTGTTCAGTTTCAAGTTATTCTAAGCTGTTTGACACGTTACAATCTCACTTTCATTTTGACATATCTCTTATTGGCTGGGTTTTCTTGTTTAAAGTTTTATTTGCATAAATCTGTTCACGAATTGTCCTGAGAACCGATGACCCTTCGCCCCTGAATTCCCAGACGGAGGTCAAGTGGGAGGTCCCCAACCCATTTAAGCTTGGAAAATGAATCAGGCCGAGCTTGTCCGGAGACTCGTATCGTCTTACGTTTCAAATCGAGGAGATTCTGAGAAGGACAAAACGCTTTTTTTTTCCTCATGTCTTTAAAGATTTTCAAACGATGACCATATTGTAGCAAGGACATAGCCACGGAGCCTGCGTTATTATTCAAAAACAGTTGGCACGAAGCTGCTGAAATCGCACTTTCAACTCTATTACATGGCATTGTGACTCGGGTGTGGACGTTCTCTCAAAGGGAACTGGGAGCGATCTGGTTAGATTCAGCAGAACCGCAGCTGTGTGCTGATTCAAACCACTTGAGGACTGTGTAGCCGCCAAGTAGCTCGTTAAAAGTATTATTGTGCGTGTCTGTGGAACGCCTATTCAATAAACGGAATAAACCTCCTTTATTTAAAAGGCCAGTTACTGGGCTTAAGATAAAGCTCCTTCCCCACAGTCTTGGCACGAAATGAACGTGCCAAATATATATTTGATCCAGTGTGTGTGAGTTTGTAACAGGAGGATATATGGAGGATGGAGGGATGTGTAGGGAGGAGGGATTACATCACTGTCAACTTTGAACTGATTCCACAATCTATGGACTCACTTTCAATGACTCTATAACACATCCTCAGTTTGTTTGTTTATCTATCTATCTATTATTTACACAGTATGTCTGTTTTTTTCCATTGGATGTTTGTATTATTTGTGTGCCGTGGTTAATTCATTCTGTTGTACTTCTCAGTTCTGCTGTGGATGCCTGCAAGAAAATTAAGCTCAGGGTGACTTTGATAATAAATTACTTCGACTTTAACTCTGCGTGAAAAAGTTGGCCCTCAAATCCCTTTTAAGTCTTTACACACTTAGTCTAAATCTACTCACTGTCCCCCCTTGTTTTCCTATATCCTTCAGTTCCATTGTACTCGCCAGTGTCTTACATTCATAGCTAAAGCCCTACGCTGGTTTGACTTTCCAGAATGCACCATCTCACACTAGTCTGCACTGATATCCATTTGCCACTCCTTGAACATAATCTTCTCCACCATCTTCAACACCTCCCAATTTCATGTCATCCACAAGCCTACCTATCAAGCCTTGACATTTGCACTCAAAATCATTTATATAAATAACAAAGAACCCAACACCACCCTCCATTCCAAAAAAACCCAACCTCTAACCACCACTCTGCTTTCTACCTCCGAGCCAAATTTGAATCCATCTCACCAGCTCTCCCTGGATTCGATGGGACCCATCCTTTCAGACTGGCCTACCATGCAGGACCTAATCTACAAACAAAAGGGGTAAAATGTCTGGGAGCTTTCCAAAAATGCGATATAAAAGAGGATTTGTTCCGCTGTCTGCTTCACGCTTCTTCAATAGCAGTGAAATCCGAATAGGGCAGATTATATGGGCAAGACCGTGTGTGTACGAGGCACGAAATTATAATTAACCTTAGTGCCTGTGTGATAAAATATCTGCGTAGCAATTGTTTAACCCCCAGGAAAGGCACGGACCAAGGTCAAGTATGTTTGTCTTCCGGTACTGCGAAAGATAAGGCTTTCATACCTATTGAACGTTATCGCATTCAGTTTCAAACCATCCGGTCCATTTACCGGTGAAAGTCCACTAGAGGATTTGGAATAAAAGAAGCTGGAAACTGAAGAGTGTAGTCCGCTTTGATGCCGAAATCAAGCACGTTTTATCTCGATAATACTAACCTCAGGTGCACATCAGGTCCGTCTTTAAAATGAGTACAACCCCGATATTAACTAACTGAGCCTCATCTCCACATGCGGTGACGCTACCGCGTTGCCGCGCTCACCTCTGCCTCGCTTGCCTTAATCTTCAACTCACTAGCTTCGGCTTTAATTCCCACTTGAAGCAGGAGCAACCCCCACGACAAGTTGACTGGGTGGCGGGAATTCTGATACCTCCATGAGCATGCTGTCTCTCCTCCCACAGTGTTTATTGGAATAGTTGAAACAAAGGACAGCTTTTATGGGGGGGGGGGGGGGGGAGGGGTGCGGGGAAGGATCTGTGCGACCAGTTCGCGCCATGGTATGGACACGTTTACCCAATTTGTGAAAATTTCGTGGGGGCACAGTGACCAAATGGTGGAAAAATATAGATATTCATTGTGCTTTCGCTCATATTTATGGGAGTCTTTATGCCGCCATGCTAAGATTGCGTTGAGAGCATTTTTTTCCCCTAAGACTGGATGGAGTCCAGCTTTTCATGCTTTTGAGCGGTGAAGATGGGGATCTGTGCGGATCGCTCTCTAAACATGGCAATCCACGCCAGTGATTTCCCCAAAGTCATCGAGTGGGCGTGTTGTATGTAAGGTACTTTTAGAGAGCAACGTTGAACTCCATGTTCCATGTCCCCCCCCCCCCCCGGATATACAGTATGCTTCAAGGTGAAACCTTTGCAAATCAATGAAGATAAATGCAGAGTGAGACTAATGGGGTCACTCGGTTTGAACAGTTGTCACTTGACGTGCTAAGTCTGCACGTGAAATTTTATGATTTTGAGGGGAGAATTAAAGCGTTAGGTAGGACACACGCTTAACAAAAAATGACTACCGATCACAGACTGAGATGATGTTCAAAAAAGTGGGCTAATAATATACTTCAGTACGGCAAGGAGAAATGCTCAAATGTTCCGGATTATTTTAATAAAGAAATACGATAATTAAAATGAAATAATACATCTATTGTCTACTACAGTAGTCACCAAAATTTAACACATGGTTAGTGCGATCGTGCAAGATGCGAATGTGTAATCGAATGTCCAAAAAAACACATCAAGGTAATTGGAGTGCAGATGTCTTTCGGCTGACTCTTCCCCTTTTGTCAGCGAGAGACCAGTTCGTCGGCATCTTCACAAGGTGCTGTCAAATCGCAATCACCTTGTCGTCTGCTGACTGCGTGGTATAAAGAACAAGTTTAGTCCGCTGACCAATGGAGGAATGGCTGTAAAACCTCAAAAATCAGGCACTTAGATTTGAAATTAACGCAACACATTTACCAACGGAAGAAACGCTTGAATCGATAATGATAACAGTGTATCGTGTTTATTCCGTTCTATTTATGATCTCCCCTTCTGTTGGAAGTTTGCCGTATTTACAAGTCAACATACGTTTCTGTAAATGCACCTTGTTGTTGGGAGACGGCCGTCTTAAGGAGCTTCTCTGTGTGGTGAGGAAAGGTGCATAGGCTGCTATTTGATGAGGGGAGTTTTATTGCATCCAGAGTCGCTGTTTTGACTAAATTACCCCGAATTGGAGATAGATGTGCAATCACTCGGATTAAACGGACTGTTAAATTCAATTGGCCAGCAACAAACCATCGCCAAACTCCCGTCTTCCCCACCCTGCGATCAGCTGAGATGAGAATTGATTCAAGCCTATAACTCTGACATGATTGAAGATTTGTGAAAAAAGGTAGGCAAAGGATTTAAAGATTGCACGCTTGAGTAATCCACGCCGAGCTAGTCAATTTATCAACTTTGCCTCCACCTCCACCTTGTCTTCAAATTTATTTGGTCATTTTCTGACACCTCTCCCCGCTTTCTCGATCTCTTTGTCTCCATCTCCTGAGACAAACTATCTACTGATATAACACCATAAAATAGGAGCAGAATTAGAATATTCGGCCCATCTTGATTAATTTATCATCTCTCTAAACCCCATTCTTCCGTCTTCTCGTAACCTTTGAAATAATTACTAATGAAGAACTTTCTAACCTCCGCTTTATATGCACCCAATGATGTGGCCTCCACAAATTACTGTGGCGATGATTTCTACAGATCCTCCACCCTCTGGCTAAATAAATTCCTCCTCATCTCAGTTCCAAACTGACGTCCCTCTATTCTTTTACACTTTATAACCCTACTGGCTCTCATATCTATCTTGACTTTACCTCTTTCTACCCTGTTACTTGTAAAATAATAAATTCCTTTTCCCAGTTCCGCCGTCTCCGGCGCCCCTGTTCTCAGAATGAGTCTTTCCTTTCTATAACAGCTAAGATGTCTTCCTTCCTCCAAGAACGAGATCTTCCTTCCTTCACCATAGATGCAGACCTCGGCCGCATCTCCTTCATTTCCCAGACATCCGCCTTCACCTCTCCTTCCCGCCACCTCTACAGAGATAGGTGTCCTTGTCCTTACGTAACCTCTCGAGCGCACCATTCTCAATAACGTTTGCCGTCCACAACGCGACCCTACCACTAATCATATCTTTCTCTCTACCTCCTCCCCCTCTACTTTCCACAGAGATCGCTCTGGAGGCGAATCTCTTGTCTGCTCATTCCTCCTCACTGATCTCCCTTCTGGCAGTTATCCCGTAAAGCGAGGTAAGTGCTACACCTGCCCATGTACTCCTCGCTCAGCACCGTTCATGGGCGGAAACAGCCCTTCCAGGCGAGGCGACACTTCAACTGCGAGTCTGTCGGAGTCATCAGGTGCTGGTCGTGTTCTCTCTCTGCGTCGGTGGGAGCCAGTTCCGCCGAGTATCTTCGCTCCGTCCTTTACAAAGAGCAATATTTTCCAGTGGGTATTCTTGTCTATTCGACTTCCCATCCCCTTCCGACGTGTCGTTTCATGACATCCTCGATGAGGCCAAATTTAGGCTGGAGGAACAACACCTCATATCCTGGGTAGCCTCCAGCCTGATTTCATGCACATCGATTTCTCTAACTTACGGTAAGTTCCCCCCCACCCTTCTCTTTTTTCCCATTCCTTATTTTGGCTCTCCTCTTACCCCTTCCCTTCTCCTCACCTGCCCATCATCTCCCTCTGGTGTCCGTCCTCCTTCCCCTTCTCCCATAGTCCGCTGTCCTCTCCTATCAGAGTCCTTCTTCAGCCCATCACCTTCTAGCTTCTAACCCCAAGCCATCTCCGCCTCTCCGAGTTCCACCTATTACCGGCCAGCTTGTACTCCTCTCCCCAACTTTTTAACTTGACTTCTTCTCCCTTCTTTTCCAGTCCGGAAACGTCGATTGTTTATTTATCTCCGCAGATGCTGCCTGACATCTTTGTCCACCGGGCAGTGGTCAGCACGGAACACCCTGCAGGCACTGCGAGGGAAGTTGGGTCGAGTTTAAAGAAGCGAGTTGGTTCTCTGAGCAGACTATACAGAGCATCTGACAGTACGCCTTACCGCCAGACCTCAGCAAATGGCCATCCCAGCACGCCCGAGAATCCCTCACACTGCGCGCCGCCCTGCAGAGGACTGCAGGTCGAGTGCGTGGAGTCACGCGTGACAGAGGACTCTCGGATCTATGGTCTGCTCCCAGCCACACACCCACAGACGGACATCATCAGCTGCTGGAATATCATCTACTCGGCGAAAGACGCCCTTTGGTCTGTCCGAAACTTGGCTGGTCCGTCAGCATATCGAGATTCGGTGGACGGAATGCTGTTAACTGGCATATTCCTGGTTACGCACAGGGAGACGCACTGTAGCTTGGTGTAGCCATCGCGAGGGCTAGGTGAGAGAGGACTACGGTCCTCTACTGGGCAGGGAGGAGCCGGGTTGGATGAGGAAGCCTTTCGATTATTATAAAAGTCACATGAGGGCAGCGGTGCGACTGGTTATAAACAAAGCAACCTAATATTAAACGCATGTTTACGAGTAAAATAATGAAAATAACGTTGCACGGTTTATTCTGTTTTTTTTTTACTATTAATTAAGTTCATTTTGTTTAAGAAAATATGCATGTGGTGCAAATTATCGCTCCAGCAAAGCAAAAATAATTGGTTCCTAACTCCAGGTATCAGTTCAAAAAGACTTGGGTTTCATTTCGGGTACTGATTACACGCAGCCAACGTGCAGCCGGTAGGGAGAGGTGGACAGCTTATAATGAATTAGTCTGCCGTGAAAGAGGCGGGAATCGAGCCCGTAAAAAAGGTGGAACAACATCGAGAATAACCGCGAATAAAGAAATTTTATTAGTTTAACAATGCAAATACGTATAAGAAGCTAGACAGATAGCGTGGGAGAAATGAAATTCCGATTACTAGCGTTGGACATGGGGCGTGTGAAGGAAGAGCACGCCTTTGGTTGGAATACTTCATTCCTGTTAGGTAAATTCAATGCAAAATGTATCCATTGATAGTCGACTTTTAATATCGCTTCATCATCATCATCGCAATGATGATCAAAGAAACTGAAGGTTTATCGAATTCGTCCCCTTAGACCATAATTGGAGTAGAATTGGGCCGTTCGGTCCGCTACGAAATGCATCATTACCTTGCTACACAAAGCGTTTTTCTTTCGACAAGAATGGGATTGCAAGACATTAGTCGGGTTTGATATTGGTGGACTGCATTCTGTGGATCCGGAATCGAATTATGAAAACGTGACTTGTATTAACTTACATTCTCAGCCATGTCGAACCACTTGCAGATAACAGCCGAACTGTTGATAAGTTTAAGATTGAATATCCATCACTTGGCGATTTTGCATTACACCATTCACCGTGTAATGGTGTGTGCAATCAAGTACAGCAATGTAGGAGATACGGTCTTTTTTAATCTCTGAGGCGGATCTAAACATAATTAATTTCGCTGTCCAACATTGACACCAACAATATAAAGGCAAATATTATTTTACGTGATGGGACATAATCTGCCAATTTACAGTATATATTTTTACATCTTCTTGGCATTCTTCTCATCCGACTACTGATTAGGCGTTTGGTCACCAATCCAGCCTCCGCAACAGGTTCGTGCATAGAAAGAAAATAGATCTGAAACGCATCAGTATATACTCAGCTTGCTTCTTGACGCACGGAGTTAAGAATACACCTGAGGTTATTTGATCCGCTGGGCTCTACTCAACGTAAAGTCAATGTCAGCCAATGCGTTGGAATTAGTGTGGAGTGTACACCACAGCAATGAAGATGCGTTGACCTTTGGCCTCCCCTTGTGCTAAGATGAGGCCACCCTCAGGGTGGAGGACATTATATTCCGTCTGGGTACCCCCTCCCAACTTGATGGCATGAGTATCAATTTCTCCTTCCAGTGAGCAGATTCCTCTGACCTTTCACTTCTTCTTACCTGCCTATTACTTCTCCTTGGGTCCCCTCCTCATCCTCTTCCTCCTATTATCCAAGCTGCTTTCCTATCAGTTTCTTTCTTCTCCAGCCCTTGACCTTTCCCACCTGCCTGGCTTCACCTATTTCCTTCTTTCCCCATCCTCCCACCTTTTTATTCTGGCATCTTCCCCCTTCCTTTTCAGTCCTGAAGAAGTGTCTCAGCTAGAAAGGTTGACTTTTACTCTCTTCCATAGATGCTGCCTGACCTGCTGAGTTCCTTTAGCACTCTGTGAGGGTTGCACAGATCAGTTTACTCAGAAAACAGAGGCCATTCATGAAGTGTAGGTAATAGAAGCTACGCCATCTTCCCCCAGAAACAAAATGCAAGATAAATACTCAGTTAAAAAAATGCTTCGAAAGAGTAGATACATTTAGTCACTTAGAGCTCCAAGCTTAAATTTGCAGGGTGAAACCACGTGTAACATCTCTAATTGTGTTCTTATCTCTTTGTGTCTCTGCTCAATAACTCAACTGGAAGTTTGCAACAATTTTGATTTATACAAATTTAAGTTTGTAAAGCATCCTGTTGCTCACTCTATGTGGTATCAAAATTAATGAGCTAAAACTGGACAGAAAAAAATTTCTGGGGAAACACTTGGAAGGGAAAGGCAGAAGTAATAAGGAATAAAACATTTGAGGTTTATGGTCTGTAAAACACCAGTCGTTTGAACAATACACTGGAGGTTCACAAAACGTCGGAGTTGTAAGAGTCCAACTGGGCAAAAAGAAAACATGATACAAGTTAAAACTGGGAATAGACAACAGAAATATGATTAGGAAAGGCCGGTGGAAGAGAGGCTGATCACATAGGACATAGAACATGGATCAGCACACCACAGGAGCATGTACTTCAGCCCAAAATATTGTGCTGAACTAATTAAATTAGTAATCAAATGTCCGGCTAAACTAATCCCTTCTGCCTACATAATGTCAATGTCTTTTCATTTTCTGCACATTCACGTGCCTATGTAAGAATCTATTGAATGCTTCTATTGATAGCAAATGACCAGAGAGGAGATGGACCTAGGTAAAGGCACGATGGTTGAAGAAATATTATTCAGCTGTGTCTGCTTTGGTCTTTTAAGTCTTGCTCACTGGTGGTGCCCAGGTATCCATGTCGGAAGATAATAACAATACTGTACTATTAGAGTTGAAAGCACAATGTTACCCCTCTAAAATATTGTGAAAGATTTAATTTATGTATGAAGATCTAGTCTTTCTGTGAATGTAGTGGTGTTAAAAAAGACAAAGGTTCCATTTGAAGATCAGGGAGATATCCTGAAATCCACTTCAACATTCAACGTCCACCCATTTTCACGTCTCTCCTCTCCCACCTTTCAGATAGATACCCGAAGGCACGTACCATCAGGCTCAAAACAGACCTACCCTGCTCTTAGAAGACAATTGAATGGTTCCATAGCACAATAAGATAGACTCTTGACCTCACAATCTACTCAATTTTTGTCTTGCACTTTATTGTCTACTTGCACGGCACTTTCCCTCTAGCTGTTACACTTTGGTTTGCGTTCAGTAATTGCCTTACCTTGTCCTACCTCAATGCACTGTGTAATGAATATGTATAGTATGCAGGACAAGCTTTTAAGACCATAAAGTATAAAAGCAGAATTAGGTCATTTGGCCCATCGATTCTGCTCCACCATTTCATCATCTCCTGCCTTCTCCCCGTATCCCTTCATGTCCTGACCACTCAAGAATCTTTCAGCCTCTGCCTTAAATATACATTAAGTTTTGGCCTCCATAGCTGCCTGTGGCAAAGAATTCCACAGATTCACCACCCTCTGGCTAAAGAAATTCCTCATCATCTCCATTCTAAAAGGATGTCTCTCTATTCTGAGGCTGTGTCCCCTGGTCTTAGACTCTCCCACCATAGAAAACATCCTCTCCACATCCACTCTATCAGGGCCTTTCACCATTTGATAGGTTTCAATGAGGTCACCCCTCATTTTTTCTGAATTCTAGTGAATACAAGTTTAGAGCCATCAGACATTGTACTTTTCCTGTACTTCAGTACATATTACAATGTCTTTAAATCTAACCTAAACCTTAATCTTTAGTTTAACTTCTGAGTTTATTGTAAAATTCTAAATTTTCCATAAAGCTATGCTCAGACCTAATTAAGTCTAATTTTAATTTGCATTTCTAATATTCTGAATGAAAACAAGACTATAATTAGGCTTTTAATAGTGCTAATATATACCATGTTAATTGGAAGGATAAGATGATTATTTGTTGGCTGTCTTTATTTTAAACAACATCTGTAATCCAGAGTGCACTCAGTGACACCTTGTCTTCTCATCTGAACACTTTCTCACACTCTAAGTTTGATCTTTCTCAAAAAGCTTCCTCTTGGCCTTAATGTTTCAGAGTCCTTAAAATATTTCAGAGAATACACGAATGAGCAGTTTGCAGTTGGTAAGTACCAGCTGGTGGTTGGATTTATTTCTTGGATGATATCGACATTATCTACCACTTGTGTGGTGCAAACGTTCCTGACCATCAATTACTCCAGACCTACATGTTGTCCAAGTGATTCTGCATTTGGAGTGGACTCTTTAATTATTTGAGTTATGCTGAACAATGTGCATTTCTCACGCAGCATCCCTACATCTGACCTTACCAGTGAAGGAAAGTCACTGATGAAACAGCTGTAGATGGTTGGGCCCAGGACACTGCCCAAAAGGGCACTAGTGGAGATAATTGACATCAAATAACAAATTCAATTAATTGTACTAATTCAAAAATAATGAATTAAAAAAAGTTAACATTTATTATTGGGAATGCATTTTGCATTTGTGAGATCTTATACTTTAAGCATTGGCTGAAACAGTTTGGTTTATCTCCGAATCTGCGACTCCTCAATACACAGCTCCTACTGAAAATGCAAGCTGTATTGTTCCCTGTTGTGCTGTTCACCTGGTGCCATTATGGAAGGTGCAAGTCTTTTCTTTCAAAATTATGGTCACTAGCTGCAAAGTGTTGATTCTTATATTTTGAGAAACATTTTAAGGGCTATGAAATGATTCCATTTCTGATCAATGGTAACCCCCAGGATATTGATAGTAGCAGATTCAGTGATGCTACTACCATTGAATGCCAAGTGTGATCATAGGATTTTCTCTTGTGGACATTGTCATTGCCTGGCACTTTTGATATTTGCCAGCTATCCTCCAATTAATTGCTGGTTCAGCCTACAAAGTCAGCATCTCTTGAAACAATATAAAAACAAATCGAAGGCTAGGCGAGAATGTGAAGGAGAGAGGATGAGAAGATGCAAATGGAGAAAATAGTAAAAAGGATTAACTGAATTTCACACCTAATTGCAGCATGTTCCATCTTCAATTGTGAAGCTGTCTCAGAAATATTTCTTCAGCCCTGAAGAAAGGTCACAGCCCAAAACATTGACTTTTTACTCTTTTCCATAGATGCCTGACCTCTGTGTTCCTCCAGCATTTTGTGTGAGCTTTGTATGTTGCTCTTCTCCACCTTAGCAAACAGTTCGATATGGACAATTAATGCTGGCTCTGTCAACTACAATTTTGTAAGTTATATGAACATTTTTGATTTTTTTGATATAGGAAGACAATTCAGTCCTCTCTATGCCACTCTTAAAGCACTTTCACATCCCATTCTTCCATTTATTTTCTTATAATCTATGTTGTCATATGGTTATCAAATCAGATTGCGCATCTATTGCATGGCCAATTCAAAGCCAATTAACCTACAGTACATACATGACTTTAGGATGTGGGAAGAAAGCAGAGAACACAGGGAGAGCTGATGCAGTCACAGGGAGAAGGTGCAAACTCCACCCAGCACTACAGGAAAGCAGCACTCACTAATATGCTATCAATCAAACTTTGCTGAATTCATAGAAACACTGGGTTAGAGATCATCTATATTCAAGATCAAGAGAAATTTTTAGATGTTACCTTAATTATGCAACATAGAATTAGTGCATGAAATGGCACTGAGGTAAAAGATCAGAACATGGAAATTTGAGCAAGGAACGTCTTCTCTTTCTTATATAATACACTGCATTCTCTGCCCATGTTATTCTGTTTGTATGACAACAGTCCTGGTGGGTGCCAAAGAATTATTTACTACATTTTGGGTGCCATAAAAATACATATTTCAATTGAAGTTAGAAACTGAAAGTGCACAGGTAATGTAAGTGTCACACATGAATTGATGGTGGAGTTTTTGGTGGAATTCTTCTTAGAAGATGAGATACCCAAAGTGAAATGTGAAAGAAATGCAGCAAATTCCAATTTGTAACTGAACCACATGGACCTTGTTTCACTAAATCTACCCTGGGGCCGAGGAAGAGATTGAAACAAAGCAATTCTGGTATCAGACAGTGCAGAAACAGATCCTTTGGCACACTGAGCTTATAGCATCCTTCACAAATCCCACTTTACTTTCTCCACATTCCCATCTACTTCTCCCAAGTTGTACCACTCACTTACTCATTGGTGGTAATTTATAGTGGCCAATTAACCTATCAACCAGCAATTTTTTGGAATGTGTGGGGAAACTGAAGCAGCCAGAGGAAGACCACGTTGTCACAGGAAGAACAGGCAAACTCTAAACAGATAGCAGTAGAAGTCAGTATTGAAACCAGCTGACTGGAGCTATGACTCAACACTCTACTGTCTACACCACTGTATTTGTGCATAATGCAGGTGACTGACAAGGAATATCAGTGGAATTCATTTAGCATGGCTAATAGCAGTGTGGCACAGTAGTGTAGGGTACAGCATAACATTTTACAGTGCCAGCGATTGAGTTTCAATTCCTACTACTGTCTACAAAAAGTTTGGAGTTTATAGTTCTCCCTGTGACTGCGATGGTTTCCTCTGAGAGGTCCAGTTTCCTCCCACATTTCAAAGACATATGGGTTAGTAAAGCGTGGGCGTGCTCTGTTGGTGCCCGAAGAATCATAACACTTGTTGGCTGGTCTCAGCTCATCCTTGGACACCAACGATGCATTTCACTATATGTTTCAATGTATGTGAAAACAAAGCTAATCTTTAATTGTTCTTTAATAAAGAGTTTGTAGTCTTGTAGATTTAGGATTCAATCACCTGAAAATGTGCTAGAAGTTCATGTTTGATCAGTTCCCTTTCTCGTATTACTGGAAATAGTGAGAATTTCAGTCCAGATTCACATAAGATAAATTGGCAACATAACGTTACAGAAACCCATGAGACTAAAACATAATAACTTTGAGAGTGACCCTATTATTTTTTTCAATCTCATGTTCAGTATTCTTCATAAATCAAATAAAACGTGCTTTTAACCATGCAGTCTGGGCCTGTAAAGGAAAGTACAGCTAAACCTTTAGGAAGTCAAATGAGTGATTTAGATAGTTGACCAATAGATTTTCCCAATGCCAATTGGATCCAAACAGAAAAAAGTAAAAGGAAAATTAAAAAGAGCACAAATGCTGAAAATATGAATGAAAATGATTGGAAGCACCCAGTAGCATCTAGAAGATTAAAATACACATGTTAGAGATTTTCTAAGATTTTAAGGGAATTGTTACTGTCAGGCCTGCACAGGCAGGTACCTCTCAGTCTCCATCCAGCTAACAAGTGTCACTGGCTACTTGTTTACAACTCATCACCTGCAGCCTGATAGAGGTGGACACATCTGACATGGGTGCCAGGGCCATCCTCCCTCACTGAGGACCAGACAGGAAGTTACACCCTTGTGCCATCTTCTTGTGCAAGTTCAAGTCTACATGTTACCATTATGGAGTAGGAGGTGGGGAGCTACTCACCATCAAATGGGTCTTGGAGGAATGGAGACATTGACCAATGGGAAACTCTGAGCCCTTCCTGATCTGGACTGACCACCAGAATCTCATATCCATTGAACAGACCCACCAACTCAACCCACATCGGGCTCACTGGGCCCTCTTCTTCCAGAAATTCAACTTCATCATCTCCTACCGAACCGGCTCCAAGAACACTTAGGGGGAATGCCCTGTCACCAGAGTCTGACCCAGCTGACGTGGAGATTGTTCCTCAACCCATCATTCCATCATAAATGATCCCAACCCTGATCATCTAGGACCTTAAGAACCAGATCCGCCAGGCCCTACAGCGCAAACCTGCTCTGAAGGACACACCTGACAACCGCATGTAATTGCTGGCAGTTGTGGGCTTGTTCCTCATCCTTCTCCAGCCATCTAGATGGACTCTGGATTTTCTGTGATGCTGCGGCTCACCATAATTGTAGATGTGCTTCAGTTCTTTGTTGTCTGCCCTTAATGTGCCCATTCCAGTTCTTCCAACCAGCAGCCCCCTGGGCTCCTGTGGCCCCTACCAGTCACTCAAACCCCATGGCTCCACAGTGTTATGGATTTCATCATGGACTTGCCACCTTCCAGTGGAGCAATGGTGATCATGACAGTAGTGGACCAGTTCTCCATGGTGGCCCACTTCATTGCCCTCCCCAAACCTCTGTCAGCCACTGAGATAGTAGACTTGGTTCTCCTCCACAGTTTCCCTCAGGACATTGTGTCGGAAAGAGGGCCGGAATTTGACTCCTGCTTCTGGCGAGCCTCCTGCTTCCTCTCCATGCCTCAGTGAGTTTGTCCTCTGGCTATCACCCACAGACCAATGGACAGTCAGAAAGAGACAGTCAGCAAGTGGAGAAGTTTCTGGAATGCTTTGCTGCCTTAAGCCCTTCCATCTGGAAGAAGTATCTGCTCTGGGCTGAACTGTCCAACAATCTACACATCTCCTCTACCATGAGTATGTTACCCTTTAAAGTGCTTCATGCTGGAGGAGCCAATGGCAGAGGTCCCATTCACCAGGGCACTGGTTTGCCACTGCTGGAATGCTTGGAAGAGGGCATAAAAGGTTGTTCTAGCTGCCAACCATGCCTACCAGCCAAGCCAGACTTCAGTGCCCAGCCAGACCACTCTGGCCTGGGGATCATGGTTGGCTGTCCACCCGAGATCTGCCGTTGCACATTGATTCCTGCAAGCTCTTGTCCATTTTGTTGGCCCCTCAAGATCACCCACCACATCAGACTACTCACATACTATCTCCAGCTGCCACTATCCTTCAGGATTGCATCTAACTTCCACATGTTCTACTCAACCTGTGGTACCTAGGATGGTGGAAGGTGATTGAGTGTACAGGATTTGCCATTGGTGGGTCCATGTCGTTGTGGCTGGGGTGTGTAGTACCTGGTTGACTGGGATGCAAAGGGCCCGGAGGAGAGATTTTAGCTGCTGTCTAGTTTTGTCTTGGATCCTTTGCTCATTGAGGAATTCCACTGGACCCATCTGGATCATCCTGAGCCATTGGATGCCAGCCATAAGGGGTGGGGGGGGGGTGGTCCTGTCAGGCCTGCAGAGGCAGGCACTTCTCTGTCTCCACCCAGCTAATAGAACTCACCTGCCCCTATTTTGCAACACATCACCTGCAACCTATTTAAACCCAGCTCTCTCATCCACAGCCCTTGCTCACCCTTGAAACAGCCAGCTTTGACTAATTGCTCCAAGCCTTCAGTTACCTTTTGCCTGTTATAATTACTATGTTTTCTCTTGCTTTGCGGCCCCTCCGTGGCTTGTTATTTCAAAGATTCAAAGTACGTTTATTATTAAAGGATGTATAAGATAGCTAGATGGATACTTTATCAGTCCCAAAGGAAATTACAGTGTAACAGTAGCATTACAAGAGCACAGATATATGAATATACAAATATTAGAAGAGAAGTAAAAAAGAATAAAAAGTAAGTTACCTCAAGCAGTCTAACAGGATGGGGTCATCCATTCCCCGGTTATAGGTTGACTCATTGTTGAGCCTAAAGGCCAAAGGTAAGAATAATCTCATATAGTGCTCTTTGGAGCAGCGCAGTGCATGTGGTGGGTGAGAAACATTGTCCAGAATTGCTAGGATTTTCTGTAGGGTGCTTTGTTTTACCATGGCCTCCAGTGTGTCCAGTTTGACTCCTATAAGAGACCCAGCCTTTCTAATCAGTTTATTGATCCTGTTGGCATCACCCGTGTTGATGCCATTGCTCCAGCACACCACCACATAGAAGACAGTACTGGTACCAACAGACTGGTAGAACATGTGAAGGAGAGGGCTGCATACTCCAAAGGACCTCAGTCTTCTCAGGAAGTAGAGGCGACCCTGGCTCTTCTTGTACACAGCCTCTGTATTGGTGCTTCACTCAAGTCTGTCATCCAGCTATTTGTCACCCAGGTATTTGTAAATTTTACAACCTTGAGATTTGTTTGCTTCTTGATAGTCACAAAGCAAGAAGCCTGAAACAACCCAATTACAGTTCATTATTGAAATTATCGTTCACCACTGATCTGTGTTTGAGTCAAGCCTCCTCTACATTTCCTGACAG
Organism: Hemitrygon akajei; assembly: GCF_048418815.1. Taxonomy (NCBI): domain Eukaryota; kingdom Metazoa; phylum Chordata; class Chondrichthyes; order Myliobatiformes; family Dasyatidae; genus Hemitrygon; species Hemitrygon akajei. The sequence continues at coordinate 24,996,840 of NC_133143.1, forward strand.
TTACAAAGATATTCTTCTTGTTGGTTAGGGAGTCTAGAACTTGAAGCAAATTTTAAAGGTAATAATGCAGCCTTTTGTGCTAGGTATTATCACTTTTTCCAACATTTCTTTATTCAAATTTATATTCCACCGAATTTGTCCATTTGACCTGTTTTTTTAAAATATTTTCTTGCTGCTGTGCTATTTTATTTCTTCTCCTTCCTCTAGTCATGATGCTTTTACAGGTCGTTCATTTGGATCAAGGAATATTTGTTTCTGTTCGAGTTTGGTATCTTCTGAGCTGACTGATAAATCAACATGAAACCATAACCCCTTTCACAGGTGTAGCATGAGGTATCTGACTGGGCAGGCTAGTGGAGAGTGTGAGGTGGTGTGCTCTTTCTACTGTATACACAGGATAGTAGATTGTGTGTGAGATGGCTTGCTTCTTCTGCTGTATAAATAGGATTTCTGTGTGCCCCCAGTAAGTGAACGTGAGGTTTTTTAACATCACCCTTCTCTGTGTTGATCAGACATGAGTCAAGAATTCCCAGGAGTCAGTGGGCATTGTTTCCTCTGAGAACATTCTTCAGTCTTTTTATCTGTGAACTTGGTAATTTCTTCCCAATGACAGAGCTTGGAGGAATGTGTTTGTCTTGTATTCTTGTTCTAGGTATGCAGATGATGTGGCCTGCCCATTGGAGCCAGCTGAGCATAATCAGGACCTGAGCTTTAGGGACTTCAGCCTGGGATAGGACACGGACAACATGTCACTTATCCTTCAATTGAACTTGGGCCATATTTTGGAGAAAATACTTGTGGAGTATTTTCATTGCATTGAGATGCCTCAGAGTTGGCTGCCCACAGAAATCCACCTCCATCTTTTATATGTAGTGCAACTAATGGACCTGCACAGAGTCAATATCAGTGAAGACTGGCGTCAAGCAAAGTTCCATCACTGTCGCACCATTTTTCAATTTTTCTTGGTGCAATGCTTTCTTCGCATCCAAATTTCTCACAGGAGTGGAGCCAGTTTTCAGAATTCATGGAAATTTTTTCAGTCTTGCCTTGTATAGGAGTGCTATGTATTGATTATCCATTACAGACACACTTTTATTAACCACACATTCCTATTTACAATCTATTTTAATCCAAAAATAATTGTAAAGACATGTATGGTTAGCATTGTTTATTAATTTCCATGTACATTTTATCTGTGTCATTCAGTTTATTATTCTCTCAGTCCATTTATTTTCCTCTTTTGTTTTGTATTCATTTTCTTTTTGGTTGATTCTGACCTTTATGGTAACCTTATTATCAGGTCCAACCACTATCAACCCCCTCACAAGCATTCACTTACCCACGTTCCACCATGGTCTGAAAGCTGTACACTTTGAAATGATAAACATGAATGAAAACTTATAAAACACATATTGCATTTATATAATACATTCATTCCTATTTCCAAAAGTTTGGTAGAACTTTACAGAGAATATAATACTTTTTAAGTGTTGTCACCAGTGAAACATAGAGGAATTTGTGTAGAAGAAACAGTTGCAACAGTGATCTGATGACAATTGCGTGATTTATTTGCAATATTGATTGAAGGATTAATGAAGGATAATTCCACCTGCTCTCTTTCAAAGTAGTTCTCTCGGATAATTTATGTTCACTTGGAAGAATATATGGTCTCTTGCTTTATTGTCGCAGCATTTGACCGTACACCATCCCTTCAATAATGAAGTGAAGCCACCAACACCATTGTGCCATGATTATGGAATGAGACCAGAACCCAGAAGCTTCTGATTTGGAAGTAACAGTGCTACTTATTATGGCATAATCAAGGCTATAAAATGATAAATAAATAATACGTTATAAAACATATGTGTAATTTGATGAAATAGATTTCAGGCTTTTCTCAATCAAGAAAACAATATTATTACGGTAATAGTATCATGATAACAACGGGCTGGTGGGGCTCGTCAGCCTTGGACGTCAGCCCGCCTCGGAGAAGGAAAACCGATTTTAAACCTCCGCAGCTTTCTGGCCATAGCCACCCACGGGAAAGGCTTTGGGAGTAAACCCCGGGGAAGAAATCCGGGCAGTTTGACGTTGTTTACAACTTTACTCTGGCAACCTTTGCGATGACACTGGTGCCAAGCTGTATTGACGCTTGCCCTTCCCTTGGACTACATCAGTGATGTGGAGAAGGGGAGCCCGTTGCATGGGCAACAGCTGGTTCCTCAAATCTTCCCAGTGAAGCTTGCACCCTGGAGAGACACAGTCCACCAGGGGCGCAATCCCATGATCCCCTGGGATCGATGGCTGCCTACTACTACTATCATGATCACAACTATCATTTAGCAAGGACAAGTTGATTTAAACCACTAATCTTTTTTGTAAAGAGATAGCATCTTTAACAATGTTAGATTTGGTTATTTTTTTAATAATCTGACCAACTTAATTTTAAACTACTGGGAAACTTTGATGCCTGTTTTGATGCTGAAAAAGTTTAGTTAGACCATAAGGGTAGAATTAGGCCATTTGGCCCATTACTAGATCTAGAGAGTTTACCCATATGGATTTCTTGCTGTTTGGGAAATGGGAGTTCCAATTCTAGAAGATAGACCCACTGGGATCCTGAAGCTTTGGCTGTGTTTATGGAGCATTTTGTTGTTGAAGCAATTCTGAATCAGAACTGAAAGTTTGGAAATATGCACACATATACAAACATAAATATACAGGCATACTTAGTGGCCACTTTATTAGGTACAGGAGGTATGTAATGAAGTGGCCACTGAGTGTATGTCCGTGGTTTTCTGCTGCTGTAGCCCATCCACTTCAAGGTTTGACGTGTTGAGCATTCAGAGTTGCTCTTTTGTGCACCGCTGTTGTAACGTGCCATTATTTGAGTTATTGTCACCTTCCTGTCAGCTTGAACCAAACTGGAAATTTTCCTCTGACCTCTCTCATTAACAAGGCATTTTTGCCCACAGAACTGCCGCTCACTGGATTATTATTTTTTTGTTTTTTACACCATTTTCTGTAAATTCTAGAGAATGTTGTGCATGAAACTCGCAGCAGATCAGCAGTTTCTGAGATACTCAAACCATCCCACCTAGAACCAAGTGTCATTCTATGGTCAGTCAGTTAGATAATATTTCTCCCCCATTCTGGATGTTTGGAATGAACAACAACTGAACTCTCAACCATATCTGCATGTTTTTATACATTCAGTTGCTGCCACATGACTGGCTGATTAGATATTTGCGTTAACAAGCAGTGTACCTAATAGAGTGGCACTGAGCATTTATAAATTAATGACATAACTTTTCTTGGATCTTATGAAGCAACCTAGCAATCACTTTACAACTTCCAAAAAGTACGAATGGTTATGAACTGGAATTTTCTTAGTCACATGCTTACAGGATATCCAGTAGCTTAATGGGAACCCTGATATGTGATGACCCGTTTATTCCCTTAGGTGCCTTCAGAGAACATATTGCATCAGTCACTCTTCAACTGCACTTTGGAATACTACAAACCTATTTTGTTCTGCTATCGTATAGCAGAATGCACTATTGAACACCTTCCTCGACTTCAATTGTCTGGCATGGTATCGTGACTTCAATTTGATCTCAAAGGAAATTCACCTTCTCCTTTGACCAACTTCTTTGAAGGGTGAATGTCGGAGCTCTGGACAATCTCCCCAAATGACGGTATTTACCTGCACCTCCAGAGTTACTGATGCTACTTGTGAATGAGTGCAAATTAAATAGCATCACTTAGGCACTGCTGAATATCGGACAATATTGACAGGACTGAAAATCACAACTTTAAAGGCATTTACAGGATATAATCACTGTAGAAAATAATGTGTAATCTCCATAGACTTGTTACATTATTTCTTGGATTTTGAGATTAATTATTGGATCTTTAGAATGACACTAATTACTTGAAACTAGATTCTTCCAATTAAGCTCAGGGAAATATGAAACTAAAATGTTGATTAGGAGCATCAAATATAATGATAAGCATCTATCCTCAAGCATGGTCTGTTCTAAGCTTATTGCACTGTTTTAAAGCAATAGATTGAATTGATTGTTTTTTACTGTGCAAGTTGCATAATCCAATCTGCAGAGTAAATGGGCCAAATCATAACCTTAGCAGCAAGAAATTATTTTTGCTGGTAATAACTTGAATTTCAACATTTACCAAATAATGGATGAAGCATCTTATCATTGAAAGATGTAAAACATATAGGTGGTCTATATGGTATCCTCTGTGGAATTTAGATTAGCTTACCAGGTAGCTTAGGTACACACACACCTGTAGCTTCATGTCTTAGCTTAGCCCTTTAGCACTTTGCATACCACACACCATCAATCACACATTAAAGCTAATCCTACACAAATCCCAATTTAATAACCCTTCAACTTCCCCCGTGCATTGGGGGTATCTTGCAGTGAACAAATAACCTACCAGTGCACATCTCTGGAAGGAAAGAGGAGCACCAGGAGGAAATCCATGCTATCACAGGGGAATGTGCAAACTCCAAACAGACAGCACCACAGATCAGGATTGAACCCTGTGAGACAGCAGCTATACTCACTGCGCCACTCTGCTGCTCTGCACTCCAGTGCATATTAGTATTTAGAAACATGGAAACATAGAAAACATATAGCACAATACAGGCCCTTCAGCCCACAAAGCTGTGCCGAACATGTCCCTACCTTAGAACTACCTAGGCTTTACCCATAGCCCTCTATTTTTCTAAGCTCCATGTAGCCAGTCTCTTAAAAGACCCTAACATTTCTGCCCCCACCACCGCTACTAGCCGCCCATTCCACGCACTCACCACTCTCTGCGTAAAAAACTTACCCCTGACATCTCCTCTGTACCTACTTCCAAGCACCTTAAAACTATGCCCTCTAGTGCTAGCCATTGCAGCCCTGGGGAAAAGTCCCTGACTATCCACATGATCAATGCCTCTCACTATCTTGTACACCTCTATCTAGTCACCTCTTATCCTCCGTCACTCCAAGGAGAAAAGGCCGAGTTCACTCAACCTATTCTCATAAAGCATGCTCCCCAATCCAGGCAACATCCTTGTAAATCTCCTCTGCACCCTTTCTATGGATTCCACGTCCTTCATATAGTGAGGTGACCAGAACTGAGCACAGTACACCGAGTGGGGTCTGACCAGGGTCCTGTATAGCTGCAACATTACCTGTCAGCTCTTAATCCCATGATTGATGAAGGCCAATGCACTGTATGCCTTCTTAACCACAGAGTCAACCTGTGTAGCAGCTTTGAGTGTCCTATGGACTCGGACCCCAAGATCCCTCTTCTCCTCCACTCTGCCAAAAGTCTTACCATTAATACTATATTCTGGCATCATATTTGACCTACCAAAATGAACCACTTCACACTTACCTGGGTTGAACTGCATCTGCCACTTCTCAGCCCAGGTTTGTATCCTATCAATGTCCCACTGTAACCTCTGACAGCCCTCCACACTATCCACAACACTCCCAACCTTTGTGTCATCTGCAAATTTACTAACACATCCCTCCACTTCCTCATCCAGGTCACTTATAAAAATCACAAAGAGTAGGGGTCCCAGAACAGATCCCTGAGGCACAGCACTGGTCACTGGTTTACTTATTCAAAACCGATCTTGTCCATCTTGGTGAGGTTCTGAAAGCTTCAAAAGAAAATGATGCTAGTCAGAATCAGAGTATGGTTGATATGATGAGGCAGTGTTTAGGATGGTTGGATGGACAGAATTGTGAGGAGATGGGCAATCCAGAGAAATGAAGAACTAGGAGAGGTAGGATTAACATTCATTTATTTGGAGGGTGAGTGTAGTTTTGGAATAGGCAATGTACCACACTAGGCATAACTATTAATTATTACTCGCTTACTCTGGCAGCATGAAATACACTTTACAGATCTTAGATTTATCCAAAATTGCTCCAAACACATTGAAGCATAACGTTATTGCACAAACATTGCAGCCATATTATTAACAGTGAGGTCCTAGCAGCATCAAAGAGATAGTCTACTAGTTTATTTGGTGTTGGCTGTTTGATAGGACTGGGAGTAAGTCATTCTGCTTTGTAATGTGTTGCCTTGCTGACATTAATTCCAGATCATCATTTCTTTGTATTCTTTATTTCCTTTTATCCCAAGGGAAGGAGAAGTGTTGGTGACAAAACTGAAAGGACTCCCTGCTGTTTTTTCGAATTGTCCAGAGGATCTCCCATGTAGTAGGATTCTGATGAAGGGATAACATTAATGTCTAATCAATGTTTAATATTTCCAACACTATGACAATCATGATGAGACATTTCGATAGAACTTTAGCTCCTTCCAGGTTTGGCGTGTTCTGAAAAGATTTACTTTTTCTTGAGTTTCTGGATTCACTGAACTAATTTCTTCTGCTGCATTGCTTTCAATTTTGGACTAGAAGACTAACAAATGGCACTTTTTATGTATCCACTAACAAGTGGAGTGGTGTCTTACCTGGGCATTAGAAGAACTCAGAATTTAAATATCCACGTGTTGTTATATGGACATCCGGAAAAATATTAACGCGAATTCGGCGTTTACTTAGCTGCTTATACTTCAATGCAATGTCATATTTGGATATTTCAACTGGTATTATATATCATACTTAATCTTATCTCCCTATTTTGTGTTTATATGGTACCATTGCTCCCTACTAATGTACAAGTTGTTTGCTGCTGGTCTGTGCCCTTCATACTCCCGTGTAAAGAATTATTTATCCCTCCGTTCACCTGATTTATACCTGCACTCCGGCTATCATTTATGCTCGGTGTTTGGCCCTGTCGGACATCACCGGTGATTGATAGTGCTGCTTGCTGTGTAGTCACGGTTGCCTGAGGGAATTGCGCCAAGGGTATCATTCTGAGTATAAACGAGCGGGGACGATGGGAGCCTCATGGTCGATTACTTTGATCAAGAAACCCTTGTCGCCATTAGTAAAGTAATAAAAAAATAAATTAACTTTATCAATCACGGCTCGTGGGTGACAACGGCAGAGCAGTGTAAATAGCTGGTTATTTATGAACTCTGCTTTATTGATAACAGTTCGTCAGAGGGGTGTTTGACCTTTGGCAATTGTATGCAGTGTAATTCCAGTCCACAACTACTGGATGCGAACCTCCTACAATTATTAGGATCACGAATCTTTGAGATGGGAACCAAAATTATAACGTCGACAATTTTACATCTGTTGTTAATGACAAAGAACTTACTTCAGCCTTTTATGTTATTTGATTAGATTATCATCTGTTTAATTAGTTTCTTAATGATTTCAATTAAATATTGGGAACAACATACGCAAATTTCGTTTCTTAGCCCTGAACTTGCGTCTCCTCCCTGGCTGGAGTCTGAGGCCGAGCCCAGCCAATTCCAAACTTGGCATGCCATTTAGAATAATGGGGCGATACAGCGCGGAAACAGACTCTTTTAGTCCAAATGTCCATGCCGACCAAAACGCCCATAAGATAGTTTTCCCTTATCCCTCTAAAGTTTAGAGTCTAAATCATATCTATCCCTGTTCAGCTGTCATTCTACCTGCTCCGATCACTTTCTCTGTCAGCTTTTCCATGTACCCTTCGTTATCTGCGTAAAAATGTCCCTCCTCAGGGTTGCTCCTAGTTCTTGGCCCAACTTCTCTTGGAAAATGTCCGTGTGTATTCCAACAACACACACTAAATTCTGGAGGAACTCAGCAGGTCGGGCAGCATTTATTGGGGGCAAAAGGTACAGTCGACGTTTCGGGCCGAAACCCTTCGTCAGGAAATCCCTTGCTCGGATTTCCAGCATCTGCAGATTTTCTCTTGTCCGCGTGTATTCACCCTGCCTGTGCCCCTCGTGATTCTTATACACATCCCTCAGTCTCTTAAACTCTAGTGAACAAAATCCTAGCCACCCCAATTCTCCCTGCAGGTCCGGCGCTCCAGCTCTGCATCTGATCCTTATCCGTCCATTCGAACCCAGGTCCCCTCCATCACTGGGACTGCCTGCCAGTCTCCTCCCTGCCTTTAACTCGTCCTTGTTATTCCACTTCCGTGTGCTCAGCTGTCCAGCCCTCTCTAGAAGCCCCCTGTTCATGTCCTACCTCACGTTGTCCCATTCGCGCCTTGCCTGCGTGCTAGTTAGCCTAACGTTATCTGTCAATCTAGCCACAAAAAATTCTGACATTTGTTTTAAACCCAGTTACTCCTCTGACCTCCACAACCCGACTTTCGTTATTCCCGTACTAGCTCTGGAGTCTTCAGTTCCCTTACTCTTTCCTTGCGAGCTGGTCTTTCAATCCTACCTTTATATCAAAACTTTTGGTCAAGTGGTCTAATAGCTCTTCACCGACTCGCCGGTTTGATGATGCCCCCGTGAAGCACGGTGAGGCTTTGTTTCTACAACAGGGAGGAAGCTACTTTAAGTACAAGTTATTACAATTGTCACTTTTCATTTGATGACACGAAGTTTCCTCCACGATGTGTTACATTCCAATAGGCGGGTCGCGGAAGAGTGCCAGCAAGTATTGGTGTTTCCCTGAGAAAGAATGAGTGGGGCAGGATCAATCAATCTGAAGCAAACTGTCATTGTCCTTATCTCTTGGAGCAATTACGTTAAACAAAGGCATTGCTCGGCATTGTGGCGGTCCCTCCGGTCGCGCTCTCCGAGTTTATTGGTTTCCAGGGGTCCTTGGCCAAATGCTGAATCCTGTAATCCCATGAAAGAGATTTCTGTGTATGGTCCAGGCTTTCTTTTATGGGGTGCAGCAGTTTACATTGGCAATACCCCTCCTGAGAACCCTTTTTTTAAAAAAAAAAGTGGCGGTGCGCGCGGAACGGAAACTCGTGTCCTGTCTTTCTTTTATGAGGTGATGTCGGGATGGCCTCTGTTGTCCCTCGCGACAGTATTGCTTTCGATCGACCTCTATTTCATGCTCCTCTGAAGAGCTGACTACAATCTTCACGATCATTCCTCCCAACCTACAGGTTTCTGATCTGAACTTCATCCCCCTTTTCTGTCTCTACTCCCTCGTTCACTCTCCAAGTGATCCCTTAGTATTCACCCCCTCCCCTTTCCAGGGCGGGGTACAAGTCGTCTATGAGCCAACAGGGGCGCGGTCATAATTACTTCAGAAACGAGCACAAAGGGAAACTGTTGTCAAGAATTTCAAACTTCATTTAAAATACATGAATCTACGACCCACTAAAAATAACACTCAAAGCTAAAAAACCCCAACCTACTCCAAAACGATGCGTGTTGTCCTGTTATGTGTAGGAGGGGTGGGTGCGATGGGACCCGATGAGAGTGTTACTGCCATAGGATGGCGAGAAGTTGGGTCGTGAACGGCTGTGAGAGGAGAGAGTGCGTGAGCGCGTCAGCACCAAAGTTAAATACAAAAGCCTTTTACGCAGTGGCGAGGGGAGTTTCCTTTGTTCTAGTCAAAGGCTTGAAAGAGATCGGAGAGAATTAACCCTCAAACACCACTCCCCACATTCCTGGAGGGGTTGCGATCTGGGGTTGCAGGTGATAACCGTTTCTATGCCCCGGGGTAAGTTTCATTTTAAAGACCTTTTATTTCTAATGTCTTGACATCTTTTCGGTATGAAATGAAAAATTAAAAAAGAAAAGGCGCTGCAGGGAACGAAAGTTGAAGGAATGGCTCTCTTTCTATTTCCAGGGCGGTGATGTTAAGCGGTCCCTGATAAACTTTTCTTTCTTGATTCGTTTTGATTCTACGCCAGACGTCGCTAAAATAAAGTGGGAATCAGAGACATTTTGTTTTATATTTATACACTGCAGGCGTGCAACAGGTAGGAAGTGAGTGCGAACTGCTGCCTCCTTTGTAGCTGCTGATAATGTACTCGGGAGGCCCGAGAAAGTCTTTGTTCTCAATCTAGGTTCATCACACTGAAACAAGGTCCTTAATTCCTTTTCTGAAAGAGCCACGGCCCTCAATATCCATTCACCGTGACTGCATCGAACACGGACTGGCATCGAATTGCACTTAAATCAAATTGCAAGGTGATTAACTGGTGATATTTAGGAGGTGATGTTGTGAGACAAAGATGATATCTGCAGAAATCTCAGGTCTGGGTTTTATCGCTGACCTGTGTTTGGGGTTTTCGGAAGGAGTTACTGACAGTTTCGCTTCTGTTTCAGATGGGGAATATCGCACAGGCGGATCATTTTAAAACTCGGAAATTTAAAACAAAACTGACTATGAGGAGGAACTTGTGAAAACAAGTACTGTAATTTGCTCTCGAGCATTTGGGACCTTTACAGTAGCTAGCAGCCGCTGTTTAACAAGGACTGAAAAAAATATCTCATTATCTCGGTCTCCCCACCCTCTCTTCAATTAACGCTAACATTTCTCCGGTTTCTTTTGAGGACAATCCATTTACGATGGTTTGAACAAAAGTTGGGTCTTGTTCCTTCGAGCAATAGTTAATGCGCCAGATTGTCAATACATTCCAGCTTCTAAATATAGCTTGTCTACTCCAAAAGACTGGGATATAACGGGGTGGCTTAATATCTGGGATGCAACAAATTCGATGTTATTCGTATTAGCGATGAATGCGGAGATAGCAACAGGAGAAACATTTAAAGGTATCTCTTTTCCGTGGGGTTTGAGCACTGTGTTGGACAATTTGAGGATAGAAATTGTCCAGGACCAATCCAAAACATCAAAGTTCTTTGTTTGGTGTAGTGGGTCGAATCTTACTACTTTAACTCGTATCACTATCAGCCTTTGTCTAATACTCGCTTCCTCACAGCCTTTGTCCGCCCGAGCGGCGTTCCTTTGAGGACAAAGAGCGACCTGAATAGTTTTGGCACTCGTACTGGAAGAATATTTGGCTTTTCTGCATAGACAACGAACCGTAGTTTGAACTTATCCAAACATATGTCGCATCTTCAACAAGAAGTTTGGAAGCACGTTCCCAGTAATCTTCATGTAAGAAAATACTTTGTGATGTTATTAAATAGGTGGGATTAGAGTTAATAGTATGCATAGGTGCAACTTTTAGCAGCCACATTTTCATTCAGTGATGTTTAATCTTCTGGTTTATTATAAAATCCAGCCGGTTATACGAAACTTTGGAAATTTAGCCAAACATGATTGTATGCATTGTCTCAGGCGCGGTTTATAATGCCTGAGTTACACAAAAGATTATGGGGTCACTATATTAATTACAGGCTTTAGATTTTATTGTGTGGCCAGTGATACGATAAGTCGCATATTTAACTTGATATTAGTACGAGTTGATGGGACTTGGGATAAATCCATTACCATGTATTTTCTGGTTGAAATTTGGTCCTTCTTCAGTTCCGTCTTTTTTAAAAAGTAAGTTCAGCCACTCCCTGTTCTTTTGTTACCCAGGGAATCCTCGTGATAGCGGACAGTTGTGTGGCACGGTGTCTATTTGGTTAATTCTTTAATGCCCCTTTTCTACTTGTTTATGTCTTGTTTTGCTCTCTTTCACTTTTTTGCCTCAGAATATTTTTAATCCATCGTTTCAAACCAGTCTCACCACAATAAAAGTTTTAAACAAAAAGTTTTTTTTCCATTACTGTATACCAAATACTGCATACTGTATTTACGATTTTCTATATATGACAGAAAGTTCTGGGTGGGATACCTGTTTTCTTGGACTATAATTAAAGAAGTTTTAATTGAAGAGGTTTACTTGTAGAATCCATGTAAAACGTTCCATATAGATTTCCAATATGAAATCAAGCTAATAATCAACTGCATTTGCAATATTTTCATTTAGCATCTGCTAAGGAAAGGATTGACTACAGTATATCCTCGCTGCTGTGCTGTTTGTTTTGTTGGCATCGAATTTTAAACAGATTCCGTGGTACTTCAGTAATATCATAAAACAATCAACCGGAATGGGAAATTATACCCATTTATACCGGCGCCCGATGAGTTTGGTTTGAATTCGCCTTGTACCTGTTGAGTGGAGGTAAATTGTTTGATAACTTTAAGGAAAAGGGTATTCAGGTTACACTAATGTTCTCTGTTTGGACGTACTTATAGCCACAAAAACAAAAGTTATATTTACCTTCATCCATCTTGGTACAGTAAAGACAAAACGGAGATTATCCAAGTGTTTTATTCCTCTGTTTTCCCCTCTTCTCTTTGTTTTACAGTGTTCCGATTCTCTTCCTTTCTCACTTCTCTTTGCTTTCAATCATAATTCAATGCAAACGTTTACTCTGCTTAGGGAATCTTAATTTGAAACGTTAATGAAAATATTAGAATATTAATGCTCCCAGAGGTTGGGAATGCAAATAATATGAATATCTTGGAGAAGTTAAGGCTACAGGAAATTCATCAGGTGGATGTATGACCTGACACTTAACAAGCAGAAGGATCCATTTGTTGTTTCATTGGACTTTGGGGGTGGGGGCTGGGGAGGAGGTTCTTTCCACTTTAGTATGATGCAGTCAATAGATCGATGTTGCTAAATCTAATGCTAATGTTTATGACAATCTATTTTAAATATGTAAATCATTCACCAACTTTAGTTATATATTACAGAACTGAGTCTAGTAGGTGTATTTCTGAAGAGGATCATCAGCCTGACTAAGTAAAAGTTATTAGTTAGTCAAAAAGTTTGGATAGTTTCTTGCTTAAGAAAACACTTTTGAAAGATTTGATAACCTTGATAATGGTATCCAAATTTCTTGGAGGAAATGTTGCTGTAATGCATTATAACTAGTTATCGTTCAAGTGTTACTTACTGGGCAGTAAATAAATCTGGAATATTGTTCTCCATATTATGTAGGCATGCATGCATATACAATATTCTTTGACCTGTCTTATTTCATCCACCAATCAAAATCAGTCACATCATCTGTTTCTTACCTGCTTCCAAATTTTACCTTGAATTTCTCTAGCTAAGTGTAGCAAATTCGTTATCTTCTGGAAGTCCTTGTAAAGAATATCCTCACTAGAAGCAATAAATTCTATAGCTTCTAATGCTTGTTTTAGATTTTGCTGCTTCTCCCTAAATGCATTATGTATATTTACTAGTTATTATAATGCTGGATCAACATATTCAAAAACATTATTTATTAATAATTTCACAGGGTTCTTTGGATCTTTGATTTATTGATGATGCTGAACTTTAGGCCATATACAAGTTAAATAAGTACTGCAGATATTCCAGAATCTGAAATAAAAAGGAAAAGGTTGGAAACATTCAACAGAACAAGTAGCAGGTTTGGTTAAAGAAACACATACAAAATGCTGGAGGAGCTCAGCAGGCAAGCAGTGTTTACATTTCAAGTCAATGATCTTTCATCAGAAAGAAAACATTAGTAAAATAAGTTTTACCTTTAGATAATTTAAAATGCTAACAAATGTTTTTCTTCTGCAAGGGAGATATTATAGGAGGTTTCATTCTCAGTCTCCGAAGATAATTTGGATGAACAGAATGGATCTTTACAAATCCCGAGAGACTATTAACAAATGGATTTAAATGTTTGCTGTTGTACACTTGGAAGATGGTGGAAGAATTTCCAAAACATATCAATTGGTTTACTTTATCTTACAGTAAATATATGAAGAATGTTGGACTCAGGATAGCCGACCAAAAATGGAATATATTCGAGCATGATTCCATTGCCCCATTTCCAACTATTTTTGGAAATAGAATCTGGGATATTCGTAACTTGAAAAATGGAAAATATTATTTGTCAGTAAAACTTTAATGAGCTGGATTCAGGATGAATATAAGGTATGCCTTCTTCTCTACATGCTTGACAACGTCTTGATATAAAAATCATGAAAATCCATTTTCATATAACTTCTGTGTAAATATGGCAGTCAGCTGTTGGTGATGCAGAATTGTATCACCAACTGCTGCTCATACTGTAGAATTGTGTAAGAATTTAGTTATGCATTAAAACAGATAAGCAACTGCACAATTTATCTTGTATTCAGGAATTAATGTTCTTACATAGAGAAAATCCTCAATAACTTTTAATTATTCTTCCTTTTCTGTTTTTGTTTATGTTCTGTTTCACTCCTAGCTAAATAGCTTTACTGATATTACTGCTCAATTTCCTTAATGTCTGTTCCTATGTGAAACTGCAAAGTAGATTTTATTGATCTAGTACTTGGAGAATAAGACTATTGGGGAAGGAAGTTAAAGTGAATTTAAGTATATTGGGTGAACTGCATCAGTGGATTATGTAAACTGATTCTGAGGAAGTATGATAATTATTTATGATGCAACAGAGAGATAATGCAATGGGTCCTATCACAGTTAAGTTAGAATAATTAGAAAGGCAAAAAGACAAATGAAAAGAAATGAACAGAAATATATTTTGCATTTCCATACTGCTTGGGAGTTGTAAACCTATGTTTGTTCATTCATATTCCTTTACCTGCTCAGGAATATTTTGGGAAACTCAACTAACACAGTTGTGATTTATTGCCACTTTTAAGAATTATATGGTATCCAAGCAAATATATGTGACATGAAATTTATATGCATTTAAACAAAACTAGCATTTAGTGTGTGTAACATTCTGTGAAAATTTTGTCTGGTGTTTATAGTTGGTTCATCAGTCTCCATTTGTTATCCTTTTTTGGGAAGCAAATGGCTCATTAGTTGCGAGCAGAACAGCTGCTGATTGACTTCTACTGGTCACTGCTTTAAATGCGGAGGTGTTTGGTAGTTTTTGGAAAGCCTGCACTGAGTAGTGCAACAGGTGTTAGTTTCAGTGACAGGAACAGGTTTTAATCTCAGGACTGTCACACAGCTATGAATGAATTAGTAGTGCACACTTCTGGGAGAATGAGCCTTGGGAATAGAGAGAATGCAGTTATCTACAAACATCACTGTGTGTGCTGCCAATGACTAAATCTAGGTGTGGAGGAATGCCAGAACTCAGAATGTAGACTCAGGGCACTGGATATATAAACTTTGGAACTTGGAATAGAAGGCATCTTCACCTCCAGCTAGCCAATGTCTAAGCCAATATTGAACCTCCTTCGGGTCCATTGATCGTAGGGTCCTTCTGTCATGTTGTGCTCTGGCAACAATTGAATCCCAATGGGAAGTGACAACAGACTCCATGTAGAGATGGAAAGAAGAATTCATAAGAATTCCAATAGAACATCAGTGGCTTGATCAGGCAACACTATGAGACAAATCATTCTCAAAACAAGGACACTGTGATAAGCACTAATCAAGAGTCCACTTTAAATAGTCACAGTATGCAGAAAACTTGTGCTAGTCAACATAAACTTGATAAGATTAAATAGAAAGCACAAAGGCTTAATGATCATAGTTAGGACAACAATTAACAAATACGCGTGCTCTAGAAACCTCGGAGCACAATGCTCTGTGGCTTGCAACAAGCGAGAGGAGCAGAATAAAGAAAGCTGTCCGGATGCCAAGTCTGTTCAGGGAATGTCTCATCTAATTTTTAGAATTTCAAATGTACACTTCAGTCATAATATATATATATATTGTGTATACAATTGGTCACATCTTTCTCTGTATTTGTTATACCCTCAATTCAATATGTTGACTTACAATGCGTCAACACCACTATGTTTCTGACCAGGACGCATTTGAGATCCTGTTACTAAGTACGCAGCACCCGAGTATGAGGCCCTTCCCAGCAAAATAATTCCAGTGGCTGTTTTGAGTTTCATTGCATCCCTAAGCACATATTCCTACACCCTAGAATGTACCAGACAGCTCCTTTCAATGGAAGACCAAAAGGTTTTAGGCAGACTGAAGTGGGTCTTCCACCAAGTTGAATATGTTCTGATGTTTGTCTCAGTAGATGTCCTTGGAAACAGCCCATAGATCAGTGAATCTTCTGCTTGAGGCTCACCTCAACAGGGACCACTGCATTCCGCATTGCGCCTTGTTTAGAAATGTAGAGGAAGTGGAGGCGGATAATTGGATCTGGAGGGCAGAGTGTGGTAGGACTGTGGTTCTGACTATAGCTAAGACACCTTTTGGGAGAGGTCTCTCTGCTGACAGTCAAGTGAGTTCTGACCTTACCAGTTCTGACCTGAATCACAGTAGAGAAGAATGTATGAGACATTGAAATTTCAGTAGGAATGCTGGCATTGACATCTGTCATTGGCTTGATCACTGTTTCTGTGGATTTTTGTAAAATCTCTGAATTTTCTGCCCTTTTCCCCATAAACTACAGCATTTCGTTCAAAAAGAGCACTCTAGATATAACTCTTCCTTGACAGAGAAAATGAGCTGAGTGTGCCTGTGGCAGCTTTGTAAGAATTATAAACATTTCCAAGATGAAGGGTGCAGTTCACTAGTGCTGCATGCCAAATCTGTGAAGTTGTCATAATTGGTGGTCTCTACTGGATAGATTGCAACTTTCCTCCTATTCGCTTCCTGCAACTAGGGGTCCTGGGCTGCACACAAGCCACAGAGCCTACACTGTCTTATGCTGTTCTTTATATTCTTCAGCTTTTTTTTTTCAAGTGTTAATTCCTGCTGCTCTCCGTTAAGGGTGCAAAGCAATCTTTATTACATCATGGTTTTCTTCAGGGCTGGACACTCACAGTATTGGCTCCCCATTGATGAACATAGCCAGTGGCTAGTACTGGCTGCATGCATAATCAGGCCAAAGGGTTCATCATGGCTCTTGAAACTAGGCTAAGGAATTTCCATTTTTGAAGTGGGGATGGTCGGGGGGGGGGGGGGGTGTGCGCAGATACCTCTTGATATTTCTTTCACATAGTTCTCAACTGCCCTGACATAAAGTTCATCTTTTGATTGAGTTGTTAAACTCTGCTTCTTGGATGCATAAATAACTGCTTTCAAAACAACCTTGGGAAGAGTTAGAGAAAAATTAAAGGATCAGCAAGGAAAGTCTCTGGTTGATAGAAATCTGTGAACCCTGTGTAAATGCAACTATATTACACTTCAATAAAATTACATCAGTAGTCGACTTTCATACTAGTTCTCAACTGCCCTGGCTGATTCGAAGATCCTGGTTTGTGAATGGTTAGCTCTAGCTGAACTCAGTTGGTGCTGATAGAATTTATACCCACTGGATAGTGCTTCCAGCTTCCACTGTATCATGGAAATCATGTCTTGCAAGCTAGCTTGGAGCCGTAGGAGAACCATTAGCTGCAGGCAGTATTGGACAGCCAAACTCAGGAGTGGTTAGAACTGCGTAGTTTTATCCTGTGCTGCTGAACGCTCATCTGCATTGCTCACCAACTTCTTCCAGACTTACTTCAGAATTGCTTTCAGACTTACAGACTGAAGTAAACATCTGGGGAGGAGTGTCACAACAAACTGAGTTGAAAGAACATGAAGATTTGCATTCCTTAAGACCACACAGGCCTTGTTTTTCTGTACTTCTATTGGATATCTTGGCAGTGAAAGTGAAGAGTGGGAACACTATGACCTCCCCAGAAGAGAGCATTGAAAAGAGTGGCTATTGGCACTATTTTCACAGTCTTGTTTTGGAACCGTCCCCATGGATTAAAGGAGAGGACCGCTCTCTTCCTGGAGACACATCAGGCCTGTAGCAAAGAGGTGGCATGAGGAAGTCACCATTCAGGTTAATACAAGGAGTCAAGCCTCTTTAACATGAACGGGGAGCCGTGACCTTGCTCATGCAGTGCAAGTTGCTAGAAGTGATTTTATTTCCACTGCATCAGTTAGTAAGGAGCTAGAGGAATTGAGAGCCCACAAAGTTGTGACTGCAGTGTTACTGGCAAAATAGTTCTGACCCTTCTGAGCAGCTACAGGTTGAGATTGATCTTCTCATGGAGAAGTAGTGCATTGTTCTACCTACCGAGCTAATATACAGAAAGGAGCATGAGGAGTAGAGCGTTGTTCTACCTACCAAGCTAATATACAGAGTGTGCTCCTGGGAAACTTTGATTAGATCCCTGTTTACCTTTCCTCCTCCCTTGATTGCTCTCTGAATACTCTTGTCTTTCTCCCCCACTAGTTGCGGAGCTGCTCCACATCTGGATGAACCTGTTGTGTGTTCATTTAGATCTTAAGCCACATCTAAAACCTGGAGTTCTGAAATTCTACTGGTTTCTGAGCAATGAAACGGACACCCAATCAGCCCAGCCAATTCTCTTCACAATGAATTTTGCCAAGCATGCATCTGGCTAATGAAGATCACTCTGAGTGCAGGGGTTAGGATGGGGCAGGGCTAGCCTCCCACCAACAACTGAACTCCATCAACTAAATTTAATAGTTCTGGAATTAACTGGTGTTTCACAAAGTTTAACCTCGCTACCTCCTAATTACACGAATTTCTGCACAGCCTGAACTGGCCAGCACTCTAAACAGAATTAGAGGTGTATTTTATGTATTTCAGTGAATTTGTTACACTGAAAAAAACGCTAAATTTTGAGTCTTTGGTTTCTATACAAACTAAATGTTTCACATCAGTACTTGTTCAAATGTTTTTCAGCGATCAAAATTAATTATCAGTAATTTGGTAGGGATGTGTTTGAAATTTGTGCCATTGTTCCATTATTTTTCTCCAGATTATATTTTTTTCTCCAAAAATACTTCATTCAGAAATATTATAAAATAAAGTGATACCTTAGCAACAAGCACGGTCAGTGAAAAACCTGGCTGCCGAATGTGCTTTTGCCAGGAGAGTAAGGGGGAGCTGGCAATAAACTCATGAGATTATGACATCACACACAAATTACATGGTGATATGTTTCTATGTGATTTATGTCGGTAGAGCATGAGCAGAAACAATAGGAGGAGGTTTCCATGACGATAGTGTTTCTTTAAAAATCCCAAAATGATTCACTGGTTTTTGTAGCTATGATGTTTAGTGTCTCATTCAAATTAAATGCAGATCTCAGTTAAAGAATTTTACGTAGAAAACATAGAAAACCTACAGCACAATACAGGCCCTTCGGCCCACAATACTGTGCCGAACATGTACTTACCTTAGAAAATACCTAAGCTCCATGTACCTATCCAGGAGTCTTTTAAGAGACCCTATCATATCTGCCTCCACCACCGTTGCTGGCAGCCCATTCCACGCACTCACAACTTTCTGCATAAAAAACTTACCCCTGACATCTCCTCTGTACCTACTTCCAAGCACCTACTTTAAAGCACCTTAATCCTCTCGTGCTAGCCATTTCAGCCCTGGGAAAAGGCTCGTCCACACAATCAATGCTCTATCAGGTCACCACTCATCCTCTCTCGCTCCAAGGAGGAAAGGCCAAGTTCACTCAACCTATTCTCGTAAGGCATGCTCCCCAATCCAGGCAACATCCTTGTAAATCTCCTCTGCGCCCTTTCTAAAGTCTCCACATCCTTTCTGTAGTGAGGTGACCAGAACTGAGCACAGTATTCCAAGTGTGGCCTGACCAGGGCCCTATATAGCTGTAACATTACCTCTTGGCTGTTAAACCCAATCCCACGATTGATGAAGGTCAATACACCGTATGCCTTCTTACCAACAGAGTCAACCTGTGCAGCAGCTTTGTGTGCCCAATGGACCCCTCTGGTCCTTCACACTGCCAAGAGTCTTACATTAATACTGTATTCTGCCATCATATTTGACCTATGAAAATGAATCACCTCACACCTATCTGAGTTGAACTTCATCTGCCACTTCTCAGCCAATTTTTGCATCCTGTCAATATCCCACTGTAACTCTGACAGCCCTCCACACTATCCACAACACCCCCAACCTTAATGTCATCAGCAGATTTACTAACCCATCCCTCCATTTCCTCATCCAGGTCATTTATAAAAATCACGAAGAGAAGGGGTCCCAGAACAGATCCCTGAGGCACACCACTGGTCACTGGCCTCCATGCAAAATATGACCCACCTACAACCACTCTTTGTCTTCTGTGGGCAAGCCAGTTCTGGATCCACAAAGCAATGTCCCCTTGGATCCCATGCCTCCTTACTTTCTCAGTAAGCCTTGCATGGGGTACCTTATCAAATGCCTTGCTGAAATCCATATACACTACATCTACTGCTCTTCCTTCATCAATATGTTTAGTCATATCCTCAAGAAATTCAATCAGGCTCGTAAGACATGAGCTGCCTTTCACAAAGCCTTGCTTACTATTCCTAATCATATAAAGCCTCTCCAAATGTTTATAAATCTGGTCTCTCAGGATCTTTTCCATCAACTTACCAACCACTGAAGTAAGACTCACTGGTCTATGATTTCCTGGGTTATCTGTACTCCCTTTTTTGAATAAGGAAACAATGTCTACAACCCTGCAATCCTCCGGAACCTCTCCTGTCCCCATTGATGATGCAAAGATCATCACCAGAGGCTCAGCAATCTCCTCCCTCACCTCCCACAGTAACCTGGGGTATATCTCATCTGGTCCCAGTGACTTATCCAACTTGATGCTTTCCAAAACCTCCAGCACGTCCTCTTTCTTAATGTCTATATGCTCAAGTTTTTCATTCCGCTGTAAGTCATCCCTATAATCACCAAGATCATTTTCCATAGTGAATACTGAAGCAAAGTATTCATTAAGTACCTCTGCTATCTCCTCCGGTTCCATACACTCTTTTCCACTGTCACACTTGATTTGTCCTATTCTCTCACATCTTATCCTTTTGCTCTTCACACACTTGTAGAATGCCTTGGGGTTTTCCTTAATCCTGCTCGCCAAGGCCTTCTCATGGCCCCTTCTGGCTCTCCTAATTTCATTCTTCAGCTCCTTCCTGGTAGCTTTATAATCTTCTGGATCTCTATCATTACCTAGTTTTTTGAACCTTTTGTGAGCTTTTCTTTTCTCCTTGACTTAATTTTGTACACCACGGTTTCTGTACCCTACCATCCTTTCCCTGTTTCATTGGAACATACCTATGCAGGACACCAAGCAAATAGCCCCTGAACATTTGCCACATTTCTGCTGTACATTTCCCTGAGAACATCTGTTCCCAACTTATGCTTCCAAGTTCTTGCCTGATAACTCCATATTTCCCCTTTCTCGAATTAAACGCTTTCCTAACTTGTCTGTTCCCATCCCTCTCCAATGTTATGGTAAAGGAGAGAGAATTGTGATCACAAGTTCTGGTTATGCGACCACTGATACCAGACAGACAATCTCTGAAGAGTATTGATAATGGCTGGGGACACCCGTCTTGTAAGACACTGCTCAGAAGAAGGCAACAGCAAACCACTTCTGTAGAAAAATTTGGCTAGAACACTCATGGTTGTAGAAGGACGACCATCTATGTCCATGTCATACAACACCACACCTAACGAATGATGAATGAATGATGGCTCAGATTGTTTTTCTTTCCTTTCTTATCTGGGAATACCACTCATTCCACTCATTGACTGGACAACCTTATTTACAGTTTATCCACTTAGTTTTACCCTTTCAGAAATACCACCTCTTCAGCTTTGCAGGCTCTTTTTGTCTCACTTTCACTTTTGACAAAAGGTCTCCAAAAATTGACTCAATTTCTCTCCCTATGCATGTGTCCTGACCTGCTGAGTATTTTGAGCATTTTCAGTTTTTGTTTCAGATTTCCATCATCAGCAATTTTTCTGTCTTTCTTCACTAAACCACATTATTTGCTATATATTTATTTGGGAGAGACAGTGCTTGTTAGTGTCAGATTTTTAATTTGTGCAACGTCAATGTGTGGGTGGTATGACAGCACTGCCTGTTCACAGTGCTGGGGATCCATGTTCAGTGCTGACATCGGCAGCTGCCTCTGCAGAGTTCGCAGGTCCTCTCTCTGAAGGTGTGTGTTTTCCCAGGGTGCTCTGCTTTCCTCCTGCATCTCCTTAGTCTGTTCTCAGATCGCTTGCCTTTTGTAAGTCAACTTTAACACCTGAGAGACCGAAGAATTACTGGGATGTGGACAGGGAAAGCTGATGGGCATGGGGGAGAGGGTATGGGGAAGCAGTTAGGGAAATGGGATTGATGGAATTACTCTGAGAGTTGGCATAGAATCCATGAACTGAATGGCCTCTTCCGGTGTTGCGAAAAATAAGGAACCCAGTCATCTTGAACTTCCTCCACATGTACACATTAAATGGGGCAAACCTCTGAACTTGAACCATTATTTGAGGAAAACAACATAGACATAAAACAATACTGCAGACGACAGGCCCTTCAGCTGATCTTGTCTGCACTAAGCACTTTGCTGAAGTAAACAAAATCACTTCTGCTAGCACCTGATCCATATCCCTCTATCTCAACATAATATGCGGCATTCTGACTGCTTCTTAAAAACCACGATATAGCTGCGTCCACCAGTATCCCTGTTAGCCCCATTCCGGCCCTTTGTGTAAAAAAAATCCCATAAACCTTTTAAGGACTTTCCCCTCTCACCTTAAGTGAATGTCCTCCAACGCTTAGCATTACTACCCTGGGGAAACAGGACCTGGAAAAAGTAAATTTTTTACAAAGATTTCTTTTGTTGGTTTATTGATGCTACATTGCAGATAGCACATCTGCTCCTTGCCATATACATCCCTCCTGATAAGTTAAAATTCTGTTGCCATAAAGGGCATCTGATCCACTTTTGCCCCTGGCTATAATTATCCACAATGAGTTTTACACGGAGGGAAGCACATAGGAACAAGAATGGGCTAAGAAACTGCATTTTCCAATCAGCTTGCAAAGTTTAGAATAATATTTTCCTGTTCCTGGACTCACTGACACCTTGCTTGGATATAACTCCATAGCTGACTTTATATTTCCATATATGCGCTGTTTCACTATGGAAACACAAGGTCATCTATGAACTGTATCCTATTTAGCCCATTAAGTCTATGCTCATTCCTGCCAGTTTTCCCTATGCTTATTCTCTCCATATACTTGTCAGTACCACCACCCACAGTTCACAGGAGAAATGTGGATGGAATCTGGAGGAAATTCACACTGTTCCAGACAAAAGGATTAGCTTTATTTGTCACATGTACATTGAAACATACAGTGAAATGCGTCATTTGCATCAAATCAAATCAGCGAGGATTGAGCTGCAGGCAGCCTGCAAATGTTGCCATGCTTCCGGTGCCAACGTAGCTTGCCCACAACTTCCTAGCTGTAACTGCACAACTTTGGCAAGTGGGAGGAGATCAGAGTACCCAGAAGAGACCCATCTGGTCAGGAGGAGAATGTACAAACTCCTTATTGTCATGGCGGGATTCGAACCCTGATCAGTAATCGCTGGCACTATAAAGCAATTGCCTTAACTATTCCACTGCCGTGCCACCCTTGAAGTTACAAGAGTAATGTGCAAAGTCCATTCAGATAGCACTAGAGGATGGGATTGAATCCAAATCACTGGGACTGTGAGGCAGCAGCTCAATTAGCTGCACGACTGCCACTCTCTGGTACTTTGCCTATCCAGCCTTTAATCAACTGTATATGTATTGACAACGTAAGGCAAGAAGTATCCATACCTGAATTCTTTATGAATACATGCACATACCTGCAACAGGCACTTCCAGGTTGTGATCAGGACTTGAACCCTAGCAAATGTTCATCCCCTGGCTCCAAGAGTCTTGAACTTAATTTGGCTCTACATTGGCTGAGACCTGCTAACTGGATCCAGACAAAATATCAAATCTGGACTCTTTTTTTCTCATTCATAACTACTAAAATATCTAAGCAATTAGTTCTTTCCAATATTCTGAAATTTTTTTTGGAGTTTGCTGGTTACTTCCATATAGTGCAGCAATTGAAGGGTTACTGGACCTTCTCTTGGTTTATCATTAAACAATCTAACTCTATGGAAAATATATACAGCCTGAAAGGATGCTACTTCCAACTGCAGTATTTACAAATGGCTTAATAAAATTAGTCAATATTGAATAAATGTTAATATTGTCTTGGGTAAATTATGTAGGATCATTAGAAGGAGAAGTTGAGCCATTACTCATCGGATATTAAAAAGACATCCTGTCTTGAGGTCTGCCACCATTTCACCCATATGTGAATTCATTACCAAGCCATTGCCTCTTCATACCTAGGTCTGCAAATGCAAACTTTTGAATTTGACTCATTTTCTTGGTGTCTTAATGCTAAGCCTAGTGAACTAGGTCGAAAAAAAGAATCCACTTCCTTAATAAATGACATGAACAGAGAATATGACTTGGTGACACTTGCTTTACACTGTAGAAAACTTCATACGGTAGTCCACACTTTCATTTCTGTCCCGCCACCTCTTTCATGACTCATCAATGAGGTGGCTGATGAGATTTCTTCTCCTCTGTTAAACAGCTGGATACATACCATTTTACCTATCTAGTCATAGCTGGAGAATCACCTGCAATGACTTGTGCCTTCACTTCTACCTCTAATGCTTCAAGTGGCCTAAACTCTGTCCTCTCCTAATTCTCAACAACTTCAATTAAATTTTCCAAATGCATGCTGTCTCCATCCCTTTGGATCTCTCATCTAGTTCTAACTTGTCATTCTATTGGCCTAACATGCAGCACTGGATAAGCAGAAATTTCGTCTGGCTAAATATCTGGAGGATCAAAGCCATTCTCTTCCTTTTCTGTTGCAAATTTAATCCTCTAGCCATAGATTTTCCCCTTGCCTTGACAACTGGATGAAAATACAGTAGAATGCCAACTTGGTTTCATATTTTAACTTAGGGATAAGCTTTAAACTACAAATGTGCCATTGTCCGGCCTGCCTTCTATCTCCACAGCACTGCCCAAATTTGGTCTACCTCAACTTGACTTTGCTGCCTCTAAATTTTCACTCATGGGTAACAGGTCCTATTCTACTCTCCATACAACAACCCTGGCTGCAGGCATTTTGACTTTCACTCATTCAATCATCATCAGGTTATGAAGGCACAAACAAATGGGTTTCCCTCACCAAATCTCTCTGCCTCTTTTCCTCTTTCAACTTCTAAGACACCCTTCAATCGTTGTTTTTGACAAAGTTTTTTGCTACTGGCCCTAATATTTTCTTGTTTATTTGACGATGCTTTCATGAAGCACTTTGTACTTTTGCCGTATGTTGATGTAGTTGTTAACATAGAGATTCATTTCCTTAAGTCTCTTCTCCACAACAGGTGGCATTAGGTAATTTGGCCTCTGCAGTCATTGTAGCGCCATTTTTCTAGAACTTGAAATCTGATTTGAATCTTTCAACTACATGAGAATGTGAAAAAGTAATTTACTGCATTAAATACTTCTGAGAAATTCTGTCTTGCAAAGGGCTTTTCTAAAGTATGTAGTCATTACGCATCCAGTTTGGAAGGCTCCAAGGCTGAGCCTAAATGCAGCATAAATCAAATGATGTAATCCTGCAAATTTTATGGACTGTCACCCTTGGGCAAAATATGCCAGAGGAAGCTCAGAGTTGATTTGTCTGAAAATATCACAAAGCCTGTTGTAGACTGGTGTGCATTGCTGGAATGTAATGTGCTTTGAAAGGGATCTGCTGCTGATAGTCCAAGCATTTCTTTTGCTTGACAGTAGCTGAACTCTGTGTAGACCATTTGACTGTAAGACAGAGGAGCAGAATTAGGCCTTTTAGCCCATTGAGTCTGCTCCACCATTCAATCATGGCTGATCCTTTTATCCCCCTCCTCAGCCCTACTTCCTGGCCTTCTCCCCATAACCTTTGATGTCATGGGCAATCAAGAACCTATCAGTCTCACACCTAAATGCACCCAACAATCAGGCCTCAACAGATGCTTGTGCTAACAAATTCCACAAGTTCACCACCCTCTGCCTAAAGAAATTTCTTCACATCTCTGTTTTAATGGACACCCCCCCTCAACATCCTGAGGCTGTGCCCTCTTGTCCTAGACTCCCCCACCATGAGAAACATCCTGTCCACATCTACTCTGTCTTGACCTTTCAACATTCAAAAGATTTCTTCGAAATCCCCCCAATCCTAAATTCCAGCGAGTACAGGCCCAGAGACATCAAACGTTCCTCATATGATAACCCTTTCACTCTCTGAATCATCTTTGTGAACTGCCCCTGTCCAATGCCAGCACATTATTTCTTAGATAAGGAGTCCAAAACTGTTCACAGTACTCAAGATGAGGCCTCTCCAGTGCCTTATAAAGCCTCAGCATCACATCCCTGCTCTTATATTCGGCACTTTTTGAAATTAATGCTAACATTGCATTTGCCTTCCTCACCACCGACTGAACCTGCAAGTTAACCTGTAGGGTGTTTTGCACAAGGACTCCCAAGTCCTCTTACATCTCAGATTTTTGGATTTTTGGACATTTGAATATTTCTTTGTTTTTGGAATACAACTATGTTGCACTTTCCTCATTTTTCCCAGAAACTCAAGCCATTGCTGCTCTGCTGTCATCCATGCCAGCATCTCCTTCCAATTTACTTTGGCCAACTTCTCTCTCATACCATTATAATTTCCTTTACTCCACTGAAATATTGCTATATCAGACTTTACTTTCTCCCTATCAAATTTCAAGTTGAACTCAATCGTATTGTGATCATTGTCTCCCAAGGGCTCCTTTTCCTTATGTTCCCTAATTGACCCAGGTTCATTACATAACAGCCAGTCCAGTATAGCTAATCTCTAGTAGGGTCAAGGACAACCTCCTCTAAAAAACATCTCATTGGCATTCAACAAATTCACTCTCTGGAGACGCATTACCAACCTGGTTTTCCCAATCTGCCTGCATGATAAAATCTCCCATGACTATCATAATATTGCTTTTTTGACACACCTTTTCTATTTCCCATTGTGTTCTGTAGTCCACATCCCAGCTACTGTTTGGAGACCTGTATATAACGCTTATCAGGGTCCTTTTGCCCTTGTAGTTCCTTAATTGAACCCTCAAGGATTCAGCATTCTCTGATCCCATGTTACATCTTTCTAATGATTTGATGCCATTCTTTACCAGCAGAGCCACGCCACCCCCTCTGCCTATCTTATTATCCCTCCAATATAACATGTAACCTTGAAGGTTCAGCTCCCAATTACAACCATCCTTCAACCACGATTTAGTGATAGGCACAACATCAAAGCCAACCATCTGTAAAAGTGTCACAAGATCATCCACCTTACTTCTTATACTGCATGTACTGAGATATAACACTTTGAGTAATGTAATTGGTCTGCTTTTTGATTCTGCATCCCCAATGCACTGATACCTACCCTGCTGGCTGCAATTTTATCCAACCATGTGCCTACACTTCTTAACAGTCTGATTGTATGCTATCTTTGCTTTTTTTTACCATCCATCCTATCCTGAGTCCTGCCACTCTGGTTCCTACCCCTCTGCCAAATTAGTTTAAGCCCTCCCCAACAGCTCTAACAAACCTGCCCGTGAGAATATTGGTCCCCCTCAGGCTCAGGTGCAACCCATCCATTTTGTATGGGTCATACCTCCCCCAGAAGAGATCCCAGTGATCCAGGAACCTGAAGCCCTGTCCCCTTGCACTGGCCTCTCAGCCATGCATTTATCTTCCAAATCATCCTCTCTCTACTCTCACTGCTGAGTAGCACAGGTAGCAATCCAGCTTTCTGCCTAGCTCTCTAAATTCACATCCACAGAATTTCCTGTCTGTTCTTCTGACTATTCTGTCCCCTATTACTACCACTCCCCTCTTCTCAGTTACACTCTTTCCCTTCCACACCATGGACTCATGCTCAGTGCCAGTAACATGGTCTCCCTGGCATTTCCCTAGAGTTCATACCCCACAACAGTATCCAAAACAGTATTATTGAGGGGAATGGCAACAGGAGTGCTCTGCACTAACTGCTTATTCACCTTCCCATTGCTTCTCCTGGCAGTCACCCAGCTACCCACCTCCTGTAACGTAGGGGTGCTTACTTCCCTGTAGCACTGATCAATTATCTTCTCCCTCTCCCATATAAGCCGAAGGTCATCCAGCTGCTGCTCCAGATCCCTAACAGGGTCTTCAAGGAGCTGCAGCTGGATGTACAGCGACTACCTGGAACTGCACACTAGATTTGTATGGTTATCCACAACACAGGAATTTCACTCTTTCAGCACCAGACCACTTATCCTTTTCCATGCAAGACTCATGACCACTACCACGTAGCTTCCTTACAAAGTCTTCCTGGCCTGGACTGGAATTTGAAGGGTTACTCATTTCCGAATCACTTCAGAGCTGAAGTGGATCTTAATCCTTGATTTGCACTCTGGAATCTCAGCATGCAAAGGCATATATTTTTTAATGTGAATGCAGTGCAAGCAGATTACAAACAAGATGAGGAGTGGCTAATGGAAGCTAATGTGAATCCCTATCACCCCAGCAATTACTCGTAAAAATGTATGTTGTGAGGCTGTGGATATATATATCCATAGTTTTGATCATGGAAATAAGTACCTATTTTTCTGTAAGCAGAAAGTTTAAATTCCTCCATGTGATTCTCGGTGCACAATGCCCTCCATCATAAAATGAGATGATGAGGCTTAGATTGCTGAAGTAGTGGTTTTCTTCTATCAAGACCAAAACAGTTGCAGTTTAATGAAATGCTGCAAAGTTAATTGTAAGCAATTTACCAAGGTCTGGAAAATGTAAGTAACAATTTGCTGGAGGAAATGAGTGGGATGAGAAGCATCTGTGAGGGCAATGGAATTGTCAAAATCAAAGGAAATTTATTATTGGTACATGTATTTTAAACCATAGCACCTTGAGATTCATGTTTTTGCAGACATTTAAAGTAAAAAATACAATAGAATCTATGAAAAACTAAACAGAAACAAAGACTGACAAACAATCTATGTTTAATGGAAGACAAATTACGTAAATAATAAAAATAATTATTTCTGAGAATATCAGTTGTAGAGTCCTTGAATGTGGGTGTGGGTTATAGAAGCAGTTAAGAATTATGGTGACTGAGTTATCCTTGTCAGTTCAGGAACCTAATAGGTATATGGTATTAACTGTTCCTGAGCCTGGTGGTGTGGGACCTAAAGGCTCTTGTACTTCGTACATAATGGTAGTAGCCTGGCCTGGATGGTGGGGATCCTTTGTGATGGATGCTGCTTTCTTGTGACAGTGCTCCATGTGAATGTGCTCAACGGTGGAGAGAGCTTTGCCTGTGATAAACTGGGCTGTATCCAGCACTTCCTGTAGTCTTTTCTGGTCTTGGGCACTGGTGTTTCCATATCAGGCCGCGATGCATCCAGATTCATAGTGGTTTGTCAACGTTTTTAGTGACATGCTGAATCTACGCAAACTTCTTGGAAAATAGAGACACTGTCATGTCTGCTTTCTTTTGAGGGCACTTAGGTGCTGGTGCCAGGGCAGGTTCACTGATATGATAACAGCAAGAAGTTTGAAGTTACTGATCCTCTCCACTTCCGATCTCTTAGCTAGGACCAGCTCATTGATCGCTGGTTTCTTTCTGCAGTAGTCAATAATTGGTCTTTGGTTTTGTTGGTGTCGAGTGAGAGGTGGTCATTGTGGTAGCATTCAACCAGAGTTTCAACCTCCTGCCTTAATGTCTATTCGTAACCACCTTTGATTCGGCCAACAATGGTGGTGTCAGCAAATTTAAATATGGCATTAGAGCTGTAATTAGTGACACAATCATAGGCAAAACGTGAATAGAGAGCAGAGGTCTCAGTAAGCAGCCTTGTTGTGCACCTGTGCTGATGGGGATTGTGGAGGAAATGTTATTGCTAGTCTGTACTGAAGTCTGCAAGTGAGGAAATCTAGGATCTAGCTGCACAGGGAAGTATCGACGACAAAGTCTTGGAACTTAGTGATGAGTTTTGAGGGGACAATAGTGTTGAATGCTGAGCTGTGGTCAGTGAAGAGCATCCTGACGAATACACCTTCATTGTTGTGGTGTTCCAGAGCTGAGTGAAAGGCCAATGAAAGTGTTGACCTGTTGTGACCGCAGGCAAATTGGAAAAGATTGAGGTCTCTCCTCAGAGTGGAGGTGAGATGCTTCATGACCACCCTCTTAAAGCACATCATCACAATAAGTGCTACTGGATAGTAGTCACCGAGGCAGGTTACCACATTATTCTTGGGTACCGGTATGATTGAAGCCTGCTTGAAGTAGGTAGGTACCTCAGACTGTCGAAGTGCAAGGTTGAAGATGTCCGTAAACACTCCAGCCAGTTGATTAGCACAGGTCTTCAGTACTTGGCCAGATGCTTTCCGTGGGTTCACCCTCCTGAAGAACTCTCTTACATTGCCCTCCAAGACTGAGCACATGGGATCATTGGGGGCTGTGGGAGTCATGAAGGTGCCTCCATGTTCTGATAGTCAACATGAGCAACATTTAGACATAAAAGGCATTAAGCTCCTCTGGAAGCGAAACCCAGTTGTCACTTATGTTGCTTGGTTTTGGTTTGTAGGAAGAGATGGCATTCAAGCCCTTCGAGTATGTTTATGTGATTGAAGTATAGTCCAGAATTGTCATTTTGCATGTGAGATTGCTTTACCTGGATTGCCGACTGTAAATGCCACAGTGGGTTCATCTAGGGCTTCTGGTTGGGGAAGACTCCGAATGATCTTGTCGGAACACACTCATCCATGAACGCCTTTGTAAAGTTATTGATAACAGTGGTGTATTTATTCAAGTCCTCTAAAGTCCTCACTTGTCTACTCGTCCCCCCCATCCCTTCCCACCGATCTCCCTCCTGGCACTTATCCTTGTAAGCGGAACAAGTGCTACACCTGCCCTTACACTTCCTCCCTCACCACCATTCAGGGCCCCAGACAGTCCTTCCAGGTGAGGCGACACTTCACCTGTGAGTCGGCTGGTGTGGTATACTGCGTCCGGTGCTCCCGGTGTGGCCTTTTATATATTGGTGAGACCCGACGCAGACTGGGAGACCGTTTCGCTGAACACCTACGCTCGGTCCGCCAGAGAAAGCAGGATCTCCCAGTGGCCACACATTTTAATTCCACGTCCCATTCCCATTCTGATATATCTATCCATGGCCTCCTCTACTGTCAAAATGATTCCAAACTCAGATTGGAGGAACAACACCTTATATACCAGCTAGGTAGCCTCCAACCTGATGGCATGAACATTGACTTCTCTAACTTCCGTTAATGCCCCTCCTCCCCTTCTTACCCCATCCCTGACATATTTAGGTGTTTGTTTTTTTCCTCTCTCTCTCTGCCCATCACCCTGCCTGCTCTCCATCTCCCTCTGGTGCTCCCCCACTCCCCCTTTCTTTCTCCTGAGGCCTTCTGTCCCATGATCCTTTCCCTTCTCCTGCTCTGTATCACTTTCGTCAATCACCTTTCCAGCTCTTAGCTTCATCCCACCCCTTCCGGTCTTCTCCTATCATTTCGCATTCCCCCCTCCCCCCACTACTTTCAAATCTCTTACTATCTTTCCTTTCAATTAGTCCTGACGAAGGGTCTCGGCCCGAAACGTCGACAGTGCTTCTCCTTATAGATGCTGCCTGGCCTGCTGTGTTCCACCAGCATTTTGTGTGTGTTGTTTGAATTTCCAGCATCTGCAGATTTCCTCGTGTTTGCTCCTTTAGTAAGTTGTTTGTTGCTCCAGTTTCCAGCATCTGCAGTCCCTTGTGCCTCTGGAAATGTATGATTTGGACAATACAGCGCAAATGATGTGAATTCCTAGAAGTCTTCACCTGGCTTGTTCAACTCCTTAAATATTGTACAAGTTTTCTTCCTTGTGTTTTCTTGCATTGAAAAGCTGAGGCTGTTTTGCCAGCATGGCTGAGCAAACATCTTCTGTCTTTGTACTGATGCTTCTTACATCATATTGTGAGTTGAATCTAAACACAAAATATTGATGATGGCAATCTGAAATAAGTGCATAAAATCCAGGAGCTACTCTGTATGTCAAGAAGCATCTGTGGATAAACAGTTCTGATGAAATGCTAGTGACTTAATATATTAACTGAACGTTTCTCTCCATTGATGTTTGAGTATTAACAGCATTTTCTGTTTTAGTTTCTAGTAATGGTGCTTTGTTCTCATATTAACTAAATTTAACTGTGAAGTATTGTATCTTCCATTGTGTCAAAGTAATTAATTGTTTCCTTTAAGAAACAATAATGTTAGGTAATACACTAAGAGAACACATCTGAATTCTCATGTAATAACTTGTTTTTCATTGCTAAAACTCAGTTTCAATTCATGATACATAAAATTAGTAATGTAAAATATAATTGAACAATTGCACAATACAAGTGTGAAAACAGATTAATGGGAATTATTGTACATTGACCAGGTGATGACAATCTAACTGCCCTGATTGTTCTCCTTTGCTGAGAAGTTGCAGTTGGAAGAGGGAATCGAGATACTGTTTCAGTCTGCCCGATACTGAGACATATGAATGTTGCAGGTCATTTATGTATATAAATTACAAAAATAGTAGTTGATTAGACCAAACACACAACCACACCACATACTGGGAATCAGAAATTGGATGGGAAATGCTGGAAATACCAAGCAGATCAACAGCATTCGTGGAGTGAGAAACAGAGCTAACTGTTCAGTATGATGACCTTTCATTGGCATTAATATATGGAGTTTAGCAGACATTTACAGGGATTGTAAACACTCAACACACTAAAATGCAATGTTTACTTTTGATTAAAAAGCACCAGTAACAAGCATCACCTCCATAATCAACAGATACATAATGGATTGTTCTAAATTTAGCCATTGGATTAAACATTGACTTGCTGGTTTAATGAATACTTGTAAAACTATAACTGCTGTGTGAAAAAGGTCATGAAAAATGAAAAAAAAAATCATGTAATATATCAAGGAAAGAATAATATGGCTGATTTCAGAACAGAATTAATGAAACTGTATTCTTGTTGAAACTAACCATATTCTAAACTTGGATTCAAAGAAAAACTATATACTGTATATACAGATAATTTAAACACCATGACCAAAATTCTGTTGACCAGAAATGTAAATTGCTTCACAGGAAGTTAATAGAATACATCACTGTTGGAGCTGCCTGTAGTTTTTAACTTTAAGCCTCACCATCAGTGTATATCCAAAGCTTATATTAATAGTCAGAATTAATATATAATAAATCCATTTTCTTATTTTAAGGGAAACCTTTGAGAGAAAATTGAATAGAGATTGCCCCCAGCAATTCTGTGCAGCTTGCTCTTTCATCCTTAATTTTATTGGAAACAGTTTTGGATGATTCTTGTTTGCAACTCACATGTATTATCTCTTCTGCTTATTTCAAAGGTGAACATGGCTGTATCTTGTGTTCATACATGTGCTGCTACCCTTCAGGTGAACTGTAAAATCATGCTCCTTGCTGCTGTGCAATTTATATTTCTTCTGCACACTCCAAGCAGCCTCTTATTCTCCATAATTACTATTGGATGTTGATACTTGGAAAATTTTAGAGCTGTCCTTTTATCCATCATTACTTATGATTACTAGCTGCATATCCAAATTTAGTGTTCATTAACATTGGTAATTGGTGTATTACTCTCACACATACACAAGATACAGTGAAAAGCTTTTGTTTGCCTGCCATCCGGACAGATAATTCCATACATAAGTACATAAAAAGGACAACGACAGAAGGTAGAATATAATGTCACACTAACATAGAAAGTACAGATGCAGTCCAGATACATGAATAGAAATGGTGACAATCTACCACAGAAAATGTAAGAATGATTGAGTTGTTTTACTATTTGCCTTGTTATATAATATATAAAGCAAACCCTCTTTGGAGGAATTATTCTTGTATGTACCATTTTAGTTGTGTGACTTTGCATGCTTGTTGATGCAGATTGATATCGAATGACATCAGCATTAAGAGACCGATGATTGGGTGCTTCCAGCCAATTGCAATGGTACTCCGAAACTAAACTTCCCATCCTTGACTGACATACTGGAGTAGAACAGCTCGTGTTGGACCTCTTCTTGGAAATGCACCGAAACCTGACAGGTTTTGGAATAACATACCGGGATTTAAAAGTAAACATGTTGGGAATGAAATAACATGCTGGAATAATGCATTACCACACAGTGCCTCAAAATGGATTTGTGTACTGGAGGGCTGGATTAATGTACTTCATGTAACACACTGGAATAATGTACTGGCACATGCCGTGTTTTGGGAAGCTGTAACAGGATGCAACACCTAATATTGGAGATCCACTCAAGTACATAATCTGGAATAAAATACTGGAAGAATGGATTGGAACATAGCATTCTGCATTGGAATGTAGCCCTGTATCATTATTATGTGTGGAATACAATATTGCAAACTGGAATACTCTACTGGAGTATGTCATGTTTTGGAGTAACATATGGGAAAATAACACCTTACTTGGAAAATGAACTGGAACAGCCCCTACTGGAGTAATATCCTGGAATACAATACCTGGCAATGGGTTACTGCACTGGAATATAATACTTGATGTAGGAATAATGTTCTGGAACATAACATATTGTGTGGAATACAATGGCTTTCTGTGGAGTAATTATAATACCTTCTGTTGGAATACCTTATTGGAATACAATATCATGTGCTGAAGTAATGTACTGGGTTACCTCTTTTTGGAATAATGTACAGGATTGCATCACCTACCTTGCATTTGAATAATGCACTGGAATACAGTATATTACATTGGAATATTGGGACATGTTCTATTGGAATGATGTACAGAATTGCAAACCTTACAGATGTAGAATGGACTGGAACACAGTGCTTTCAGTCGGAATGATGCACTGGAGTGCAATCTTGGTGATGGATAGTTTGCTGGAATTGAATGCATTATGTCAAAGCAGCATACTTGAACACGACGTAGAAAATGTGTGAAGTACTCAAGATGAGACAGCATCAAACAAGTTGCAGAGATGGGTGAGAGAATGCAAAGGAAAGTCTGTGATCACATGGAAACCAAGAGCCCAGTGACACACATTGTGTTAGTTTCGAGAGATGGCAAAGGCTTATTAATCGCAGATTAACAATCTGTATGAGATGAAAATAGACCATAATGAATGCAAATTAATGTTGGAACTCAAGATGCATAACACTGCAGCTGAATTAAAATAAGTTATAAAAAAAAGTGTTGGATTACCAACAGGTAAGTTAACATCTGTGGGGAAAGGTAGGATGTATTATTTTGTATTGTGTTAACCAGATAGTTCTAGTACAGATTAGAAAATTGGCTGTGCAAAATTGTTGAGTTCAATATTGAATTCTGAGGCCTATAAATTTTCTAGACTCTTGAACCTATATTGAGCTTTGTTGAACCATATAAGAAAGCAAAGGTCAGAGTGGGGAGGAGGTGGAGAACTAAACTGACAGAGTTGAAGCTTAGCATGACCCTCGTAGACTAAGCAATGTTGTTTGTCCGTCCCATGCAGAACAGAGCATTCTGAGAACGCTGAATTCAGCACTCAGAACTGCTTTAAGTACAAGTGCATCTGGACGGAGTATTTCAATCCTTCATGGTGAGAAGGGAAGAGATAGAAGGACAGGTATTGCAGCTCCTACAGGCAAATGGAAAAATGTTATGAGAAGTGGATATCGAAAGGTGAATCAAAAAGTCAGAGAAGGAATGAACCATCTGTTATTTCCAGTTACTGTTCACTTTAAATCTCCATCCTCTCCCTATTCTGACTGCTCTGTCTTTTGCCAAGTGCATTATTTCAACAGAGCCCAAGATGAGATCAAGTTACAGAATCTTGTTTTCTGACCAGGCATACTGTGGTTCTCAAGAGCAGCAGTTTCAGATAAGCAACCTTTCCAATATGTGTAAGAATGGGAAGATTCTTTTAAGAGGCCCCCTCTGCAGCCTTGCATTATCTATCTCCACAGTTACTCACTGAACTAATGAGTGTTTTGTTTTAGGTCTTTTGCAGTTGCAGTGTTTTGTATTTCTTAGTTCCATCATTTCCCTTTTTTCATTGTTCTTTTTTTCACCTCCAATGGACGGAATTGTGATTAACATTGTGTTAATCCTTTGATGCCATTTGTGTCTCACAAAACAGAAAGCTTTGTTCTCTCCACCCATCTTTCTCTCCTCGTGCCTGATTTCTAACTTTTAGTTCTGATAAAGGTTTATTGACTTGAAAAGTCACTTTTGCTTCTGCAGGTATAGCTGCTGCCTAACCTGTTAAACATTTCTAGCATTTTCTGATTTGCTTTATGCCTTTTCATCTTAATTTAAATTTGGAATAATGTATTTTAAATGTCTTGCAATAATAGCTTGAACATGACACTTCACCTTTTATTTATATACTAGAAAGCAATATTCTTGTCAGGTATACTCTAAATTGATGTCATTCTTGGATTAATAATTTAGAATACAGCTCTGGTGTATGTATACTGGAACAAGATACCACACTCTGTGGTTTGATGGTCCCAATTAAACCTTATTGTAATATCCTTAAGATGCCAGGCAGTTAAACTAATTTAATATCCATACTTTCTTTACAGGGTTAATGATAGACCTCCATGGGATAAAAGAGGTTGGGAACCCCTGTTTCTTTATATCACTTGTTTAATAGTAGATTTGCATTTGTGAAGCAATTATTCTCATTTCTCATCAATGTATAATCTACAAGCACTGAAAGTAAAGCAATGATTTTACTATGAGCTAGGAATAATTCAGAATATTGTAAACTCTAAATTTTCATGGAATTAAAGAGATTTTCCATACAGCATTGAAATAAACCTACTGTCATGTTTTTGTTCTTCACGGGCTATTTCAAGATTCCTTGTACTCGTATAACTTTTGACTCTTTTCTCTTTTAGATAGATAGATAGATAGATAGATACTTTATTCATCCCCATGGGGAAATTCAACTTTTTTCCAATGTCCCATACACTTGTTGTAGCAAAACTAATTACATACAATACTTAACTCAGTAAAAAAAAATATGATATGCATCTAAATCACCATCTCAAAAAGCATTAATAATAGCTTTAAAAAGTTCTTAAGTCCTGGCGGTAGAATTGTAAAGCCTAATGGCATTGGGGAGTATTGACCTCTTTATCCTGTCTGAGGAGCATTGCATCGATAGTAACCTGTCGCTGAAACTGCTTCTCTGTCTCTGGATGGTGCTAAGTAGAGGATGTTCAGAGTTATCCATAATTGACCGTAGCCTACTCAGCGCCCTTCGCTCAGCTACCGATGTTAAACTCTCCAGTACTTTGCCCACGACAGAGCCCGCCTTCCTTACCAGCTTATTAAGACGTGAGGCGTCCCTCTTCTTAATGCTTCCTCCCCAACACGCCACCACAAAGAAGAGGGCGCTCTCCACAACTGACCTATAGAACATCTTCAGCATCTCACTACAGACATTGAATGACGCCAACCTTCTTAGGAAGTACATTCGACTCTGTGCCTTCCTGCACAAGGCATCTGTGTTGGCAGTCCAGTCT
Organism: Hemitrygon akajei; assembly: GCF_048418815.1. NCBI lineage: Eukaryota > Metazoa > Chordata > Chondrichthyes > Myliobatiformes > Dasyatidae > Hemitrygon > Hemitrygon akajei. The sequence goes on from NC_133143.1 coordinate 25,034,173, forward strand.
AGCTTCTCGTCTAACTGTACTCCCAGATACTTGTAGGTCTTAACCTGCTCCACACATTCTCCATTAATGATCACTGGCTCCATATGAGGCCTAGATCTCCTAAAGTCCACCACCATCTCCTTGGTCTTGGTGATATTGAGATTCATGGATTCATGAGGGGGAAGCAATATCATTGCCTCAGTCATTCTATGTGTTATGTAGTTTCATGTGCTTGACACTCTTACCTTGAAGAAATTTATTCTGAGCTCCTTATTGGATGTATAATTGCTTTTTGAGCATAGTGATTAGTTCAGGTCTGTCAGAGAAGTGAAACATTTGTTTTAACTCCACCACATAGATCTTCAAAGGCATTTAACAAGCAGCCTCTCTTGTAGCGAAGGAGACCCACTTTTTCACTCTTTTCTGACATTCCTTGTAAAAAGAACTTCCCCCACTGTTTATTCATTTCCTAAACATAGGGCTCAAATCAGGGCACTAAATGAAGTCTAACAAGTGATCCAAAGTTTAATATAAAAATAGGCATGAAGGAATGTTGTATTTTAGGAGACCAATGCAAAGCTGGGAAGATTTAAGGAAATAATTTGAAATATTAAGACTGAGCAGCCAAGGAGGTAAGAAATGGTCACACACAATAAATCAGAATGAGAAGAAAAGGCAATTCTTGTATATGGCTGGAGGATATTACAGAGTTAGGTGTGAAGGTAGGGAAAACAAGGCTAGAGTAAATTGAATATAGGCCAACATTCATAGTTTAACTTGAGCTGGTATTGTGAGAAATAGTTTCGGTCAGACCGTTGAACCTTGTTTGCACTTTCCAGCTGCCTAGCTTCTGTCTCAACTTGTTATCTTGTGTTCCTTTGAGTTCATTACACAGTATCATCCTTCAAATAAACTTTGGTTTATCTACTGTGTGGACAGCTTGATTTAAAAATATGTTGTCAATGTACTATGTCAATATTTTTCCAGCTCTGTGGATGGTGTACTTCTGTAATTCTTTGGGCTGGCAGGATTTTTCATTAACTTCTGTCTGTATTGAACTTGAATTTTCACTTTATTTTGAAAATCCTAGATGGAGGGCGACCAATTGCTGTCCATTTCTTTTTAAGTCCATAAGACCATAAGATATAGGAGCAGAAGTAGGCCATTCAGCCCATCGAGTCTACTTCACCATTCAATCATGGCTGATCCAATTCTTCCAGTCATCCCCACTCCCCTGCTTTCACCCCATACCCTTTGATGTCCTGGCTATCAAGAACTTAGCTATCTCTGCCTTAAATACACCCAATGACTTGGCCTCCACAGACACTCATGGCCACAAATTCCACAGATTTACTACCCTCTGACATAAATGATTTCTCCGCATCTCTGTTCTAAATGGACGTCCTTCAATCCTGAATGCGTACCCTCTTTTCCTAAACTCCCTTACCATTGGAAAAAAACTTTGCCTTATCTAATCTGATCAGGCCTTTTAACATTCGGAATGTTTCAATGAGATCCCCCCCCCATTCTCCTGAACTCCAGGGAATACAGCCCAAGAGCTGCCAGATGTTCCTCATACAGTAACCCTTTAATTCCTGGAATCATTCTCATGAATCTTCTCTAAATCCTCTCCAATGTCAGTATATCCTTTCTAAAATAAGGAGCCCAAAACTGCACACAATACTCCAAGTGTGGTCTCACGAGTGGCTTATAGAGCCTCAACATCACATCCCTGCTCTTATATTCTATACCTCTAGAAATGAATGCCAACATTGCATTTGCCTTCTTCACCACCGACTCAACCTGGAGGTTAACCTTTAAGGTATCTTGCACCAGGACTCCCAAGTCCCTTTGTATCTCTGCGTTTTGAATTCTCTCTCCATCTAAATAATAGTCTGCCCATTTATTTCTTCCACCAAAGTGCATGACCAAACACTTTCTAACAGTGTATTTCATTTACCACTTCTTTGCCCATTCCCCTAAACTATCTAAGTCTCTCTGCACACTCTGTTTCCTCAACACTACCAGCTCCTCCACCTATCTTTGTATCATTGGCAAATTTAGCCACAAATCCATTAATCCCATAGTCCAAATCATTGACATACATCATAAAAAGCAGTGGCCCTAACACAGACCCCTGTGGAACTCCACTGGTAACCGGCAGCCTGCTAGAATAGGATCCTTTATTCCCACTCTCTGCTTTCTGCTGATTAGCCAATGCTCCACCTATGCTAGTAATTTCCCTGTAATTCCATGGGCTCTTATCTTGCTATGCAGCCTTCTTGTCAGCACCTTGTCAAAGGCCTTCCAAAAATCCAAGTACACCACATCTACTGCATCTCCTTTGTCTACCCTGCTTGTAATTTCCTCAAAGAATTGCAGTAGGTTAGTCAGGCAGGATTTTCCTTTCAGGAAACCATGCTGGCTTTGGCCTATCTTGTCACGTGCCTCCAGCTACTCCGTAATCTCATCCCTAACAATTGATTCCAACAACTTCCCAACCACTGATGTCAGGCTAACAGGTCTATAGTTTCCTTTCTGCTGCCTCCTACCTTTCTTAAATAGCGGAGAAACATTGCAATTTTCCAGTCATCCGGTACAATGCCAGAATCTATTGATTCTTGAAAGATCATTGTTAATGCCTCTGCAATCTCTCCAGCTACTTCCTTCAGAACCTGAGGGTGCATTCCATCAGGTCCAGGAGATTTATCCATCCTCAGACCATTAAGCTTCCTGAGCACATACCTCACTTCCCTGACACTCTTGAATGTCTGGTATAGTGCAAATGTCTTCCACTGTGAAGACTGATGCTAAATACGCATTCAGTTCATCTGCCATCTCTGCGTCTCTCATTCCAATATCTTCTGTGTCCTTTTCTATTGGTCCTATATCTACCCTCAACTCTCTTTTACCCTTTATATACTTAAAAAAGCTTTTAGTATCTTCTTTGATATTAGTCGCCAACTTCCTCTCATAATCCATTTTTCCTTCCTAATGGCCTTCTTAATATCCTTCTGCAAGTTTTTAAAAGCTTCCCAATCCTCTATCTTGCCACTAGCTTTGGCTTCTTGTATGCCCTCTCTTTTTTGGTGGAGAATTGGCACTGATCATGCATTTTTGAACTATTTCTGAATACCTAATGTGTGGGTTTTCTTTGAAGGAACATTTCATGAATGCAAGGCAGCTTATAAAATAGGAGTTGTTTTTATACAAGACATTGGCCTGCATATTTACCTGGCAACAAATAGCAAAACTTTAAGTAGATTTTGAACCTTTGCTTAAACAGTCCAGTTGATCTCCTGGGCTGTTTGTAGTGTTAGCAACACAACCACAACTTGCACTTAAGTTAGTGAAATATCTTAGGGCTCTTAATCTGAAATTGGACACTGATGTACAGGAAGAAAATAAGGCAGGGAGCCAAAGACATGGACCATAAAAGTAGATTAAAGTTCTTAAAAAACACAGAAAAAGGTGGAGAAATTGTGCAGTGTGTAAGAGCAAGGCAACTGAAGAGTATTGGAAAGCATCAAAATTATGGATGCAGAAGAGGTTTGAATTTGTGTGGAGCAGGGATCCACAGGCTTACTGTGAAAGATTACAGAGACAGAGCGGTCAGCTCAGGATGGACTTTAAATGCAAGGACATCTTAATAAGACACCATATAGCATAGTATATCTATTACATTTCCAGTTAGCTTATCTCAGACGGGGCATTGGTTAGCTTCTGTGTTTTCATTGGGTGAATGAGAAATGATCCATCATATTTCCTTCACCTGGTTGTTGTAGAGAGAGGCTTGGTGAGAATGGTCTGTATTGGGTTATCGGACTTAGATGGGATTGGGCTAGGCTTTCAGTCCTGGGTGATTGAATACTCTGATGACTATCTCTGAATGTTAAGTCTGTAAAATCAACAAGAGATAAGGCATTCTAATTTGTTTTACTTTAATTGGTGCCTGCAGAGTTTTCTTTGGGATAGACTCATCTTTAAACAGCATTGGCCTGGTACGTTACACGGGCCCAAATTGGTCTTTGTCTGTTGTGTATGTGGCCTGTTTACACAACTATATTATTTTTAACAATGCTGGAGACAGGAACTGAGTTTCCATGGTTCTTTACTGGTAGCGTCTGAACTTTAACACACACGTACAGATCAATATGCACCTAATAGCGCATTCAACGACGTGTTACTAAAACATAAAGTAGTCCCTTATTATACTGTACGCTATATGGTATGCTCCTCCCCTTTTATTTTAATAGTGTATCAACTGTTTTTTTAACTGGGGCACAATGCTAAACAAATATGTTTACCCTTAACATACAAACGCCTACCATTTGTTTACTTAGTAACTTAATAATATCAAATTATAACAAAGTAACGTAATAATATCAAATTATAAGAAGCCTGTTTAAAAATTTTGGTCTAAGATCCATTTATAACTCAAGCATCTGGGGGGGGGGGGGCAGTGTCCTCCTAAAACATAAAGTAGTCTGTTATTATACCGTAGGCTATACGGTACATTGTCCATGACTGGGTAGGATGTATCCTATACCCTCAGTGATGACATTGGATGGGCTGTGAATGGCCATTGCACGACAATGGCCTTGCAACTTCATGCTTGTTTCATGCACTGCTGTTATTGCCAACACTGTAGCATGGCCTTGATCTAAACAAACATGCAGCAGTCTACCTGAAGCAATATGGAGGCACTACAAATAAAGATAGTGAGGCCAGTTATTTTATGTACACTGTGTGCCAGATAGAGTTGAATGCATCATTTGATACTAACTTTGATAACACTTAACTGTACCATTGCTTTTAAAATTTCTTCTCGAGATACTGTCACCCGGAAAAGATCTCACTGACTAACCATTTATAATCTCACTGGTCTCTTCATCTTTAACCTTTTGAGGAACTACCGCATGGGACATTCCCCCCAGCCATATAGGCTTGACCTCTGGCATCAAACAGAAGCCAGAACCCCACCAAACAACACAGTGCAAGACCCCACAGAAACATTGCCAGACAGGGCACTGCTTGACAGACGGAAGGGGTGCACTCTCAACAGAGAGAGAGCGTGAGTTTGTAGGACGGGAGACAATATGGTGAAGTGGGGTTGAAAGACCAGCGAATCCTGTGAGTGTGGCGAAAGGGTGCAGAACATTGAACACGTTCTGCGCAACTGCCCACTCACACCTTATTTAGCTGTCACTGACCTGCTCAACATCAACCAAACAACACTAGAGTGGCTGGCTGTCTGGTGTGACAAGCTATGAATAAATGAACCTGTTGCAGTTTTTCCTCCCTGCTCAGTGCCTTGATTTATATGTCTTGATGAAAGCATATTTTGTGTCCTATTTAGTGCATATCATAGCAGCGACAGATTTATTTTGCCCATCAATACATCTGCCATGTTCTTTGGCTCTCTGCTACTGTCAGTCTTTGACTGTGAAGCAGTTAAGAAGTGAGTTAATGCCTTTTGACTGTTCCGTAGCTATCATGCAAGGCGCATGATCACTTGATCACACGGTCAGCCTTTCATCAGGAAGCTTGCATTGACTCAGGCATGGAACTATTTTGCTTTAAGGTCAGGCATCCACCCGAATTATGTGAGACAGATGGATTATGTGGCTGCACAGAAACTGCAAACCAACCAGCAAAAAAAATTCCTTCAGCTCTTGCCACACCACTCCCTGCCAACTCCTGACACTTGAAACAGCAGAAGTCAACAAAATATTGTGGGAAAAGTAGATTTGTCTTGCAGCAGCCAGAAGAAAAGAATCAGCAAATAACCTCTGGCCAGTTCATTACTTTAAACATCACTGGAGGCAGGAACAGGGTCAAAGGGAGTATTCCTGCTCTCTTTGAACACATATCCATCTGTGTAAACTAAAAGGAAAACACTGTCTCCATTTCCAGCAATTCAGTCAGAGTGTTTGGTATGGAAACAAGCCTTTCAACTCTACACAGAACATCATGCCCTCATTTTCACTAGTGTGCTCTTTTTATTCTTCCCAGCTTCTCATTAACTCCCTCCAGGTTGCTACTTATCTATGCTTGGGGCGATTTCCAGTGGATGAGTAAGATCTTTGGGCCATGAGAGGAAACAGGAACATTTGAGGAAACCCTGTGGAAGAACACACAATCGCCTTTCTGTTTTTGTTTCAGATTTCCAGCATCTACAGTATTCCATCTGGCCTATTCCCCTTTGTAATCTCAAACAAAAGAAAATCTGCAGACGCTGGAAATTCAAGCAACACACAGTGTCCTACTGAAGGGTCTTGGCCTGAAATGTCGACTGTACTCTTTTCCATAGATGCTGACTGGCCTGCTGAGTTCCTCCAGCATTTTGTGTGTGTCCCTTTGTAATCTCTATGTTTATAATATTTCTAATTGTATGATAGCTGTAAACTAGGGGCCATAAATAAAGTGACAAATGAACCTGACGATTGGGAGAAATCACTTTGCCTTGAGTATGATGTAAGTACAGCCACCACTGCAAGGAGTAATTGAAGTGATTAACAGTTAAAGAGAAGTTAGCCAAGAATACAAGGGAGATGGATTTACATATGTGGTGCACATGGCTCATGGAGCAAATCTAACAAGAAGGTCATTTAGTTCATTCACTGGAATTCATATCTATTAAAATCATAATCAATAGTAAACATTAAATATTAAATAATAAACATTAAGCCATGTGTGGCTTTGCTGCTAAGCCCTGTGGAACCATTTCTACTGACAGAAGAAGGGGCAAAGGCAGGTTACTGGTGACTTCAAACCAGTCATTTCAGGGCAATAGGGCTCATCAACCATGGTGGGCAGCTCATCTAGGAGAAGGAAATCTCTGATGTCAAATCTCCACTGCCTTGCGGCTATACCCACTCATGGGAAAGACTTTGGGAGTTAACCCCAAGGGAAAAATCTGGAGCTGGAGTCCCTAAGGCAGTCCTACATTGAGTTCAATGCTGACTGACAACTCCTGCGATGCTGCTGGTACCAAACTGTATCGGTCTCTGCCGTATCTTTGGGTTCATCCGATGCGTGGAGGGGGGGGATCCTTCTACGCGGGCAACAGCTTGCTCTCCACATCAGATTACCCTGGCTGACATATCCAGACATCTAGGATGACCTTGACCAATGGAGGTCTCCAAGATTTATTACAGGTGATCCCTGCGCTATGACAGTTCAGTTAATGGAAATTTGTCCATATGGAAATCACAAATTGCCACCACAGTTCTGAGATATGGAATAAAAATCCACTCTCATGTCATTTTTTGTCAGCTTACTGTTCTTGGCATGTGCAGATGATGTGGCTTCCCATTACGGAAAATCACAATGTGGACAATTTTCTGGAAAATTTAACGCTTTGTTACACATCTGACAAGTTCCCTTAATTGTACGGCATTCAACAAGTTCAGTTTTTGTAGGCTGCATCAGAAGATTAAGCTGCATGGGATCTATTGTGACTTGGTAGTCTGGATCCAGAATTGGCTTGCCCATAGAACACAGAAGTAGAAGCTTGTTATTCTGGCTGAGAGCCCATAAATAACACTGTTTCTCAGGGATCAGAGCTGAGACCTCTGTTGTCTATGATGACATGAATGAAAATATAAATATTTGCATTAACTAGTTTGTAGATGACATAAAGGTTAGCAGAGTTGTAGACAGAGAAGAGGGCTGTCAAAAGATACAACAGGATATAGATCCGTTACAGACATGGGTGAAGGAATAGCAGATGGCGTTTAATCTGGGCAAGTGTGAGGTGTTGCAGTTTGGGAGATCAAATGTAGGGGAAGGTAAGCAGTTAATGGCAGGACCCTTAACGACACAGATGTACAGAAGGACCTTGGGGTCGAAGTTCACAACTCGCTAAGTATCCACACAAGTAGATAAGGTGGTAAAGGTGGCATGTGGCATGCGGCATGCTTGCCTTCATTAGTTGGGGCAGTGAGAGTGTGAGGAAGTCATGTTGCAGCTATATAAAACTTCTTATAGGCCACACTTAGAATATTATGTGCAAACCCCACCCCTCTGCCCATTACAGAAAGGATGTGGAGGTTTCAGAGAGGGTGCTGATGAAATTTACCAATTCACTTAGAGGATAGGAGCTAAGGAGAGCTTGAACAAATTTGAGTTGTTTTCTCTGGAGTGTTGGAAGCTTGGGGGAGTCTTACTAGGAGTTTATGAAGTTTGGGGTAATTTTCTTTACACTGGGAATTAAGCTCTTGGTGGTGGTATTAGAAGCAGATACTATAGTAGCTTTCATTGAAGCAGTTAGATAGACACAAGAATATGCTGGAATTTTTGGAAACCTTTAGGATAGATAAGTCCACAGGGACAGACAGGATATTTGGGAGAAAAGTGAAGAGATTGTTGTGCTTTGGCAATGATCTTTGCATCCTCACTGGCCATGGAATTAGTACAAGAAGATTTAGAGGGCAGCAAATCTTATTTCTTTGTTCAAGAAAGGTTATAGGGATAATCCTAGAAATTATGGACTAGTGAGTCTTACATCAGTGGTGGGTAAACCATTGGAGAGGAATCATGGAGCATTTGGATAAACACAGTCTGATTAGGGATAGTCAATATGGCTTTGGAAAGGGCAACTTGTGCCTCATGAGCCTGATTGACTTCTTCGAGGAAATGACAAAGTACTGTAAATTGATGAAGGTTGAATAGTGGATGTGGTGTATGTGGATTTAAGTAAGGCATTCAACAAGTTTCCCTGTGGTAGGTTCTTTCAGAAAGTGAGGAGGTATGGGATCCAGGATGTGGAGTCTGAATTTGTTTGAGCACAGAAAGCAGAAGGTGGTTGGTGGTAGATGGAATGTATTCTGCCTAGAGGTGCATGGCTAATGCTGTTCTGCAAGGATCTGTCCTGGGATCCCTGCCCTTTGTGATGTTTATAAGTGTCTTTGATTAGTACACAGAAGTGTGGGCTAGAAGGTTTATAGATGATATGAAGGTTGGAAGTGTTGTGGGTAGTGTGGAAGGTTGCCGTAGATTACAACAGGACATTGGTATGATACAGAGCTGGGCAGAAAAGTGGCAGATTCAACCTGGAGAATTGTGAAGTGATACACTTTGTAAGGTTGAACTTGAAGGCAGAGTGCAAAGTTAATGGCATGATTCCTAACAGTGTGAAGGAACAGGGATCTTGGGGTCCATATCCATAAGTACCTGCAAGATGCCTCTCAAGTTGATAGGGTGGGTAAGAAGATTAGTTAGGGGACTGAGTTCAAGAGCCACAAGGTAATGTTGCAGTTCTATAAAATTCTGCTTGGACCACACTTGGAGTATTGTGTTCAGTTCTGGTCATAAGAAGGATGCAACAGAGATTCACCAGCAACACGAGTGAATCTGCAGATGCTGGAAATAAATAAAAACACAAAATGCTGGCAGAACTCAGCAGGCCAGACAGCATCTATGGGAGGAGGCAGTGACAACGTTTCTGGCTGAAACCCTTCATCAGGAGTGAAGTAACATGGGATGGTCGAAGGGGGATAAGAAGTGGGGGAAGGGATGAAGTAGAGAGCTAGGAAGGCTGGAGGGAAGTGGGCTAGGGGGAAGGTGGAGAATTATGGGAAATAAAAGAGAAAGAAAGGTAGGGCTGGGGGGAGATTATAGTGAGGGGGGAAAAAAGAGAGAGAAAGAGAACCAGACTAAAATAATAGATAGGGATGGGGGTAAGGGGGGGCAGGGGTATCAACAGAGGTCTGTGAGTTGGATGTTCATGCCGGCAGGTAGGAGGCTACCTAGGCGGGAGATAAGGTATTGCTCCATCGACCTGCGTGTGGCCTCATCTTGACAGTAGAGGAGGCCATGGACAGACATGTCGGAGTGGGAGTGGTCTGTGGAATTGAAGTGTGTGGCCACAGGGAGATCCCACCACTGCTGGAGGACTGAGCGCCGGTGTTCGGCAAAACGGTCTCCCAGTCTGCGGCGGGTCTCCCCAATGTATAAATGGCCACATCGGGAGCACCGGATACAGTATATCACCCCAGTTGACTCGCAGGTGAAGTGGTGCCTCACCTGAAAGGACTGTCTGGGGCCTGGGATGGTGGTGAGGGAAGAAGTGTGGGGGCAGGTGTAGCACTTCTTCCGTTTGCAGGGATGAGTGCCCGGAGGGAGGTCGGTGGGGAGGGATGGGGGGGATGAATGGACAAGGGAGTCGCGTAGGGAGTGATTCCTGCGGAAAGCCGAGAGTTGGGGGGGGGGAGGGGAAAATGTGGCTGGTGGTGGGATCCTGTAGGAGGTGGTGGAAGTCACAGAGGATTATACGTTGGATATTCACCAGAATGCTGTCAGGATTAAAGAGCCTGTTGAATGGAGAAAGGTTGAGTGATCTAAGGCTTTCCTCTTTGAAGTGAAGGAAGATGAGATCTGATAAGTTGATAAAAGGAATAGCCCATAAATGACAACAAACTTGAACTTGAAGATACTGTGCACAGCCAGCGCCTTTTTTTTTGCAGGGCAGCAATGGCTAATATAAGAGGCCATAATTTAGAGGTGATTTCAGGAAAGTATAGTGTGATGTCAGAGATAGGTTTCTTACACAGAGGTTGCTATGTGCAGATGCACTCCAGGGGTGGTGGTGGAGGCAAATACATTCTGGATATTTACAAGCCTCTCAGATAGGCACGTGGATGAAAGAACATTGGAAGGTGATGTGGGAGGGAAGGGTTAGGCTGATCTTGGAGTGGGTTAAAATGTCAGTGTAACATTGTGGGCTGAAGGGCCTGCGTTGTGCTGTATTGTGTTCTATGTTCTGTGAGTACGCAGGAATTGAATGATGTGAATCATATGCAGGCAGATGACATTTAGTTTAATTTGACATTGTGTTTACCAGAGACAATGTGGGGTGAAATTCCTGTTCCTGTGCTTACAGTTCTATGTTCAAATGCAGGAGTTGACTATATTTTTAATTATTTTTATAAATTAGGAATCCCTAAAATGCGATCAAATACTTAAAGCACAGCTACCATTTATTATGTTCAGGTAAATTGAAATAAATGTATATAATTGTTTTGTAAAAATGTTAAATTATCCCAAGTTTTCCAGTTTCCCTTGGAGCTATACTTTGTTTTGAAATGAATTAAATCATTGGAAAATGTACTTGGCAAAACCTGAAATGGGTTCAGCTGGCAGATTTCCTGATGCAATTGCTGGGAGATTATAGGAAATTGACAATCTGCCACTGGACTGTGAGTGAAGGCCAATATTGTGGCTCATTTAATGTGACAGTGGCAAGGATCTTTCTTTCAGGAGGTTTGGGACATTCCTCTTTAAGTGAAAGACACTTGCAATTGTTTACAATCATCATCTTGGCCCACCGCATACAAAATGCGCCATTGGGTTAGAGTGGTAGAGTGAGAGAATTTGGTTGGAGCGTAAATAACAGAATGGACTGTTGGGTTTAATGGCTTGGCTTCTCTCTGCATCTCATTTTAGCAACACTTCAGCACTATCACTCAACATGCACGCGCTTTTTGGAATGAAACATGGCATTTGAACATTGGCACGGTTGGCTGGGCCCATTAGCTGAAAAGCTTGCATTGGTTGTTCTGCATCTGTGTGTTCGGAATAAGCATTAATCATTACCACAAGCACAAACGGATTCTGCAGATGCTGGAAATCCAAAGTAAAGCATACAAAATGCAGAAGGAACTCATCAGGTCAGGCAGCATCTATGGAAGTGAATAAACAGTCATCGTTTTGGGTCGAGACGTGTCGTCAGGATTGGAGAAGGGTCTCCACCTGAAACTGTTTATTCATTTCCATAGATGCTGCCTGAACTCCTCTAGCATTTTGTATGTATTAAACTTCATCTGTTTGATACAATTGCTTGATGTCTCTAATTGTAGCATTGAAAATGGCAGAAGCAAATTGATGGGTCAGTTGTTAAAATTTGACTGGAGATCCATTTTTAAATGTCTAAACATAATCTAATTGGAACAGCAAGTTATACTACATAGCTCTATGCAACAACTGCCTTGAACATGCTCAACCAGTGATGAAAAAATTGCAACGAATGTTAAACATGGAGCAAGTCTCTTTGGCATCATTGAGAGAATGAGCAGAAAATCTGCCTGTAGAAGGATACATTTCAGCCTGGATAATGCCATCAATTTTAGTAAAGCCAGGGATATGTTCTTAATAACTGAATATGTTATGTAAGCATCTCTTTTGCCGCTATGTAAATAACAAAGCAAACAGGTTCCAATAGCAATACCTCTGATTTGTCAGATTCTACAATTTTCAGTTCTGTGTTGTGTCTATCTATCACTTCCTAGCTTCTGTTCCTATTCCCACCCTTCCTTTCCTCCCCCACCCCTCTATCAATCACCCCTCCTCACCTGGATTCACCTATTGCTTGCCAGCTCTTGCGCTGCCCCCCTCCTCACCACCTTATACAGGCTATTTCACTTCTAACTCCTTCAGTTCTGATAAAAGATCCAAACCCAAAACATTGACTATTTCCCTCTGCGGATGCTGCCTGATCTGCTGAGTCTTGCCAGCAATTTGTTCCTTTATCCAGGTCCAGCCTCTGCAGTACCTTAAATTCTAAAATTATCATTCTACTTGTTCGGTACTGGATGAGCAGAAATTTTCAGTTGGCCAGTTGGGGTTCCGGGTGGATGATGTGTTGGTTTTTGTATGAGGGAGGGTTTGCAGATTTGGGGTTTGATGTTCTTGTTGTTTCTTCTGTGTGAGCTATCTGTTGTTTTTACTGTGTAAAAACAGATGGGGCTGGGGGGTGCGGTTGATGCTGTTGACGCTGTTCTTTTTTGTGGGAGGGGGTTTGGGGGTTTGATTTTGTCACTTTTTTGTGAGGGAGCGGGTGGGGCTTTTGGGGTTTGTGAGTCTTGCTTCTTTTCCTGTTCATGTTGGGGGGGTGGGGAGGAGAAGGATGATGTCTTTTCTTTCAGTAACTCCAAAGGTTTTTCTGCATTTATTGGCTTAACTGGAGAAGATGTATACCAGGGTTGTACTATACATGCATACTTTGACAATAAAAATGAACCCTTGAAACTTTTGATCCTTTGAGAAAGTTTTGAGAAAGGTCTAAATCCTGCTATGAATTCCCATCTTCAGCCATCAACTCCTTCCCTCACCATAACAACCATCTGAAACATTCTGCCTTACTTGGACTATAGCCATTTGCTTGTTGTTAGCCCTACTTTTTCTATCAAAGCCAGAACTAAAACTAAAAATAAAATTAAAAACTAAAATTACTTTACTGGGAGGCAAATTCACTCTGAAGCCTGTTCACCAATTACCACTGTCCTATTGGTTGAAGTACCACCTCAGTTTTAAAACCTTCACCTTTATTTTCAAGACATCTTCCCAATCTCTATAAATCCTTGGTGATTCCTGCAAATTCCCTGCGTTCTTATGATTCTGTGCATTAATGGCGTTTGTCTCTCCATTTCTGGCTATCACCATCATCCTAACTCTGGAATTCCCTCCTCAGATCTCACTTCCTTGCTTTGCTTTTCTTCTGAAATTCCTTTAAGACCTCAGTACATATTGCACAGTAAAAGACGTGCTGTAAACAGAGGTTGCTGTTATCAACAATTGCACCACCTTTCCTTATGATGATGTGATTTAGAGATGTATGTGGTATTGTCAGTTTGCACCAAACAGTGTAGGGGAAGAGATAATTGCCTTAAAATCACGCTGTGCTAGAGCAGCAACAACCACATTAGCTAGTCTGTGTAGAATGTGCCTGCTATTTTAATGTAGGCATCCATACTGTGATCACTCCATGAAAATGTCGCAGAAAAGGACGTCATGCCAGTACATGAATGATTTGATTGCTATTATGTCATTGCAGTTCAAGTACTGACCCTTGCTGGCCGGGCAGCTCAATTCATTTAAAAAACTCATAGATTACAGGGAACTTTCAATTCTTCCCCTGTGAATAAATCAGGAACCAAGGTGAAATCAGTCTCTGTTTACATTTCTGACTTAGCCAGATTACATCACTCAGGAACCATGCTTGGTGCTGGAGGGTGGATTATTGCCAGCTTTCATTGCCTCAAATCAGAATCCTGAGATTCTGCGGATAATTTGGGAGAAGTACGATGATTTAAATTTCTGGGAATGACTTGGATGCAGCACTTTTTACTTACCTTCCCAGGAGCCACATGAGCAAACTAACAGCAAGCAGAGATTGTCATGAGTATTTGGAAATGCATTGCACATATCGGTAACTATTTGTTTTTAGACCAGGAAGGTGGTTTTGCCTTGGGCTTAAATGGTTAAGAGATGTGCGGGTCTTTTCCTGGTGCCAATATTATGAGAAGCAAATTCCAGAAATGTATTCCAGATGAGCTATGGCCTGCAGTGATGAACAGCTGCATTTATTACTGTTCTGTGTGTGATCCTGTTCACAATACTGCCTCATTTGTTCTTTAAATGTGAGCAAGAGAAAGGGAGCTGTTGAAGTTTGTTTTGATGGTAGATATCCTTCACTGCAGCCCTTGCAAACAAAAAGTTTCCAATCCGTTATACGGATACCACCCGAACATAGTTTAGGAGAAACTCTCCAATGTACCAATATTTCCACTGACATGTGGAGACCTTGGCACATCAAAGTTCAAGTAAATTCATTATCAAAGAACATATATACATACCTTCTCATTTTATTTGAAAGTTATCTTTACAACAAACACAGTAGCCATGCCATACAGAAATATTCATGAAAATTTCATCATATTACATTTTACTGCCATTAGTCCCATACCAGTTCTCCCATTACAGATTATTTGCATAGCATACACAGTCATAGGAAGAGGCTACATACCCAATGCTAGATTTTGCAAACAATAGAAATAGTGTCGTTCTTGCCTGTAGACTTGTCCTACAAGAGTACTAAAGGTGTTTTAAATTCTCTCCTGAAAAGACAACCAAGAAAGAAAAGAATATGTTTTAAAATAGGACATTGAAACAAGGGATGCAGAAACACCTTATCATATCAGGGGTAATATAAATTTAGAAATCTCACTCTAAAAACAAGATGGGCCTACTGGGATAAAGGCTGGTAAATAGGCTTGATGTACAGATCAGTTGATTTATTTGGTTGGTTCAGGGAATTCACAGAGTAATCTTGTTCCTGTGTTCTGAGAGTTTCGTTACAGGCCATTAATGAGACCGATTTATAGACTGACTAATCAAAGCATTGAAGCTTTAGCTTTGGACTTTTTGAATTGCCATTATGGCTCCTTTTACATTTAAATGGAATAAAGTAAATTGTTATTGGCTTCCACCCATCAGCTGCTGATTTTCAGCTTGCTGCAGGCCTACAGAAAGAAAGTAAAGTGAATTAGAGGGCATAATCGGGTCACACGCACAAAATGCTGGAGGAACTCGGCAGGTCAGGCAGCAGCAAGGGTGGGGATTAATCAATTGATGTCTTGGGCTGAGAGCCTTCATCGAGACTTCAGAGGAAGGGAGCAGAAAGGAAACCGGATTCTGAACTTGTGGAACCAAGTCAATTGGGTATTCATTTAAGGATTTTTGCTTGAGACTATTAACTTGAAAGGTAAGACTGCCTTCTGAAGGTCTATAAACAATGACTTCAGGCTTGGAATGAAACAGAAAATACTCCCTCAATGTCTGGTTTTCAAGACTAATTAATTTTTATTGCTTTGAAACATTTTTTATTATGTTTGCAAAGTGGATGTTTTCCACTTACCTAACGGTAACCATTAACTGTTCCAAACTAATAGCTGCTTGGAGGTGAGGAGCTGACCTACTGCGAATAGGGTTGAACTTAGTTCTTTTGAAGATTGAGATTGGGTCAGCTTTTCACATCTTCAAAGCAAACACGCACCTATGCCTCCATTAAACCTGAGCTGAAGGCCAACCATTCAATGAAGAGACCATTTCTTCGGCCCTTAGAAATCTGGAGGAGTGTCAGAAAAGGGTGTAACTTTGACTTTGTCAGTCTAAAATGGGATAAGTATTTGACTGCCTGTGTTAGATTTCACAATTTCCAGTGAATTGATTAAGAGAGAAAGGTTAGGAGAGATGCTAACTTAGCACAAATGAACACAGCATTTTTGATTGTGACCCTCCTCTAAAGCCCTGGATCCTTTCCATGATCTGGGATAATGGTATTAGTATGCTAAAGTCCCTGCAGACAGCATCCACTACCTTTCCTTCATCAACCTTCCTGGTAACCTCCTCTAAAAACTCTTATAAGATTGGTTAGACATGACCTATCATGCAGAAAGCCACGTTGACCATCCCTAATCATGCCCTGCCTATCCAAATTCTTATTTATCTTGTCCCTTAGTATACCTTCTAATAATTTACCCTCTGCTGATTTCAGGGTCACTAGTTTATAATTTTCCAGTTTATACTGAAAGCTTTTCTGGAAAAATGGAATATTAGCTATCCTCCAGTCCCTTGGCCACCTTGCCTGTGGTGACTGTATGGACATTTTGAATACCTCTGCTAGGGCCACTGGGGTCCTGCATTAGCCTCTCACAAGGTTTGAGGGCACACCTTGTCAGGGCCTGGGGTCTTACCCACCCTAATTTGCCTCAATCATTACTTCTTCTATAATGTGGGTATAGTCCATGATCTCACCACTGTTTTGCCTCTGTAATGGAGAGATATGGGCCATTTGCAGGCAGCTGAGATCAGTTAGACCAGCATGATGGTTGGCACTGATATGGTGGCCAAACGTCTTTTTCCTATGCTGGCTTTAGGTGCAAAAGATACTGTGTAGGCCTTCGTTAGTCTCGATAGACCAGGGCGCAAGCCTGGGCAAGGTTTTTTTTATGGAAGACTGGCAGTTGTCCAAGCTACAAGTCTCCCCTCTCCACGCCACCAATGTTGTCCAAGGGAAGGGCATTAGGACCCATACAGCTTGGCACCGATGTCATCACAGAGCAATGTGTGGTTAAGTGCCTTGCTCAAGGACACACAAATGCAGCTTCAGCCAAGGCTCAAACTAGCGACCTTCAGATCACTAGACGAACATCTTAACCACTTGGCCATGCGCCAACATGCAAAAGATACTAGCTCCTCTACCATCCAGTATCTGCTGCACAATACTCCCCCTTGATATAACAATCTACAATGGATCCTGGAACTGGGTTATTTTCCATATTTTAGCAGTTCGCTCTCAGTGTGGGAAGTGAGTGAAGCTCACCATCTGTACACCCCCGTAGCCTTTGGCTGTCTGGTGAAATGAGTGTTTAAAGGCGAAGACCTCAAGGTCTGCACAAAGCTCAAGGACAGCAATAATGTAGACTTCTAAAACATGGGTAACCTATATCATGGTACGAACCTACTGCCACAATGACCCCCAGCAATCTCCAAAAATGCAGAAGTGCCAATGATCACAGCAAATGATGTTAAGAATAAGCATTTGCAGTCAGTAAATATCTTAATGTTCAGGGCATCTTTCATTGTATTTCCAGGTGCTGAGGTGCTTATGTGCACTTGTTGATTTGTTTCGGATTTTGGTATTTTCTTTTCGCTTTGACTCTTATAAAGTGAGCGTATAAGACCTATGAAGGAGTAAAGCCAATTTTGAAAATAAAAGTATATAGAAAATAGATTTTTCTTTTGCAGGCAATATTTTTCAGTTCTACCATACTCAAAGATTATCATGGTGATCGTCACACTGGATTAATATTGTGGAAACATAGTTACATTTATTTTTATCAGAACCCAGAAAACCACCATAATTTATTGAAAGATATAGGAATTGCTACAACTAATGTCTGACTTCATTGAGTACAACATTCAGATATTTTGTGGACTAAATTGCCAGAAAGTAATATTTACTTTCATTCGTTTGCAAAAGTCAGTTAAATCCTTGGAAAGTAAAGAAGATTAAATTATGTATTCCTGATCAAATTTATTACATTATGAAAGGCATGGACAGAGTAGACAGTCAGAATCTCTTTCCCACAGCAGAAATATCATGCATATAAGGTGATGGGGGGGATGGGGGTGGAAGATTGAAAGAGACCTGTGTGAGGCAAGTTTTTTAAAACAGAGTGGAAGGTGCCTGGAAAAGCTGGAACAATAACCGGGGTGGATATGATAGTGGCATTTAGGAGGCTGTTATATAGATACATGAACATGTAGGGAAGGGAGGGATATGGATTGTACACCGACAGATGAAATTTAGTTTGATTCAGCAACATGTTTGGTGCAGGCATCATGAGCTGAAGGTCCTATCCTGTCCTGTGCTGCACTGTTCGATGCTCTGAATCTGTTTTATGTCTTCCCTAAAATGTTAGGTTCAGCCAGCACGTGATTGACTAGGGGAAGGCAGCCTCTGGCCCAGCCAAACTGAGAAATCTCGTTTGTGTGGATCCCGCGTGATGTGTTGCCTAGTTACAATTCCAAACCGCAAAATATCAGACAGTAAACCATATGCAATTAAACGACTGAACTTTATAAATCTTAATCTGACTATAGGGTTAGTAAAGAAAATAAAAAGAAAAAAGGCCCATTTTAATGAAACAGTCTAATGCGTATGTTGGAGCTCATGATTTTGTCCGGTCGTTTCCCATCGACCTCCTCCGATCGTTGCCGACCTTCGGACCCTCACTCCTAGCCCACTCCGTCCGGCATTCTACCAGCTCTCTCCACTCACGTCTTCCCCCTTCATCTCTCGCTGACAAAAGACAGCAAAATCTCTGCACCGAGACCCACAAGAAAGAACAACATGCCTCTCATTGGCTAACATACGTTCCAAAGGCCCCATTATCTCTCGTCATAACCCAACCACTGCTGCTACAGAGAAACCATTAGCTTAGCAGTGGAACATTACAGTATCTTGTTACGAACCTCGTAACTGGGTTTCTTACCAGCAAAGATAGGAGTATCCGTTGGAGTCTGGTGATACTATTTTTAACAGTATTTATTAGTAAAAATACACAAAAATAATATCAATGCAAATATACAGATAATATACGTCATCAATACTAAACCTAAAAGTGCGGGTATAATAATAATCAATAAGAAATAAGCTCTATCGTTGTCTAGGGGATAATGAATTGTCCGATGGAAATATAAAGTTCAGTACAGTTCATGCAGGCTGTGGTAGTTGTTGATTGCTGTTGCAATTGTTGGAGAGAGAGAGAGAGAGAGAGAGAGAGAGAGAGAGTAACAGCTATTGACTTGCCGACTTTCCTTTTACGATCTTGATCCGTCGATGCGTTGTTGTTGTGGCCATTCACGTATGACCCCTCCGTCCTTTAGCTAGACTGTTCCGTGGAGGACTCGTCACCCAGGCAAGGGTGGACACACACACAAGCCCCCACCGGTCTCGTAGCGTCTCTCCTGGTGCGACTGAGGGGTATTCCCCAGACCCTACTTTTATCCCCACTCATGGGGTCTCAGGTGTCAATCAGGTTGGGATGATGCAATCCCTCAACCAGACCATTCTGGCTGCCCCCTGAGGGGTTTCAATGAATAGAACAGTACTCAATACACAATTCCTTCTCCAAGAGACAATAGCAGTAATCAGTGGTTCCGTTCCGCTTTTGTTAGGAGGAGACATTCCACCTTTGTGTATCCCTGCGTTGTCTCTCTCTCATTACTGACATGAGCTGTTTATCTCTCTCATTTCCTTGGTCTCAGACCCGAAATAATAGCGATGTTGCAATTCTCAAAAAGGGGGGGGGGGCAACTTTGCACCCTTCTGCCCATCAGAGTTGCTCCTCATTCATAACAATCTCAGCAGTGAAACCTTACAGTGCGTTACATTTAAATTATGACTTTATTTCACACCAGTGGAGTGTTTGCTACTTGCAATTGTATTTGATACTCTGAGTTCATTTCAGTTCATTGCACCATTGAAGGGATGTGGCTGGTTTGATCTGTGTGGTCTGCTGCCGCTGCAGAACAGGCCTGTCCAGGCTCTGAGGGAGGCGGGCAGACAACAAACGCAGTGAGAAGTCAGAGCTCCAGAGCAGCCGAGGTGGAGGCCAGAGACCAGCTGTGAGGTTTTAACAGTTTCTGTACTGAAATCAAATTGTCTTGTCAGTGGACTTTACAGTGCATTTCCATGGAATGTGAGGCAAAGCAGAAGCAACTGTGACGATCTTCCATGCTGTGTCACTGTTGAGTTCAATTCCCAGCTACATCTTTTGAAAAAGGTGCAGAGAATTACAAAGCCTCTGTAAGACACTAATAATGCAATAAAAAAATTTAATGTATTGAGGCCCTGTTAATAATTGGCATTCCATCTGTGAGAGGTAATATTATTTCAATCCTTGCCTCAATATCAATTTCCTTAGAAACAAATTATATTCTGCGGTACATTTACCTTCTCAGATGTTTTTCATTATTGATTTCTCTTTTATTTTTCTTCTTCAGAGACCTAAATGAGTTTTTTTTCCTGGTAACGTTAGAGAAAATTGAGTAACTTTTTCCTCCTATGATCCGAAAGGCAATGACTTGTGTTTGCTTCATCGAGCACTGGCCATTCGCTGGTTTCCTGCCCGAAGTGCGAGATAACAAGCCCGGTGCCAAACTGTGGCTCGCGTGTTGCATGCTGTTCTTTTACAGCTGGTGCACCACTTTCACAAAGTCATGGTGCTCTTCCAGGTTCTGTCTTTGTGACCTTGGACAGAAGTGTGTTAGGAGGCTTTGTTGTCCCTCCTCCTTGGCCAGTTGGCCATAACAAAAAAGCTGCATGGACCATCACAGGACTATCAGTTAATCAACCACAGTCAGACTGTGCCCAGGAATTGTTAAGAACACATGGCCTATTTGCAATCTCTGCAGAGTACTTCTGCAGAATATCAGATCTGTACTCATTACTCTTGAGATTTAGTCATCATCACTGACAATATAGGTGTAGGATCACAATGATAAAAGTACATAGCCATAAAGAAGAAAGCAGAACGTTTAAGCCAGAATGGCTTAGGGTGGCACGGTAGCATAGTGGTTAGCACAAATCTTTACGCTATGGGCGACCCAGGTTCAAATTCCACTGCTGCCTGTAATGAGTCTGTACGTTTTCCTGGTAACCACGTGGGTTTCCTCCTGCAGTCCAATGACATACCGGTTGGTAAGTTAACTGGTCATTCTAAATTATCCCATGATTAGGCTAGGGTTAAATTGGGGGATTGCAGGGCAGCATGGTTCAAGGGTCGGAAGGGCCTATTCCGTGCTGTATCTCAATAAATAAATAATTAAACAGGGTGAAAATTTTGCATTGATTGCTGCTGATGAAAAACCTTGTGCTTTATTTGCAAAGATCACTCACCCATAGAGCAGTTTGAAAAACACGCCAATTTTCATCTAAGCATCTACCTGGATCAGCATTGAGGTAAGACAAGGTAATTGTGTCATAATTGCA
The DNA here is from genome assembly GCF_048418815.1 of Hemitrygon akajei. Taxonomy (NCBI): domain Eukaryota; kingdom Metazoa; phylum Chordata; class Chondrichthyes; order Myliobatiformes; family Dasyatidae; genus Hemitrygon; species Hemitrygon akajei. The sequence goes on from NC_133143.1 coordinate 25,055,492, forward strand.
GTTAAAACATCTAACATATGAATTTTTATGTTTAGTGATGAAGCTGACAGAACACATAAATCTAGTTCTGTTCCTTCAGAGAATATTGTTTGCACTAAACATCAACTTTCTGATGGAAGGTTTGTCAATAAAAATAGTAAAGGTGTTTGCAATTTCAGGTCTAAACAATCAGAACATTACCTGACAGTAAAACAAATTCCAATTTCCAAAATTGCCTTCAAATGTCAACTCACAATGTCTCTTGCAGTAGTGAGTTATGATGCAAGAAGTATTAATTTAGAAATGTAGTGTTAATCCAGGAATTTTTATAACTGAGTATTTGCAATGAAAATATACAGGTGGTACCTAATAAAGTGGTTACTGAGTGTACGTTTGTGGTCTTCTGCTGCTCTGACCCACCCACTTCAAGGTTTGATGTGTTGTGCATTCAGAGATGCTTCTCTGCACACTACAGTTGTCAGGTGTGGTTATTCTAGTTACTGTCAACTTCCTGCCAGCTTCCCCCCCCGACCTCTCTAATTAACAAGGCATTTTTGTCCTTGGAACCGCCACTCACTGGATATGTTTTGTTTATCGCATCATTCTCTGTAAACTTTGGAGGCTGTTGTGTGTTAAAATCGTAGGAGATCAGTGGTTTCTGAGATAGTCAAACCACCCTGTTTGACACTAACAATCATTCTATGGTCAAAGTCACTTAGATCACATTTCTTCCCCAATTTGATGTTTGGACTGAACAACAACTGAACCTCTTGAGCATGCTTGCATGTTTTTATGCATTGAGTTGTTGCCACATAATTGGCTGATTAGATACTTGCATTAACGAGCAGGTATACAGTTGTACCTAATTAAGTGTACGTTTAAGTTATACTTGTCTTGTGGCTGTTGAACTGCTTGTTACTGCATTACCCCAATCTCAACACTAATGCATGGAGTTCCAAAGGCCTAGAAGTTCGGACACTTCAGTTATGAAGTGAGTACTAAGTCCATCTAATCTTTACCCAGACATACAGTATATCTTTCAGCAGGAATCCAGAGCAAGGTGTGCCTTTGTTAAGTGGATCCCTAAGTATTATTTTTCTCCAACAGTGGCATTTCCTACAGCAGTCTCATATTTACTGCATGTCTATCTAAAACTCTCAATCTCTGTCCCTTAACATGCTCTTTACAACTTTCACCAAGTTTTGTCTACATGTCCTTCTGTGAACCATATGAATGGGATAGGTGTATCCCCTTAAGCTTGCTCTAACAGTCAATAATATCATCGCTGATCTGATCTTGATATTAGTTCCATGGTGCTGCCTGCTCTCCAAAACTCCTGACTTCTCAAAAATCAAAAAATCTCTCCCTGGAGATGTTTAGTGATTTAGCCTCCTCCTAAATTCCAGTGAATGTAAATTCAATCAGTACGGTCTTTTCTAAGAAGGCAACCCCTTCATTCCCAAGAATCGACCCAATGTGCTTCTTTACACTTCCCCAGTACAAGTACATCCCTCATTGAACAAACATACCAAACCTGTACAATTCTTCAGATGTGGTCTCATCACTACCTTGTATTATCCCCACCTTTGTACTTCACAAAGGACCCACAAGGGTGAGGGGAGTGGGTTGTCAGGTCTTCGATGTTTCTGTCATTCATTTTCTGGGGTTCCTTGTTTTGTGGATGTCTGTGAAGAGTATGAAATTCAGGTTGTGTACTGTATACTTACTCTGATATTAAATGAACCTTTGAACATTCCTAATTAATTACAAAACCCGAATGCTAATGTTCTGTTGAATAGCAAAACAAAAATAGCTGATTGTGGAAATATGAAGTAAAAAGATGTTGGAAATATTCAGCAGGTAAGGCAACATCTTTGGTGAGAGAAATAGGGTGAATATTTTTGGTTGACATCCTCTTATCAAATCCCTCTCGAGAGCAGAGTTCTGCAGTCTCCCTCCATTTAACTAATATTCTGTTTGCCTATTCTTCCTACAAAAGTAGATAAGTATTTCTCCACGTCATACATCATCTGCCATTTCTTTGCCTATTCAAATGATCACCACTCCTTTGGAAACACTGTTTCCTCTACTTGACTTCTCATCCTATGTTGTGCTGTCAGCAAATTTGGCTGCAATATGTTTTGTTTCTATACCTAAGCCATTAATAGAATTACACTTCATATAATTAATTGCTAAAGCCTGTCTATAAATGCAAGGTGTTGCTCTTGATTTTATGGGCTATATCATGAGTAGATTGTACCAACAAGACTTTTATTTCCGAGTACAGGAAATTGTGGGACAATTTGATATAACTTTGGAAGTGTTTGCTACCTAGAAACTATTGCTTCAGAATAGAGAAATAAAAGATCTTAAAACTAAAGCCAGACATTTGGAAGTCTGCCCTCACATAATAAAAAAACATGGTGTACTTTGTCAAAAGATGTGGCTATTGAAACAATTGGAACTTCAAAGACTGAGACCGATGTCAGATAATGGTGTCAAAGGATAACTTGTTGAACTATAGGGCCGCCATGAATGAACTGACTGGAGAACAGTCTGATGTTCTGAATGGCCTACAAATGCTTGGTTCTGCTATGCAATTCACTAGTTAACTGTTTGAAGGCCAACGTTCCAAACAGTTGACATTGACCTGGCTGCAAGAGGCAATTTTATTTTATATAGAGCAGAGTGAAACTTTGTGTTGGCTTTGGAAGTCAATGATTGGGAGAGCTGAGAGCGTACTGATCCCTTGCTGAGTTAAGAACAGGAGGCCAGTGGCCTGTTTTCTGTGCCTTTGACCCTTCGTAATTCCATGTAATTAGTACAGATGTAAACAAAAATCTCTATGCAATGGTTCCTCCTTTGGCCTAGGCTACATTTTCATAACGATAATATGAGATTGGCCTACATACACAACTAATCTCAGTTTTCTGGTTGCTGTAAGTGTGGGTTTATCATTTTGAATTTGTAATTTCACTTATGCAGAGGGATTAAATTAAGACTGACTTTTGAGTTTATCCAGATTAATTACCAGCAGTTTTTCCAGGAAGGCAAATTTCTCCAGACCAGGGGTTACCAGGTTTTATACACCATGGAGCCCTACCAAGAGGTCTGTCGACCCCAGGTGAGGAAACCCTGCTGCAGACGTTGGAGGAGTTAAATATGTTTTGTCTGGAAACTTTTTACAACACCGAAACTCCGTTTCATCAAATTGTACAACAGAAAGTACCAGACTTTCGCAATCACTCGAATTAAGCACTGGTTAGGGGAGACAACAAAAGCAGGTCAGATGCCTGTGGTGGGTCAATTGTGGTTCAAGCTGCAGCTGTGGGATTGATAATTGAAGTGTAGGCTACAAACTGGGGTCCAATGTTAGAAAATCCCCAGTTGCGATAGTGGCCAGACACTGAGACTATATTTGCCACTAGTGCTGATCATTGTAAAACCACAATTCCTACAAGCTGGTTGGGTGTATGAAATGTTTCACCTTATTTGATTTTAATAACACCCCCCACCAATCTTGCAAGATCACCACTTGTCTAGGTTGGGAGAGGAGCCCATTTTGAGGCAGCTGATTTATCTACCGTAGTTCCATTTCTGCTTTGCCTGATGAAGAATGAGAGGAAAAAAATAAATTTAAAAGAAAAGTGATAGTTCATTTCAGTTCCATAACAAGTTGTTTTTTTTTCTAAAGATATTGAGCTGGTGGTAGAAATAATGAAAGAAGTGTTTATCCACAGAAATCTGGACAGTTCCCATAAACTGTATTTACATCATAAGCAAAGAACTTGGACTTCAGCCATGTTGTGGTGTGTTATGTATGTTTTCTATTTCGCTGTAATGTCAATCCAGGTCACCAAAATAAAATCACTAAACTGGAACACCCTGGCTTCAAATGGTTGCCATGATGTTTTTCTCCCACAACTTGCAACACATATAGAGGGTAGCTGCACCTTTCACACACTACCTGCTGGGAAAGCAGGCCAACTCTGTGCAGGTGTATGCTCCATCGTCAAAGCAGAAGGAAGTTTGAACTGGTTCAGGAATGAACTGATCAAAATGATAAAAGCAATGGCACATTGGATGTTTGTCTGTTCTTTTAAATGAGTTTTGGGTTTCTTCTTTTGTGGCTGCATACTTTGATCATAAATGTACTTTGAACCTTGACCTTTAATGAACAAGGTCATTAATTCTGCTATGATAGGAAGTATAACAAATTTACTTGGCTTGCAATGATAAGTTACTGTATTCACCAGCTGGAGAAAATTTTTTGGTAAATAGTTTTTTTTAATAATGTTGGCACACAGAGGCATGAGATAGCCAGGGTGAAAATTCATATCAAAGGGCAGGTTAGTAAGTTTTGACAACATAATCAGCTTTACACCATGCGAAAAATGCTGGATGAACTCTGCAGGTCATGAGCGAATGGATAGTAGACATTTCGGGATGAGACCTTTCCAAAACATTGACTGTTTATTGCCCTCCATCGGTGCTGCCTGAAGTGCTGAGTTCCTCTCGGAGTTTCTGTGAGTTGCCCAAATTTTTCAGCATCTGCTGCATCACTTGTATAATATTTACATCTTCTTTTTGATGAATTAAAAACATAAACATTAAGTTGATCATGTATGAACAATCCTACCAAATTGCTCTTTTGGCACCTTGCTGTTCGTTTACTCTTGGCTGCTTTTCTGTCACGGCCACTGCGTTGTCAGCTGTGGAACAATGAGGCTTGTAAAGCAGCACAGGAGGAATATTTGGTGTCATCTGCTTATTGGTGCATTCTATCGTTGTTGTCTGCTGGAGTACAGAATTTGCACTGGGGCCAGTGATATTTCAGCATCATTTTGAGAAGTGTCCAGCCTTTCAGAGATCAGTTTATGGACTGGTGCCTTCATCCTTCACTCAACTGGGGTGCCAATCTTCCTTCTACCTGCTCTTACTCCTGTTGAATTGAGTTCCGAAGCTTCCCAGTAAGGTCTCTCCATAAGTCCCTAAAGATATACAGTAAGATCAGAATTAGGCTCTTTGACCCTTCAGGCCAGCTCTGCCGTTCAACCATGGCTGATTTTCTTTTAATTCTATTCTCCTACCATTTCCCCTTAAACTCCTGACCAATCAAAGTCCTATCAATCTCTGCCTTGAATGCACCCAATAACTTGGCCTCCACAGATTCACATCTCCCTGGCTCATATTATTGGGATGTTCTTTTAAAACAGTGTTCCATAGGAGGTCCAACCTATGTCAAGGGAGATACCATGGACACTGCACTAATCATAATGCCATTAGCTTCTGGTCTGATACCAGAATATTTTCAGGAGGGGTAAAAAGAATTGTGTTTGGAAATGTCTGGTCCATTTTCCCAACGGGCACTATTTCACCTTCAGAATGTTTTCTATGGCACTTTTCTCCATTTTAAATAGATTAGTGCTCAGGTTTGGGAAAAACACTCATCAGAAACACTCTTGCTGCAAACTTTTGACTCACAATTGCTCGTTATCTTTTTCCATTGCTAAATAAAACATAATGATACAATGTTCACTGTTCCCTAAACAACAGTGAGCAGTTAAAAAAAATGATAGCATTTAAGGAAAATTAGACATTTGGCTTGACCCGCTTGACATTTAGTGGTATCAGAGGGCATGTTAATGAGCAACTTGGTTCCAGGGCACAAGAAAGCCAAATTCAAATTGTTGAGCTGGCGAATACCATGCAAAGAAAAACATGTTTTCTCCTACGCTATTATTTGTTGTTCCTTTCCATGCCTTGTGGGCGGAAACCTTACCCCTTCTTTAGCATTCTTGTCTGTTTTTTCATGAGGCCAAGTTACTAGCTCAATGCTCAACCCAGTATGGATGGAAAACTTGCAAGGAGCTGGCTGGATTTAGACCTGGGACCACTCCCTTTAAAGTCCATTGTGGATGCCACTACACCGTGTCCTGGCATGTAGTACCCCATTGTTAGTTTTGTTTAAAACTGGTGGGTTTGGGAGAAGAGTCTCTTTGAACTATGGTGAAGTTCACTCTACCTTCTGTTTCCTCAGTCTGTCATACTGCATTCCTGAAGCACCTGCGTTTTGGGGCTGCTAGTTCTCATGGAGGCCTTCAAGTTCACACTTGCTTTTGAACTCCTTTCCACAAACACCAAAGACTGAATCTAGCAAATGCCACTTAAACCAACAGCCAGAACCCCTTTCTTATTTAGCAAGTAAGAGCAACTGGTGTGTAGCCGAATTCAAAAATGGTTGATTTATTGGTATTATACAGCTGCAAACTGAAAATGTTTGAGACCCTGTAAATGTTTTGTGTATTCCATAGCTCAAATCAGCTTGCTTGAAGGCTGTGTACTCTTTGATGATTCACTCAAGTGTATTATGCACATTATGATATCTTTTAAAGAGTGTTATCCAAAGGAGCAATTGAGTGTCAGCACAGCTGAATAAAGTGAATATCAAAATAATTGGCTTGAGTTTGGCTTGCATCAAAACAAAATGATGTACTGTATCTTTTTTCTTCTGATTCAATGTATTTGCTGCTTCATTTATGGCTTCTACATTGGGAGATTTATTATCAATATCGTAAAGGCTTTTTGAATGTTCTTAGACAGACCCTTCGGATTGAAGATGACTTACTTCCATTCCAATTTAATAGGTTGTGAGGTATTGTGAGATAGAGCAGAGATGTCTGATGGGGCGTTCAGTTTGTAAGGTGGTGTCCTCCTTCTATTGTTTGGACCCAAGAAAGGCAAGTGGGATTGGCGTAGATAGACCCCTTTGTCAGCATGGACGTTGGCTCAATGTGCTCATTTCTGTGCAGTATAATTCCGTGAATCTCTCTGATATCTGCCTTTGCTAAGAAATATGAGAAGTGATTCATGTTTCACTGGGTCTTGCTATGTTTGACAGTGGTATGGTGCGTGATGCCAGGTTGATGGAGGAGTTCTGTCTGGCAGAAGTATGAGGTCCATCATCTTGTATGCATTGGTGAACAATTCAATAATAACTTGAAACTCAGCCTACATGTGAACGTAAACACAAGCATCATCTGCATACTGTAGCTTGATTGCAGAGTTTTTGATAGCTTTACTTCTGGAGTGTAGTTATTAGATTTTGTAACTTCAGAACATTAAACTAATTCAGAGGAAGACATGGGAGTCTAAAATGCGAGTCTAACTTCATGTTTAGTTTAAGTGAGGAGTGCACATGATAATGTATGCAATTCATGTATTTATGCATATAACCCCTAATGGATTATTGAAGTATACAAGAATGCTTCATCAATCAATACATCTACAAGATTACTCAAATTTTACTGAAATGTTAAATACACAACACTTTGCTTAGCCATAAACTCCAACTCAGTATAGAATGTATCTCAACTATATACATAGTATACTAAAGTAGTCACCATAGATTGAATAGTTTTCCATTAGTTCTAAATGTTAGCAATCCTGTATGATTTTGAGATAAAATGCAACATTGTGGTGAGAACAATTGAGAACAGTGTTGAGACTCTGATGCAGTTTTGTTTGACAACAATCTTCACTGAGATTGACTCTCTCATAGACTTGTTGATGACAATCATGAACAAAATGTAAGATGAAGATGAAATTTGACGCCCAGCAGAATTTGATGAGGGTTTTGTATAGTTCTTGATGGTTGGTGGGATGGAGGGCTTTAGTGAGGTCAATAAAGGCATGTGTATGACAGGTGCTTCTCCCAGCAGTTTCGTCGAACTTGTCACAAGGTGAAGATCATGTATACTGCAAGTCTAGGTGGTTGGAATCCACTTTGGTATTTGGGAAGCATCCCTTTGGCCACTAGCAGAGGATGATACAGAAGAATTTTAGCTACACCCTATCCTCATTATATGCGGGGGATATGTTCCTCAGTCAACACATAATGTGATAGCGCATAATGTGAATAATTATTTAAATGGAGAAAACAGGGATGCGTTCTGGAGGGCTTCCTAAATATATTTTATCTGTAATTTATTCACATTTTCATACCAATATGACACAAAAGCAGTACCACAAGGTAACATTCATATTATATTTCATCAATTTAAAGTAATATTCAACATAATAAATCATAGAAAGTTAACATACTAGGGTGAACTCAAACCCTTAAGAGCACAGGGGTTTAGTGAATGGTAAACTACGAGAGGCTTCATCTTACAGTCTCCTTCGGCACTGGAACACATAAGCAGAATCAACCTATCCTTTGCCGCCTTGAAACCTGATGCAGTCTTTTCATCCTTACCTATGTAAGTGCGTTTCGGCAAATGCTTCCAAAAAAGCCTGGTCTCACCTGCATTAAACACCTGCCTTGGTGTGATGCCTAACTTAACTATCATAGCCCGCATCTGTACAGGGTGGTGTCCAGCAGCTTTGTGGTTAGCACTAGCTTGCTCACCACGCACAGCTAAGTTGTGAAGCCTGTGACGATTAACAAACTTAGAAAACCATCTCCTACTTGCATTAAAGCTAACAATATCACTTGACACTTCCTCACTAGCTTCTGAATGAAGGCAACCATAAATTTCCAAAGTTTTCACACAAAGATGATCAGAACTAAGTGTTGTTTTTTTCTTTGTTTCATGCTTAATGTACAAGCTCAACATTTTCTCAATTTTTGTCATAATCGGGTAACACACTTTGGTAACAATCTTTGAAGACACTTGTGATAAATCAATCACTGCACTTTTTATTTTCCCAGCATTTTTCTGCAGCTGCAGGTGAGAAAATCTTTGATGTGTTCCTTCAAGCAGAAATTGCCTACGTCTCTGCTCCTGAGATGTCTGGTGCTGTTTCTGGCTTTCCAGGAGATGGGTCTTGGATGTTTGCATGTTGTGGCTCGGAGTGAGCTGCTGAGCCTCCTGCATTCCACCATCCATTGATGATTTAACTTTTGGGTTTTTAATGTCTGTTGGCTCAAATAAAGTGATATTTGCTGATCTTGATCTTTGGAGTTTGTGAAGAGCAGTGCTAGTTTCCTATAGAACTATTTTGTTTTCTTTGAGAAATGGTGGAGCTTCTAGTCCAGGAGCTTTTGTTTACATTTTTACATTTAAATAGCTGCTCGACTTCCTGCCATTTTCAACAAACCTGGTACTTCAGGGAGAGAAGTCAACTCTCTTCACAATACCAGTTATGGTGGGTTTCAGGGCATCCAATAAAATGTGGATACATTGCATTTCTCATGGGGTACCATCTGTGATAACTACCTTTGTAGGGCCCATGAGGGGATTTACACTGATCTTTTGGGGTTTGATTTTCCAAATGCACCACCTCATACTTATTTGTAATGAAGTCTACTTTCCTTCCCTACCTGCAACTGAGATAAAGGAGCACTGATAACCCTCACAAGTACATTGTTCAGTGGCACTCGGGGCATTGCTGTAGGAAATTTACAACACAAACAGACAGCCTGAAAACAAACAAAAAGTTCAGCCCTACCTTAGAACAATAGCGTTGTGTTCCTGAGGGTGAGAGCTCAAGTACGCATCCATATACTCACCTGTTGCCAGGATTCGAAGGCTTGAGTTATAGAAAGTTTGGGCAGACTAGAAAAGTATTCCTTAGAACATCTGAGATGGTGAGGGGTGGGAGTGAGGATGACCTTACAGGTAAAATCATGTGTGGCACAAGAAAGGGTGAATGTCCATACTCTTGTTTTTGAGAGAAGAGGGAATCAGAAACTCAACAGCAATGTTTTTAAGATGAAAGGAGGAAGTTTTAAAAAGACCTGAGATGCAACTTCTTTACACCGGCTGTGTATATGGAACAAGCTACCAGAGAACGGTTGAGGAGGGAGGAGTTCAAAGTTATTTTATTATCAAAGCACAAATATTTCTTACAGAGAAAGATAAAAAGTGTAGGCAAAGCAGCAGACATGCAAAGAATCAGATGCAAAGTGCATGAATTAAAGTGTGAAAAGGAGAACCCATATTATTGGCCTGCTTCCAATAATATGACGATTTCAAATAAGCAAGGAGAGAGAGAGAGAGAGAGAGAAAGAGCAGGATTCAAGATACAAATTTATCTATCGTGTATCCATTTCATCGAAACATTTCCTTCAAAACATCGAAAGGTGACATTTGCAACAACCAACATGCTCGATGGTGTGCTGGAGGCAGCCTGAAAGTATCACCAGAACACAGCAAGCCACAGAACACCAACAACAAATCAAACCCTGTTCCCCTCTCCCACCCACACACATACATACACGATCCTCCAACCCCAGAACAGGCCGTCTTCAGCCTCCAGCACGGATACTCAAAAACACAGATTTTGGCCACTTGACTTCCCCAGATGTCCAACAGCAATTCACACTCTCAGGCTCTGCCTCACGGACCTTCAGTTTTGACTTCTGATTTGACTCTCGCGCCTTGATCGTTGCCACCGACCCCAGCACCCGTGGATCACTGATCACTGAACACTAGGCCTCAAACTCCGGACTTGCCGATGATGGGACCCTGAGCACTAGGCCTTGAACTCAAACCAGCAAAAGAGACTGAGTACTGCATAAATGTATATCAGGTCATGACTAAAATATAGGTAAAGCCGTGAAGGTGCAAATGTGATCCTCCAACCATTACAGGAATTATTGAGCTTATTTGTCATATACAACTTCACCAGATTATCTGCTCCTTGCTACATCACAGTTTGTGGGGTGTTGCTGTGCATAAAATAGCTGACACTTTTCCCAGTATTATGGCAATAACTTCACATTAAAAGCAGTCAATTAGTTTTAAACTGAATTAGGACATCTTACTGTCATGGGTTGTGCATTTTAATATTAGATCTTCTCAATCTGCACCCACTGTATTGATCTTGCTGCGGGCAATTGTAACACCTGATATAGGTTAGAACTATGCTTCTGAACATACATCAAAAGGCCATGGCCCAAACTTTCTGTTGATTTGTAAAGGAGCAACCTGCTTTTACAAGATCCCTTACTCTTGCAAGGGTGGGAAGAGGGAATCCAACAGGGACCCATTTCAAAACTGAAGTTAAGCATTTAAAGTACAGGCTTAGCAGTCATCCATTTCCAAGTACTTTCCCTTACAGAATTATTACACATTAGTGATTAAAGAGAAGCAAAAACTTGTAAACTTGTAATGAAATTCCATTGATTGAAATGCATTTGAGGAAAATGTCAGATAATTATTTGTGTGTAATTTTTTTTGAAGAGATCAGAGTAAGTACAGCAACCCCATGCTTTCAGTAGGCAATTAATTCTAAGGCTGCAGGGCAGTTAGTACAAGAAATTGAAAGATATATTAATGAGAAACAAAGATGCTGGCACAGCATAACTGAACTGCCTTAAGACTTGTTGTTGATGAAACAGGTAAAACAGATGACTTCTTCAAGGGAGTATTAATAGAAGGTAATTTATCTTTGGGATCACAGGGAACTATTAATTCACAGAGACCGGAGTAACTTTGATGGAGCAGAAAAAGTGGATAGTGATGAGAAACAAATTTTCATGCCAGTCTGCAGGAATTCATGTCCATCTTGACGTTTCAAGAAAACGTAGGACCGACAAGGAAGTCTTTTGACCCATGCCTGCTCTCTGAGCAATCCCATTTCTCCCACTTAATTCCTTGAACTTGTTCTCTCACACAGGCCCATTGACACCCCTTTGATATTCCTACCATCCACCTACACTGAGGACAATTTACAGCAGTCAAACAACCTATGCTCAGTCAAAAGTCAAAGCTCAAAGTGAATTTAATATGAAAGTACATATATGTCACCATGTACTACTCTGAAGTTCATTTTCTTGTGGGCAAGAAACACAATAGAATCAATGAAAGACTGCGCACAACAGGACTGATGAACAACCAAAGTGCAAAGGTAACCAGCCTGTGCAATTACTAAAAGAAAGAGAAAAAACATTAATAATAAATAAATAAGCAATAAATATTGATTAAGTGTCCATAAGTGATAGGGTGAGTGGTTCAAGAACCTAATGGCTGAGGGGTAATAACTGTTCCTGAACCTGGTGAGTGTTAAGTCCTGAGGCTCCTGTACCTTCAGCGGCGAGAAGAGAGCACGGCTTGGGTGGTGGGAGTCCTTGATGATGGATACTACTTTCTTGTGACAGTGCTCCATGTAGATGTGCACAGGGATTTACCCCGATGGACTGGGCTGTATCCACTATGTCAGGGAAAAAGTGCAAGCTCCACACTGTCAGCACCTGAGATCAGGACTGAACCCAGGCCACTGGCATAATGAGGCACATGTACTAATTGTATTGGAAATGGGAGCAACCCACTTGAAAATCAATATAATGAATGTTATGGGCACCCCATTATATGAGATGATCAACAGAATGGAAAAATGGCTGTAATTTAATTTTACCGTGCTTTGATCTTTATGCTTCTGGTGAAAACAACTTTCAGATGCTAAAAATAAGTTTGGATGGGACTTTTTGGACCCCTAGCATGCTATATTCCTGATTCATGAATGGTTCCAATGAGTTGTTTTCCAGTGACTGGAGAAGGTTTGTCTAGATATTGATCAATTTTTGAGAGAAGGTACCTCCTGACATTGTTTGGGACTCTCCATTCTCCTGGCTTGCAACCTGCCAAGATTACACCTCATCCACTTCCAAACAGCTGATTTTCAAACTTCTGAAAGGTGGTTAGTCAGAAGTTAAAACTGTAAATATCAGAGACCCACCTGATTCATCACCAAACAAAGCAATGGACTGGTAATTTAGAATTTTAAGGAGAATGTCAGTCTGGTTTAACTTGCTTTGCTGTTTTTAAAGTGGCTACATGAGATTCCCCTGCCTGGGTAAAATTAGGGTAACAAGAGGGAGATTTTAAGCGTCTATATGGGTCTTATGGGCTAAAAGGAGTAAGAATGCTTAACTTATCACCTTAACCACCACACAAAATTTGTCATCCTCTTTTTCCGATGACATATCCCAGGATAAGGCACTCCCAGAATAAGCAATCAGACACCACTCCCTCAGCATGAATCAGATTATACAGTTCATCCAAATCTCCACCTCCTCATCTGTGTTACGTTCCCTTTTAATATCTATCCTTGAAAAGAACCTTAACCACATTAAGAGTGTCGTTGTCCAAGCATACGTGGACAGGGATCATGACCCCGAGTCCTTCTTCTGCTATTTGGTTTCCACCCTGTGGTGATTAAATCTGCCACAAACCACATACTGTCCTTGGAAAATCCACTCAGAACAGGAATAATCAAACTCTCCTTGCTCTTCCTTCCTCTTTGCTCCTTTTGCTTCTTGCCCCTCTGTTGGATTTTTGTGAATAAAAGATGCGAGAGTCGTCTTATGTGCTGAACAAAAGCCACAGCTCTTCACTCCCATTACCAACAAAACCCAAAGCAGTCGCATGTCATTATGTCAGACGCCGTCTCTTAAAGTGAACACAACAACTCAATGCCAGTGTTTGTGGATTATGTAGAACAGTTTCTATTATGAAAAATACGTGTCATCTGTCACCCATTACATTACACTACACAGCCACCCTGCTCCCTGGAATTCGCCAAAACTGGCGTTGAGAGTCTGCCTGGAGCTCATATGAACAACTTGGCTTGGGTCCTATGTAGCAGCAAGCGTCTCTGGCTGGTCTAGCAGTGTACGGACATGCACAAGGTCATGTCATCTGGCAGGGGTATGGTCGTGGAGCTATCCAGTTTAAGGTGATCTACAGAAATACTTCCAGGTTTACCCTTCCTATATGAAATGGAAGACTTTTCACCCCATTTCAAAATGCGGCTTAAGAGGGTGTTGATGTGTGTCATGGCGACAAAAATGGACAAAGTAGAACGCAGCAAACATGAGGAAATCTGCAGATGCTGGAAATTCAAACAACACACACAAAATGCTGGTGGAACACAGCAGGCCAGGCCTGCTGCGTTCCACCAGCATTTTGTGAAAGTAGAACGCAAGTCAACTGGAACCCAATAGCATGGTGCAACATAATGGGAGGTAGGAATAGGTGTAAAAAAATTTGAGTTTACTGAGGAGGATGGAACGGTGTTGAGATGCCAACCGGTCGTGGTATCAGGAATAAAATCATCTGGCACACGTAATGGCTCCCGTGCACCAACTCAGCTGTGGAGGACTGCAGGTCCTTTTTTTGGAGATGGCCTGAGCCCCAGCAGGACCCTTGGGAGGTAATTGTGTCAATACTCATCCATCGGAGGTCTCTCAGATCAACCCACAAGGAACAGCAAAACTGCTCAGACAGGCCGTAGGACTGATATGCTGTGGAGTGATGCCATTTAATGTCGAGCTTCTGCGCCTTTGCAGACCAGAGTTCTGATGCGAACTGGGGACTGTGGTCGGAAGAAAGATCAGGTGGGGTGCCAAACCGAGTGACCCAGGTATTGATGAACACTGGAGCTGCATCCACATCATCAACACTAGAGGGACAACCTCTGGCCATCTGGTGGTATGGTCTACCATGGTAAGAAGATGTGGGAAACCTCAAGAGTGGGGAAGGGGACCAACGGGTCCACATTGACGTGGGCAAACCATCACTCAGGGATCTCAAAAGATGCCAGTGGTGCCTGAATGTGATGGTTAATTTTCGCTCGCTGACAGACAACCCAAGTTGCACCCCAGTCTCGTAAGTCCTCCCTAAAGCTGTGCCACACAAACTTCCTGCCCAGATCCGAGCGGCCGTGAATGGAGCCATAAATAGTGCACATCCAGCTTGCAGGCGCTATGGGGCGAGAGCTACCGACTGAGACATTGCACAGGAGAGAAACTCCTGCATCCCCGAACTTGGTGTCAGCCAACTGCAAGCCCGTGATTGCTGTTTTGTAAGCCTGGTCTTCTGGGTTGGCAGCTTGGTCAGCTGCTGTGCTGGCGTAGTTAACCCCAATGTGTATGGAGCAATGGCGGGCCGAGAGAGGCAATCAGCCACTGCATTATTTTTTTGGCAGTCATGAATTCTGACTGCCAGGCGGCATTGCGGCCGTGCAGACCAAGGGTCAGACACTTTGGCCGTCAAACGTACGAGGGGTTTGTGGTCAGTGAACACAGCGAAATTCTGACTCTCCAGTTAAGAACAAAAATGGTGTACGGCCAGATAGAGAACAAGAAGCTAGCAGTTGAATGTGCTGTACTTCCTCCGTGGGGGGCTGGGGTTGCCGGCTGAAGAAGGTGAGCGCCTGTCACACGTCTCCAACCAACAGCTCATGCACAGCACCTGCAGCATAGTCTGAGGCAGCAGTGGTGACGGCTGTAGGTGCTTCGGGGAGAGGGTGCTGAAAGAGTTTGGTGTTGTCAAATGCTCCGATCATGTCTGCTAACCACTCAAGTATGTGATTAAGGGGGCACTCCCTTTAAGGGCATTATACAAGGGGAGCATAAATTCAGATCACAGAATGAAATGCTGATAGAAATTCACCGTATCTGTGTCTGCTGACAGAGCTTATTGAGACAGGGAAAGGAGGAGGAATGATGCAACTCTGCCTGGCTGAATGTAGACTATCGGCCATTTTAACAAGTTCTGTATAATCCTTCACAGATGTATTAGCAAGGGCTGTGCAAACTTGATTTGGCTTTTGTTGCATAAAGAGTTCTTTAAAAATGGAACAAGGATGGTGTTTGCCCCGGAGAGATAGCATGTGGTCATGTGGTCCATTAGTTCAGAAGGGCAGGTGTCACCCAGGTCAGGCAAGGAAAGTGTCTGTTTGGAACACTCAGACAGTCCAAAAGTCTGTAATAGGTGAGTTTTCAGTGTGTCATATTTATCACGTGCAGGAAGGTCTTCTAGTAGACTCACCACTTTGTAGTGAAACTGCTCAGTGATGCTACAACATAGTAAAATTAGGTATTGTCTGTGATGATTTCTCATAGTACGAACTGGGTGGTGCAAACCACACGGTAGCATGCTGCTTGCTCCCAAAACTCTAGCGGTTTCAAAGCAACTGCATTGGCTGACAATGTTAAGTAGCTCTGGAAACATCCGAAGGTGTTGGGGTCACCAATATGGGATTTTGTGAATAAAACATGTTGGAGTCTTTTTATGTGGTTAACAAAAACTGCAGCACTTTACCTCCATTAGCAACAGAACCAAAAGCAGTCTCCTTACACTGATGTCACTACATCAGACACCGTCTCTTAAAGTGAACACATGAACTCAATGATGGCGTTTGTGAATTATGTAGAACAGTTCTTATTGTGAACAATGTGTCTTCTGTCACCCAATACATTACAGTGCAAGCAACACACACAAAGCTCTGGAGGAACTCAGCAGGCCAGGCAGCATCTCTGGAGAAGAGTACGGTCAATGCTTTGGGCTGAGACCCTTCAGATCTTTTCTTTTTCTAGTCTTGAAGGGCCTCGGCTGAAAATGTTGACTACTTTTTTTCCCATAGATGCTGCCTGGCCTGCCGAGTTCCTCCAGCATTTTGCGTGTGTTGATTGGATTTCCAGCGTCTGCAGATTTTCCCTTGTTTGTGATTACATTACCTTGCACCTGCACCTCCATTTCCACCTTCCAATTTTCTAAATGCCCTCTTAGTGCTTCCTTCCCCTTGCCCTCACTCTTTGGTCTCTGTATCAATGTTTCTTCTCCTAATGTTATCTGGTAGGACAGATAATCTATACGCCAGCCTGTGAAGCTGTGCTGAGTGGCTCCACTGAATTCAGGACGGGCGGATTGACTTCCTGCTCTCGACGTTGGACAAAAACAAGAGACAATCTGCGGCCACTGGAAATCCGAGCAACACACGCAAAATGCTGGAGGAACTCGGCAGGCCAGGCAGCGTCTCTGGAAAAGAGTGTGGTTGACGTCTCAGGCCGAGACCCTTCATCAGGGCCGGAGAGGAAAAGATGAGGAGTCAGCGTTACCAGGCCGAGGGAGGGGAGGATAGGTGAGATCGTGAGGGGGAGGGGTCAGTAAAGAGCTGGGAAGTCGAGTGGTGAAAGAGATACAGAGCTGGAGAGGGGGAATCTGAAGGGAGAAGACAGAAGGCCACAGAAAAAAGAAAAAACAGAGGAGGCGAGCACCCGAGGGAGGTGATAGGCAGTTAAGGAGATAAGGTGAGTGAGGGAGATGGAAGTGGGGAATGATGAAGCAGGGCTGGGGGGGAACATTACTGGAAGTTTGTGAAACTGATGTTCATGCCATCAGGTTGGAGGCTAGCCAGATGGAATACAAGGTGTTGCTCCTCCAACCCGAGTGTGGCCTCATTGCCACAGTAGGGGAGGCAGTGCAGCAATGTTATGGACTAGAATTTTTAAATGTAGCTCTCAGCTCAAGGTGCCCCAACAGATCCGAGTGAATGGACTAAGGTCAAAGCTATAATCATTTCAAATGGGGATTCCCTTGATGTAGTTAAGTTGAAAAGATGAAGATGTTGATGGGAAGTCCCATTTTTAGATCAGCAATTAGCTGGGTTGAAAGTTTAAATTAATCATAATTAAATAATACAGCCATAGCCTTTGCCACTCAGCAAGCGATATTTCATTATCTTAATAAGGCATGATTTTACTGGCTTCTACATTATTGTAACACTTACCCAACAGGCTGGTATATGTCTAGGGGAAAAGGAGATCCAGCCACTCACCAACCCACCTCCCGTACATGCAGGGGCTGTGGGAATCAAGGTTATGCCGCGCGTACACACACAATCCCCCTCGCGCCGATCTCCCAAAAGCCCGCCAACAATAGTTTACAGACTCAGAAGAACGAACAACATTAATCCCAATTGGTTAACAAAGGAATACAATTCTCCTTATCAGTAAATTTTAACCCAAACAAGCTTCCAGCACTCTCTCGCAACAAAAAAAATTCCTACTTTTAACAAAACAAAGAAGCCATTCTGAGTAACAATGAAAAAGAAGATACCCCCTTTACATTATATTGCAAGTGAAGTAGCTCCAACTAAACAGGAATATTAAAAAAATCTTAGCTTTTGAAGTTGCTTTACCTTTTATTTCCACTTTCCATTGCTAGCCATTCTTCCTTGTCCTTTTTTTCCTTCTTTCTCTTTCCTTCCTCTCCCTTCACAGGGGTATATCAGAATTTGCCATTCAATGACAAAGGAGTATAACCAGGATGCTGCCCAGGTTGCAGGTCTTTAGTATGGGGAGAGAGTGGATAGGCTACACTTGTCTCCCCTGGAGAAAAGAAAGCTGTGAAATAGATTATGAGAGATCACGTGCTGACCAGTTAGTTCTATTCCCACAGTCCTGTCACATTAGTTTAAACCCTCCCAAACAGCATGAGTAAATTTCCCTGAAAGGATAATAGCACCCTTTTAGTTCAGGTACATCTTGTCCTTCTTGTATATGCCCCAGCAGCTGAAAGACATTCCAGTGATTCAGGTATCTGAAGCCCCCTCCCTTTTACACCAGCTCTGTACCCATACCTTCAACTCCACTGCATTCCTATCCCTGGCTTCGCTAGGTACAGATGAGAGGACAGAATAAGGAGAATGCAGTGTTCTCTCACTGTGTCTCTTCTTCATTTTTTAAAAAAGTGTCATACGGGGACATTGAGACTGGACCTAAATGCAAGACGCAGACACTGAAGTACTAGGAACAGGACAGGACAGGTCGCAGACAGGGCTGGGGAAGCAGGACTGAGATGAGGGACTAGGAACAAGGAGCCTGGGATGGACTCCAAGCTTGAGACTGGACACAGACCCAGAGCCTGGGCCTTGACTCAAGCTCAGACCCCCAAATCAGGCAAAGACATGACAAGGCCTGGGTTCTAGGAGTTGGAGACTTGGGTTCCTGGAGTTCTTGGGTAGCTCAAGGCTTGGGTCTTGGAGCTAGCCTCCTGGGCAGGCCAAAGGACACAACCCAACTGAGGCAAGGAACAGGAAGGGACAGAACCAACCATCAGGTAACAGCAACCAGCCTGGCTTACCCAACAGAGGCAAGGGACAGGAAGGGAGCTCAGTCTGGGGTGGCTCCAAGACTCAAGGCAGCCAGTAACCTCAGCGGGCTACAGAACAGCCAAATCCATAACTCACTGAATGAGCTAGCCTTCCACCAGTGAGTTACTCCAAGCAGAGACTGACAAGACAAACCCCCAAATACACTCAATCCCAGAGCCACCTATATTCCCAGCCAACAAGATGAGCATCAGGTGCAAATGCTTGAGTCCAGCTGAAAACAAGGGACAGTCAGAGGACCCGGAGTCCGGAGTCTGCGGACCAGACTGTGAACCGGAATGTGGATTTCGGACCGGACCATGACAAAAAGTTACTGTATGTATCTAGGTGTTGTTGCATTGAATTAAAACTTGAGGTGAGAGTGGGCTTTACAGAGCAGAAAATGCATGATACCCAGCAGCCACCGTTCCACTCACTGTGACTCCCCTCCCAAACCCACAGAACAATGGGGAGCTAAATGATGTGATCAAGTTATAATAATGGGGATGGATGAGAGTATGGTTTGAACTGGACTGATGGCCAGTGTGAATGTGGATGATGGGTGTTGGGTGATGGGCAAAGGACACTTGGTACATATTAGCATTTGTGCAACAGAGTGCCTGAACTCAAGTTTTCAGGGCACAAAGTGAAGAATAACTCAGGAGTGCCTTGGAAAATGAATCTAGAGGCATCAATTAACATTGCCATTAATTAAAACGTGTTCTTAGGAAAAGCTTGGTAGGTGCAGAGACACTCTAAATCTCTTTTCACCATTCGTTTGTGACTGGGAATATATCAGGAAGGGAGTGGGTAGCATAATATTAATTATCTTCTAAATGAAAGAGCAAGTGATGTTGAACCAAATTCAAAAATTGCAGTGAACTTTATTAACCTGTGAACTAAATTCTCTGTTTATCAGTATTGTACAGCTGCAAACTGAGCATGTTTGTGACCCTGTAAATATTTCATGTGTGCTTCACAAATGCAAGGCAACTTGATTGAAGGCTGGCTCTGATGATTCACTTTGTGATCTTTTTTTAAAGAGTGTAATCCAAATGAGAAATTGAATGTGAATATTGTCAACAAAAAATATAATAATAATGATGATGTTGATCATCATCATCAGCATCATAATTGGCTTAATTTTGGCTTGCCTCATAATAAAAATATTGATATTATTTCATAGCTGACCGGTGGTGAAGTGGCATCAGCACCGGACTTCGAGGCAAGAGGTCCCGTGTTCGAACCTGGCCGGCTCCTTGCATGCTTTCCATCCACGCTGGGTTGAGTATCGTGCTAGCAAGATGGCCTTGTAGAAAAACAGGCAAATGCTAAAGAAATGGCAAGGTTGCCACTCAATGTGCCACAAGGTGTGAAAAGGACTAAAAAAACACATTATTTCATCCAAACTGGTAGATTTGATGCATGTTGTGTGGTTTTACAAAGGGCAATGAATTATTGATTATGTAAAGATTTCCTGTATTATTACTGAGACAATCCCTTCAGATTGAGGTTAACTTATTCCATTCATGCTTTGTGGTTCTGTGGTGACTGATCTGATGAGGGAAATTTCAGACTCTTCCTCAAAAGAGACTGATGGTTAGTTTGTGAGATTGCATGCTTCTTCTGTCACGAAAGCACAGGGTCTTTGTGCTCCTAGTCCATGGACTCCAGCTTCTCCACACTGTCCTGAGTGCTCCGTCACTACTATGAGTGTCCATTGGTCAGAGGTTGCAAGGAGTCTGCTGAATTTTGTTAAGCTTGAAACTTTATCTATAAAATAGAGTTCTGTTTTAAGGAGTTTGATATCAGGCATGGAACTGTCATGGTCTGCTTACTGCTTACTGTATATGTACTGAAGTTAGGGCATCTTTGGTTCACTTATACTTCTACTAAATTTGGAGGATTTTGCAGACATTACTTTTTGGTGCTTTGTGGTGCCTGCTGTAGGAAGTCCAGGTTCATAAGTATATCAGTGGGCAGGTATCAGGCCCGGTTTGAAATCTTGATCTTCAGATGCCCTATTTCCCAGTTTACCAAAAGGTGCATTGAAAGTGGTGATGAATTTTACGATTGATATCTGCCTTTGTCATGATGTGGCTGCTGAGATATGGAAAGTGACCCACTTTTTCCAGAGTTTCATCATTAAACTCTACTGTTAGAGGGTAGTGTGGTTCAGCAAGGGAAGCCTGGTGGAGGATCTGGATTTTGTAGGTATTGAGTGTAAGACCCACTCTTACGTTAGAACTTGGCCTTCTGGTACATGGAAATACAAACATTGTCTATGTACTGTAGCTCGACAGCTGATGTTTATGTAAAACTTGGTTCTAGAACGTAAGTTGCAGAATTTCCCAATAGTTTTGAAGATTAGCTCTACTTGCATCATGCAAATCATTGTAAAAAGTGCTGAAACCAGTCTTAATTGAGAATAAATCAACTATATATCTTCCATATGTAACATCTTCCTGAATACCTCCTTACAGGTTTCCACATTATATTCCTTTGCAGTTCAAGTAGTCCACTACTGCTACCCCTGGAGAAAATGCTTGTGCACCCGATGTCACTTCTTTGCAATCTTTCTCAGTCTCTTAAAGTATTGCTCAAAGTCTCTCGCAGTGTGGTTGGTTTTGAACTGCTCTCTGAAACAGGCTCGTTAAGCCACACAGTTGAATGGATCTGCTGCTTAGATCTAAATAGGAACGTAAGTGGATGGACTGCCTGACATTAAACTAGACAGCTGTCCTGTTCCACTCGCAGGATTAACATACCAGTGACTTAGGGTGTTCATTCTGGAGGTAATGGCCCTCTGAATTTCCAGCAAAAAAGAATGGATCCATAAATTTTCATGTCAACAGATATAAGACAGGCATGGAAAGCTTCAGTTGGTAACCACTCATCCATCAGCTGATTAATTTATTCCTCTAGTTGGGAGATGTACTAAAAGGAGCAGGGTACAGAATGCTGATGAAGTAACCCACCGAGATAAGCTCAATGGCACCATCACTGACCAAGCTGGCTGAGTCCTGTAGGATGTAGCAAAAAGACTGGGACTTCAAAATGAGAAGGGAAACCCTACTCAGCACATCCTCACCAATTGGCTTGTCTTAAATTAATCTCTGCTGTTGATAATGGCAGGGGCTGTGCCAACCTTGTGGAGATGAAGTCTTCAATCGCACTACAGTTTCCATTATTTGTTGTGTAACTTACCTTGTAATTTCAAACAAATTCAGCAGCTCTAAAAGGGTATTCATGAACCCAATAGCATTTTAGTAGCTGCAGAATTATATTCTGTTACCATCTGTCATCCTGTGTAAATTTCTGTACATAAATCAGGCTGGGGGACCAAACCTGTTTCAGTAAGGAGTGTAGAACAGCGCGTCAGAAGCAGTATCGCAAACCGAGGTACCATTCTGGTGAAACTATAATGCATGACTAAACGCAAGGTAAAGGTCAAAAGTAACAAACCATAAAGAGATCTGAATAATTCCGTAACTCAAGGACTTGGTCAAAGATCCTGTAGTTCCATGAATGGTGGTTAACAGTTAAGAAATGTTAACTGGAATAGGTAGCTCTGTAAATACATATCCTTATCTTTGATACTGATGGGGTGCAAAACCTCTGCAAAAGACAAAGCTGATCTACTGTATTTCCAATCAACATCAACCAGAAGAAGCAAATGGATAATTCTTCTACTTTCTGATTGTCCTTCCATCATTATGATATCTGAAGACAATGGATATAGGTACAATAGTTATGGGTCAACTTAGATTGCTGTGAAGACTTTTGCCTGAAAAGCCGGTGATTTCCAAACCACACCGTGCCAGTATAGTTATAACACACTTCATTTGATTCTCAGTCATCAACAGATTAATGCAACTGACAGCGCTATGAAGCAACACAGTCATCAATAACCTGATCAGCAATACATGATTTTATTTTTACCTGGAATGCTTGGGTTGAGTTACTCTCCTATCTTGGTAATTCACTTGCAAACGTTTTGTCACCGCACAAGGAGACATCATCAGTGCACTGTTAATTGTGGTGTGTCCTCCGAATGCTTGGTCTTTATATCCTAGCTGAATGGTAAATACATAAAGTCAAAGCATTCGGAGGACACACCACAATTAACAGCACACTGACGATGTCTCTACATTTGGGACGAAACATTTGCAACTAAATTGCCAAGATCGGAGAACAACCCAACACAACCTGAGCTATACGTTTTTAGAATTATTTGCCTGGACTATTTGGCTCTAGGCCTCTTTAGACTGTTTGTTCAAATCTTCCAGAGTGACATGAAAGTTCTTGCCTCGATATTAAGGCACCACTGGAGCAAGTGTGGCATCGTTTGTTGTATATTTGGTTAATCTCAGTTCTTGAATACCTTCCACATGGCATCAGTCAAGTGTCCTCTCACTTGCTTTGTCTGCTTCCTCAATTGTCTCTCTTTTGTAAAGTCAGAAGTGGGAAGTGGAAAGCCCATTCACCCCCATTCGACATTCCATTGCCATTGATGAATCTTTCAATACTGCTGTCCAAAGTACTCAATTGAACAGAAATGCAAGTGGAAAAGCAGTTTAGTAGTTGAAAGTTCCACATAAGTGCTTCAGACTCTGATTATTTTCATAGAATTTCCATCACCCACATAGCACAATGTAGAAGTCTGATGGAAGATGGGTCACTTTCCTGGTTGAATACACTTTTAATAAATCCAAGAAGCTCAATTTTAGCTAAAACAATTGGGCTACCTGATTGGCAGCCATCCCATCCACTCTTTCATATGTTCTCTTCCTCACTACTGGTGAACTAGGCCAATAGCAATACTTTCAATGAGTTGCACTTCAGATCACTAAACCTTCTTTGATGACACTTCCAAAACCTACCTAAAAAGTGAGTGAATCCTACTTTGCCCACGCCGCCCTGTTCAATAACTAGATGATCATTAAAAAAAGAATCAACAGTTAGAGAATCAAAAGTTATCAAGAAGGATGTATTGTTCCAACGCTGTCCCAGTGGGAGTTTTGATTACACAGCACTGGGACATGGGTATGCCTTTGTTTTTGTTCACTCATAAAAAGTCAGTGTTGTCTGCGAAGAAAGCATTCATTGCCTCGTGCTCACTAATTGCCTTTTTGAATGGCTTGCTTGGCAGTTCAGAGAGACAATAGGGGCTACATATGAGTTATGGCTCTTCAATCATATTTGGAACCAACCAAGTAAGGGTGGCAGATTTCCTTTGGTAAGGAATGTTAGAGAACTGACAGCAAAGACAATATAATGACTTCAAGATCAAATTCAAATTTATTGTAATCTGATTGTATGTAGCCTCTGTAGGGTCTTGCATATGCCTTGTAGCTTCTGCACCACACAATGATACAGCCAGACAGGACACTCTTGATGATGCTCCTGTAGAAAGTTGTTGGGATGGGAACAGGGAGCCATGCATACTTCAGTCTCCTCAGAAAGTGTAGACACTGCAGTGCTTTCTTGACTAATGAGGAGGTGTTGCGGGTCCAAGACAGATCATCTGTTATGTGCACACCAAGGAACTTTGTGCTCTTCACTCTCTCCATGACAGAGCCATGGTTGTGCAATGCAGATTGACCAAAACACACCTTCCTGAAGTCTACAGACATCTATTTTGTCCTGTTCGTGTTGAGACTCAGGTAGTTCTTGCACCGTTTGACAAGCCTCTCTACTCCGTATGCAGAGTAATCATTGTTCCTGATGAGCTGTGTATCATCAGCAAACTTGATGAAATGGTTTGAGCTGGATCTGGCAGTGCAGTCATGAGTTAGCAGCAGGCTGAGTACATTGTCGTAGAGTGGAGCGTTGAATCTCAACAGTTTACCTACCAGACAGTTTACCTCTGAAGGATGATGATGTTAAACACCGAGCTGAGATCAATAGACACCATTCTGATGTATGAGGGATAGTTTTCTAGGTGGGACAGGACGGAGTGGAGGGCTGAATCTATGGCATCATCAGTGCACTGGATTGAGCAGTAGGCAAATTCAAGCGGTAGAACTTCAAATGAACAGGGTGTCTGTTCTTCAGGGGGAAAGGGGGGCTTTCTTCGATGTTACATCATCAAATCACGTATAGAAAGGATTCTGGCTATCAGGAAGTGAGGCATCACTGTCATTGATGTGCAGAGTGGAATTGTAATCTGTTATGGCTTGTATACTTTGCCACATGAGCCACATGTCCCTAGTGTCACAAAGGTGTGTGTGAATTTTCTATGAGTACTCACACTTTGCCTTCCTGATGGCTCGGGCGAATGTGGCTCTTGCTGACTCTGGAGGCATCTTATCCTCTGAACTAAAGGGAACATACTCATCCCTAAACAGTGCATGAACCTCTGCAGTCAGTCATGGTTTCTGGTTTGCCCTGACAGTGTAGTGTTTAATCACGGTAATGTCCTCATTGTATTTTCCTATGTAGACAGTCACCATTCCTGCATATTCATCAGTGTTGACATGAGGATTGTAGACAGCCGGCTCGCTGAATATACTCCAATCCGTGCTTTCAAAGTTCAAAGTTCAGAGTAAAATGTATTATCAGAGTACATACATATCACCGCATGCAACCCTGAGATTCTTTTTCTACGGTCATACTTAGCAAATCTATAGAACAGTAACTATAAACTATAAACATCAGGAATTGTTAACTGTAAACTAATTGTGCAAACTTTGTATAAATAAATAGCAATAAATTATGAGCATGAAATATAACAGAGTCCTTAAATGAGTGTAGCTATCCCCTTTAGTTCAAGAGCCTGATGTTTGAGCGGTAGTAACTGCTCTTGAACCTGGTGGTGTGAATCCTGAGGCACCTGTACCTTCTACCTGATGGCAGCAGCGAGCAAAGAGCATGGACTGGGTGGTGAGAATCTTTGATGATGGATGCTGCTTTTCTATGGCAACATTTCATGTAGATGTGTTCAATGGTTGGGAATGTTTTACCTGTGATATACTGGGTCCAATCCACTACATTTTGTAGGATTTTCCACTCAAAGGAATTGGTGTTCTCATATCACGTCGTAATTCAGCCAGTCGGCACACTTTCCACCACATATCCCTAGACCTAGAAGATATGTTTTCAATGACATGCCAAACCTGAGGAAGTATAGGTGCTGTCATGGTTTCTTCACAATAATACTTATATGATGGGTCCAGGACAGGTCCTCTGAGATAGTGACATGCAGGAATTTAAAGCTAATGACCCTCTCTACCTCTGATTCTCCAATGATTGCTAGTTCACGGACCTCTAGTTTCTCTCTCCTGAAGTCTACAACAAATTCCCTGGTCTTATTGACATTGAGTGAGAGGTTGTTGTTATTACACCACTCACCCAAGCTTTTAATCTCCCTCTTGTATACTGATTCATCATCCCCTTTGATACAGCTCACAACAGTGGTATCATCAGCAAACTTATATATGGTGTTGGAGCTGTATTTAGCTACAGTCATAAGTGGAAAGTAAGTAGAGCAGGGGGCTAAGTGTGCATCCCTGCAGTGCTCTTGTGCTGATGGAGATTGTGGAGGAGATGTTTTTGCCAATCTGAACTGAATGGGGTCTGCAAGTGAGGAAATCCAGGATCCAATTGCACAAGGGAGTATTAAGGCCCAGGTCTTGAAGTTTATATATTAGTTTCA
Source organism: Hemitrygon akajei (assembly GCF_048418815.1). NCBI lineage: Eukaryota > Metazoa > Chordata > Chondrichthyes > Myliobatiformes > Dasyatidae > Hemitrygon > Hemitrygon akajei. Next base: position 25,082,010 of record NC_133143.1, read on the forward strand.
GCTATGCAATGTCTACTTTCACCTCTCTTTTGTTCTTTATATTTCTGAAAAAACTTCAAAGGTTGAAGGTTCATTTTATTGTCAAAGTATACACGTACAATACAACTGATATTCATCTTCTCTGGGTAGCCATGAAATACAGAAAAGCCATATGTTGAACTTCTGGTAGCCTTCATCGTTCATCTTTTCTCCCTCTTACTGCTTTTTTAGTTGCCTTCTGTTGGTTTCTAGAGGTTTCTCAATCCTCTAACACCCCACTAACTTTTGCTCTATTATATGCACTCTCTTTTGCTTTTGAGCCCACTCCCAGGGCTTTCACTTCCCTGGTCAGCCTTCGTTGCATCATCCTGCCTTTAGATCTTCTTCTTTGAGATGCATCAATCTGTGTCTTCCGAATTGCTCCCAGAAATTCCAACCATTGCTGCTCTGCCATCATCCCTGCTAGTGTCCCCTTTCAATCAGCTTTGGTCAGTTCCTCTCTCTCTACTCTAATTCTCTCTACTCCATTCTAACTGATACATCCAATTCTAGCTTCTCCCTTTCAAGTTGCAGGGCTAATGCTTGCTTTTATTGTTTGCATGATTTGTTTATTTTTCTCTCTATGTATTGGGTGTCGGTCTTTTTTTAAGATTGGGTTCTTTTCGGGTTTCTTGTTTTGTCGTTGCCTGTAAGCAGACAAATGTCAAGGTTGTATGATCTATACATACTTCGATAGTAATTGTACTTCGAACTTTGAATTCTATCATATTATAGCCACTGCCTTCTAAGGTTCCTTTACTTTAAGTACCCTAATCATATCCATTTCGTTATGCAACACCCAATCTAGAACAGCTTATCCCTGAGTGGGCTCAACAACAATCTGCTCTAAAAATCCATTTTGCTGACATTCAACTCATTCTCTGTCTCAGGATCCAGCACCAACCTGATTTTCCCAATCTACCTGCATATTGAAATCCCCCATGACAATCCCCCTTTTGACATGCATTTTCTATCTCCACTTTCTGGCTACTGTTCAAAGGCCTGTATTTAACTCCCATCAGGGTCATATTACCCTTACAGTTTCTTAGCTCTACCTAGAAGATCCTATGTCACCTTTTCCTAAGGACTTTATTTTATTTTTTATTGACAGACCTACCCCACCCCATCTGCCTACCTGCCTGCCCTTTGATACAATACGTATCCTTGAATGTTAAGCTCTTAACTATAATCTTTTACGACTCAGTGACTCCCACAATTTCATACCTGTCAATCTCTAACTGCAGTACAAGATAGTCTAAGACTTTATTCTGTATACTGCATGTATTCAAATATAACACCACCCTTATTGACTTTGTCCCCCTTTTACACTCAATTCAACCTACCGACTTCAACTTTGTCTTATCCTTTGCCTGTCCTTCATGATAGTCTCACTGCACACTGCCTCTGCTTGTAAACCAACAGCCCTATACTCAGCCCTATTACTCTCATTCCCAACTCCCTTCCAAATTAGTTTAAACCCAACCCAACAGCTCCAGCAAACCTGCCCACAAGGATATTGGTCCCTGTCAGGGTCAGGTGTAACCTGTCCTATTTATATAGGTCATACTTCCCCAGAAGCGTACCAATGATCCAGAAGTCTGAACACCTGCCTCCTGCTCCAGTTCCTCAGCCAAGCTTACCCTCACTGGCACGTGGCATAGACAGCAATCCAGAGACTGATACCCTGGAGGTCCTGCTTTTCAGCTTTATAGCTAGCTCCCTAAATTCTCTCTTCAGAACCTCCCCACTTTTCCTACATGGTATTAGTGCCAATACCAAGACTTTTGGTTGCTCACTTGCCCCCTTTAGAATATCGTAGAGCCGATCCCTGACAGTGGCACCTGTGAGGCAACGTACCATTCGTGCGTCTCTATCACGTCCTAAAGTCTCACATCTACCTTTTAACTATGGAGTCCACCTATCACTACTGCATCCTCTTCTCTTCCCTTCCCTTCTGAGCCATAGCATTAGATTCAGTGCTAGAGACCCGTTCACTGTGGCTCTCTTCACCAGTAGACTGTCCCCCTCTACACTATGCAAAACAGTGTATATTATTGAGGGGAACAGCCAGAAGAGCGCTCTGTACTGGCTGCCCATTTCTTCTTTCTCATCGAGCTGCACTTCCACTTTCTTGACATGTTCTCTGAGGAGCTGCAGCTTGGTGCAGATGAAGGTTTTCTGGGAGGCTGGAGATCACCCAGAATTCCTGCATCTCGCACAAAAAACACACAACACTGCCCCTGGAGCCATCCTCACTGCTCTAACTATGTACCAACAAAGAATGAAGAATGAAAAAGAATAAATTTACCAGATATGTATCTTGCCCAAACCTGATGAGCCAAACACTCCCCACTCTAACACTGGCTCAGTCACACAATAGCCGCTCCCCTTGTCCCTGCCTTATTTATTTTTGCTTGTGCTGATCCATGAGCCCTCCTATGTTGATTCAACTGTGACTGTGCCACCAAAAAACACTGAAATCCCACGAAAGCTCCTTAATTTAAATTGCTCTCTCTCCGACCTGTGGATATGTGGTTTGATTATCCGTGGTGAGCATGGGGCTAGCCTGGTAGGCTCCAGAAACATTGGTGTAAACCATGTCTAATATATTCTCACCTATGGTTATGAAGTTGACACACTGGTTGAACTTGGACAGGACTGCTTTAAGGTGATATGATTGAAGTCAACAGCAATAATAAAGATACCATTGGCTTTGAGGTTGGAGATGGCACCACAGAGCTCCTGCAGCAGTTCCTGAGCATTAGCATAAGGGGTAATGTAAGCAGCAACAGTCACAGTAACAGTGAAACTCCATGGTAAGTATGTACATACAAGGGTCTGCACTTCACCATTAAAATCTCTCTGTGGTGAGCAGTGGTCCTTTACTGTCGAGGCATTCGCACACCAATTCTTATCGACATAGATACACAGACCTCCTTTGTGGGTCTTGCTGGATGTCATAGCATTTCTGTTCACCTGAAAGGAGGTTAGGCCTTCTAGTTGGATGGCTGAATCTGAAGTGGTGTCCTGGAGCCGCCTGTCAGGAGTCCCTCAGCTCCCGCTGATTCAGACGCAGACACAGGTAATCCAGCTTATTTTCTAGCAATTGGACGTTAGTGGGTAGCACAGTCCTGTGCAGGGATCTGTTTTAAATCTCACTCAAATACCAGCACGCTTACCACGCTTCTGATGTCTGCTTCCCTGAATAGCTGTAGCAGACCGTGGCACAGAACGTGGGCCTGCGCAAGGCATTGGTCCATAACTGCTTAACACCTTTGTTATCCCGCTGGCTAGTGGGGTAGCCTTGCAGGTTTTAATGTTCTTTATGATCAGCAGGGTTTTTCAATCATAGGCAAGATGAACAAGATATGACATTTCACCAGTGATTGGAGCTGAAGAGGTCACTGCGACCATGCGCACCACCATCTTGTGACATTCATAGTCAGTAGTTATTATTACCAATGTTAGTCTTGAAATTCCAGATATATTTAGTTAGCCAAATTAGAATTCCCTATTTGTCATGGTGGAAGTTGAGCCTATGTCTCTGAGATAACAATCCATAATTTTTTACTACTGGTTAAAAAATGTAATCAATATGTTACTCCAGCTTTTTAATGTAAAGGGTTAAAGGGATTGGCACTTTCAGATGTTGGGGGCTGCTGCAGGGACATTCAGGAATGCAGCAAAAATCCTGCACACATGTTGGGATTTGCAGCAAATAACTGATTTTTTTTGCCTTGCAAATCACCGTTTTGCACTAGTTTAATTTTAATTCTCATCAGTTTCAGATTGGTTGCAGAAACAGATCAGGAAAGTGACCTCTGGAGGTGAAAGGGAAAGTTTTTCAAGATTCCCCAAGCTGCCAATAATTATAGTGATGGGAGAGTGCTGCAAAATACTACGTGATTACTTCCACATGTCCCACATCGGTCTCATGTAACCTTGTCTGACTTAATTGTGGAACTTGTTTTACTGGCTTCATTACAAATCAACCTGCACTTAACCCACGTCATATAAGATATTAGACTGAGTGTACCACATGCAAGTAAACAGTCTAATTGATCAGTAGAGATAACTACCCCGTCCTTATAATGTTTCTACTCAACAATGCATCTGATACCATGCGGGCTGTGAGTTTAACTCTATATGTCATAATGAGTGCTTCTTTCAACCAAGAGAAATAAGAGTATAAATAAAAGTAAGCCCTGATATAGCACATTTTACAACTTCAAGACATTTTAGATCCTCTGCACAGCTATCAAATTCCTTGAAGCATGGTTGTTTTAGTAAATGTAGCATCCAACTTGTGGAAAATGTGGTGCAACACACAAAATTCATTGATAGTGAGATCTGCAGCCTCACTGAGCTGAGAAACAACTGTTCTTATTTACTGCAGGATGATCAGGTTTCACCCCACACTGTTTCCCTTGACACTTTGCTATTTACAGAACCAACACTCAAGCTGTGTTTTATGTTCTGGTTGAGATCTGCGACTTTCTGCAGCCTCATGTACAATCTCACACATTCCTTGTGGAAACTAAGATCACAAAGCCACCCTTCAGACTATCTCAGGTTACCTCGAATGATCTTGGCCCCATTCTAAGGTTTGCTGCTCACTGCTGCAAACGTCGTAAATTAGGGAGAGGACTCCTCTTGCAGCTCCTAGGCCTTGCTGGCCTCCCCAAAGAGCATGTATTCGTAGACTCTGCTCTTGCATTCATAGAGACCTCCTGGCAACCATCTATCAGGAATGCCTGATGATCGAACTAGAGAGACTCCACGGCCCCAATGAATAGAGAAGATCCCTTTGTGCCCATGGTTCTTCACCAGCCTGTTCAAATCCTCTAGAGCACCACTTTATCCAACATCCATTCATTCACTTTCCAGAAGTTGGAATTGTAATTAGTCTGTGTTGCTTTAAGAATTAGCTTCAGGATTTGTACCTGCTGCATGAGTCAATTTCAGAATGGCATTTCACTGTGAAATCAAATGAAAGTGCACTAGGTAACGTGCAATTGAAGATTTTAGGCTATGCTGGCACCATTAACAGATAGCGATCTAATTCTTAGTCCAGTGCCCTCAATAATGTAGAATACTGCACTCAATTGCAAGTCTGGATATTGCCCTCGAGCAAGTGGAGGCTGGCTTAAATTTGTGATCTTCCCAATTAGAAGTCTGAACACCAACAATTTCTGCATAACTCACAGCCAGCTAACTTCAAAGTTCAAAGTAAATTTATTTTCAAAGTACCGTAGATTCCGGACTACAGAGCGCACCTGATTAAAAGCCGCTGGCTCTAATTTTAGAAATAAAATCAATTTCTTAATTGTAAAGGCCGCACCGGATTTTAGGCCGCACCGCTACTTTTAAATATACATATGTATCGGTAACACAAATTACGTTGCATATACTTTTTTACTGAACAGCACGAACAACATTCCAATATCTCCTAGCGACTGGTAAAAATATATATACTGCGAGCCTTTAACTTAAAAGCAGCGTTTTCGTTCGGGTCTGACGCGCTTGCGTAACGCGATCGGGTCTGACGTGCTTGCGTAACGCGATCGGGTCTAATCGGGTCTGACGCGCTTGCGTAACGCGATCGGGTCTAATCGGGTCTGACGCGCTTGCGTAACGCGATCGGGTCTGACGCGCTTGCGTAATGTGATCGGGTCTAATCGGGTCTGACGCGCTTGCATAACGCGATCGGGTCTAATCGGGTCTGACGCGCTTGCGTAACGCGATCGGGTCTAATCGGGTCTGACGCGCTTGCGTAACGCGATCGGGTCTGACGCGCTCGGGTCTTGCTTTTCTTCGAGTATTTTCCATGTTGATGAGGGTGAGTACAAATGACTGATTTACAATAATTTAATTGTGAAAGTGCGCTTGATTTATCGTACAATTTCATTGGACCTCTGTGAACTACTCATCAATTTTATTGGTCTACTGTTACGAGGCAAAATGTTTACGAGGCGGCATGAAAAAAAAACATGTATTAGCCGCTTCAGATTAAAGGCCGCAGAGTTCAAAGCTGTTCAAAATGTGGGAAAAAAGTAGCGGCTTATAATCCGGAATCTACGGTACATATATAAAACCCCAAGATTCATTTTCTTGGAGGCATTCACACTAAATACAAAGAAGCACAATAGGATCAATGAAAGACGGCACCTGACAAGATGGATAAACGACCTATGAGCAAAAAGCACAAAGAAAAAAAAAGTTAATAATAAATTAATAAGCAATAATTATCAAGAACATGAGATGAAGAGTCTTTGTAATTGACTTCAGAAATTATGGGATTAGTTCAGTGTTGGGGTGGGTGAAGTTATCTCCTCTGGTTCAAAAGCCTGATGGTTGAGGAAGAATTACTGTTCCTGAACCTGGTAGTGTAGGTCCTAAGGCTCCTGTATCTTCTTCTTGGTAGCAGCAGCAAGAAGAGAGCATGGCTTGGATGGTGGGGGTCCTTGATGATGGTTTCCATTGACGGCACTCCATGTAGATGTGCACAGTGGTATTGAGGGCTTTACCTGTGATGGGCTGGGCTGTATCCACTATCTTTGTAGGCTTTTCCATTCAAGGGCATTGGTGTTTCCATACCAAGCTATGATGCAACCAGTAAATAAGCTCTCCATCTACAGAAGTTTGTCAAAGGTTTGATGACACGCTGACTTTTCGCAAACTTCTACGAAAGTAGAGGCACTGCCATGCTTTCTTTCTAATGGCACTTACGTGTGGGACCCAGGACAGATCCTTCGAAATGATAACACTGAAGGATTTAAAGTTTCTGACCCACTCCACCTCTCATCTACCAATGAGGTCTGGCTCGTGGACCACCAGTTTCCACATCCTGAAGTTAATAATCAGTTCCTTGGTTTTGCTGACTTTGAGTGAGAGGTTGTTGTTGTGGCACCACTCAGCCAGATTCTCAATCTCCTTCCTATATGTTGATTTGCCACCATCTTTGATTTGGCAATGATAGTACTGTCATCAGCAAACTTAACGATGGGCCCCAAACAGTCCTTTCAGGTGAGGCAACGCTTCACCTGCAAACCTGCTAGGGTGAGTCCCGTCATAAATTGGGGGACAGCTTTGTTGAGCACCTCTGCTCCGTCTGCCAAAAGCGGAATTTCCCAGTGGCCGATCATTTTAGTTCCAATTGATATTCCTGTTCCGAGATGTTGGTCAGGCCTCCTGTTGTGCCATGGCCTCAGGGTGGAGGAGCAACACATATTCTGTCTGGGTAGCCTCCAACCTGAATATTGATGTGTCTTTCCGGTAAAAATAATTCCCTCTTCTCCCTCCCCTCTTCTTCTATTCCCTACTCTGGCTTGCTACCTCTTCTCGCCTGCCTATTACCTCCCCTAGGTCCCCGCCTCCTTCCCTTTCTCCTATGGACCACTCTCCTCTCCTATCAGATTCCTTCCACTCCAGCTCTTTACCTTTTCCACCCATCTGTCTTCCCCTATCACCTATCACCTTCTAGTTATCCTCCTTTCCCTCCCCCCACTTTTTATTCCTCTTCAGTTCTAGTCTCGACCCAAAACATCAACTATTTGTTCATTTCCATAGATGCTGCCCGTCTGAAGGCAGTAGTAATAGGAGACTCGATCGGGCGTCAGACAGGCGATTCTGTGGACGTGATCAGGAGACCTGGATGGTAGTTTGTCTCCCAGGTGCCAGGGTTTGGGATGTTTCTAATTGCGTCCATGATATCCTGAAGTGGGAGGGTGAGGAGCCAGAGGTCGTGGTACATATAGGTACCAATGACATAGGTAGGAAAAGGGAAGAGGTCCTGAAAGGAGAATATAAGGAGTTAGGAAGGCAGTTGAGAAGAAGGACCGCAAAGGTGGTAATCTCAGGGTTACTGCCTGTGCCACGTGACAGTGAGAGTAGGAATGGAATGAGGTGGAGGATAAATGTGTGCCCGAGGGATTGGAGCAGGGGGCAGGGATTCAAGTTTTTGGATCATTGGAACCTCTTTTGGGGCAGGTGTGACCTGTACAAAAAGGACGGGTTACACTTGAATCCTAGGGGGACCAATATCCTGGCGGGAAGGTTTAATAGAGCTGTTAGGGAGGGTTTAAACTAATTTGGCAGGAGGATGGGAACCGGAATGATGGAGCAGAGGAGAGGGAAAACAGAAATAGGTCTAAGGTAGTGAGCAGTAAGGATGTCAGGAAGGACAGGCAGGTGATGGAGCAAATTTGCGGCCATTGGGATGAGTTGCAGTGCAATAACGTTGCAGTGTAATCAATGCAAAAAGTACCAAATACTGGACTTAAGGTGTTATACTTAAATGCACGCAGCATGAGGAATAAAGTGGATGATCTTGTTGTACAGTTACAGATTGGCAGGTGTGATATTGTGGCCATCACTGAGACGTGGCTGAAGGATGCATGTCTCTGGGAGCTGAACGTCCAAGGACACACAGTGTATCGGAAGGATAGGCAAGTAGGTAGAGGGGGTGGTGTGGCTTTAATGGTAAGAAATGATATTAAATCATTAGAAAGAGTTGACATAGGATCGGAAGGTACAGAATCTTTATGGGTTCAGCTAAGAAATCGCAAGGGTAAAAGAACCCTGATGGCAGTTATCTACAGGGCTCCAAACAGCTGCAGTGATGTGGATCACAAATTACAACAGGAAATACAAAAGGCTTGCCAGAAGGGCAGTGTTATGATAATTGTAGGGGATTTTAACATGGGAGTGGATTGGGAAAATCAGGTCGGCACTGGATCTCAAGTGAGAGAATTTGTAGAATGTCTACGAGATGGCTTTTTAGAACAGCTTGTTGTTGAGCCCACTAGGGGATCGGCTGTACTGAATTGGGTATTGTGTAATGAACCAGAGGTGATTAGAGAGATGGAAGTGAAGGAACCTTTAGGAGGCAGTGATCATAACATGATGGAGTTCACTGTGAAATTTGAGAAAGAGAAGCCGAAATCCGATGTGTCGGTATTTCAGTGGAGTAAAGGAAATTACAGTGGCATGAGAGAGCAACTGGCCAAAGTTGACTGGAAAGGGACACTAGCAGGAAGGACAGCAGAGCAGCAGTGGCTGGAGTTTATGTGAGAAGTGAGGAAGGTGCAAGACAGATATATTCCAAAGAAGAAGAAATTTTCGAATGGAAAAAGGATGCAACCGTGGCTGACAAGAGAAGTCAAAGCCAAAGTAAAAGCAAAGCAGAGCGCATACAAGGAAGCAAAAATTAGTGTGAAGAGAGAGGACGGGAAAGTTTTTAAAAGCTTACAAAAGGAAACTAAGAAGGTCATTAAGAGGGAAAAGATGAACTATGAAAGGAAGCTAGCAAATAATATCAAAGAGGATACTGAAAGCTTTTTCAAGTATATAAAGAGTAAAAGACAGGTGGGAGTAGATATAGAAGGAACTGAATGAGTATTTTGCATTGGTCTTCACTGAGGAAGACATCAGCAGTATACCGGACACTCAAGGGTGTCAGGGAAGAGAAGTGTGCGGTCACAATTACGACAGAGAAAGTACTCAGGAAGCTGAATAGTCTAAGGGTAGATAAATCTCCTGGGCCAGATGGAATGCTCCCTCGTGTTCTGAAGGAAGTAGCAGTGGAGATTGCAGAGGCATTAGCAATGATCTTTCAAAAGTCGATAGATTCTGGCCTGATTCCGGAGGACTGGAAGATTGCAAATGTCACTTCGCTATTGAAGAAGGGAGCAAGGAAGCAAAAAGGAAATTATAGACCTGTTAGCTTGACATCGGTGGTTGGGAAGTTGTTGGAGTCGATTGTCAAGGATGAGGTTACGGAGTACCTGGAGGCATATGACAAGATAGGCAGAACTCAGCATGGTTTCCTTACAGGAAAATTCTGCCTGACAAACCTAGTGCAATTTTTTGAGGAAATTACAAGTAGGCTAGACAAGGGAGATGCAGTGGATGTTGTGTATTTGGAATTTCAGAAGGCCTTTGACAAGGTGCCGCACATGAGGCTGCTAAACAAGATAAGAGCCCATGGAATTATAGAAAGTTACATACATGGATAGAGCATTGGTTGATTGGCAGGAAACAGAGAGTGGGAAAAAAGGGATCCCATTCTGGTTGGCTGCCGGTTACCAGTGGTGTTCCACAGGGGTCTGCATTGGGGCTGCTTCTTTTTACGTTTTATATCAACAATTTGGATTATGGAATAGTTGGCTTTGTGGCTAAGTTTGCTGATGATACAAAGATAGGTTGAGGGGCCGGTAGTGCTGAGGAAACAGAGAGTCTGCAGAGAGACTTGGATAGATTGGGGGAATGGGTGAAGAAGTGGCAAATGAATTACAATGTCGGAAAGTGTACGGTCATGCACTTTGGTAAAAGAAATAAACAGGCAGACTATTATTTAAATGGGGAGCAAATTCAAAGTTCTGAGATGCAACGGGACTTGGGAGTCCTCGTGCAGGATACCCTTAAGGTTAACCTCCAGGTTGAGTCGGTGGTGAAGAAGGCGAATGCAATGTTGGCATTCATTTTTAGAGGAATAGAGTATAGGAGCAGGGGTGTGATGTTGAGGCTCTATAAGGCACTAGTAAGACCTCACTTGGAATACTGTGTGCAGTTTTGGGCTCCTTATTTAAAAAAGGACGTGCTGACATTGGAGAGGGTTCAAAGAAGATTCACTAGAATGATTCCGGGAATGAGAGGGTTAACATATGAGGAACATTTGACCGCACTTGGACTGTACTCCTTGGAGTTTAGAAGAATGAGGGGGGACCTGATAGAAACATTTCGAATGTTGAAAGGCATGGACAGAGTGGATGTAACAAAGTTGTTTTCCATGGTGGGGGAGTCTAGTATGAGAGGACATGACTTGAGGATTGAAGGGCGCCCATTCAGAACAGAGATGCGAAAAAATTGTTTTAGCCAGAGGGTGGTGAATCTACGGAATTTGTTGCCACGGGTGGCAGTGGAGGCCAAGTCATTGGGTGTATTTAAGGCAGAGATCGATAGGTATCTGAGTAGTCAGGGCATCAAAGGTTATGGTGAGAAGGCGGGGGAATGGGACTAAAGGGGAGATTGGATCAGCTCATGATGAAATGGCGGAGCAGACTCGATGGGCTGAATGGCCGACTTCTGCTCCTTTGTCTTATGGTCTTATTTTCAGTTCCTCCAGAATTTTGTGTTGCTTTAAAATTACATTGGAGCTGTGCTTTAGCCCTACATTCATAAAAATAATGTGAGTCAAGCGGGGTGCTGAGCTCACAGCCTTGTGGTGCATCTGTGCTGATGGTGATTGTGGAGGAGATGTTGTTGTCAATCCGAACTGATTGGGGTCTGCAAGTGAGGAAATCGAGGATCTGGTTGCACAAGGAGGTATTAAGGTCAAAGTCTTGGAGCTTAGTGTTTCGTTTTGAGAGGTTGATAGTATTGAATGCCAAGCTGTGGTCAATGAAGAGCTTCCTGATGTATGCCTCTTCACTGTCCAGATGTTACAGCCAATGGAATGGTGTCTGCTGTTGACTCTGTACTCAAAATCACAATACAACTTCTGTGATGCACCTAACCTCATGTGAACTCAGCCAAAGCATGTGGATTTGGGAAGGATTGGTTAATTTAAAATTACAGGAAGGGAACTCCTTTGAGTACACAAAATTGCACAAATGCAATTAAAAGCTTTCAAAATGTTAAAAAGAAAAATGGAAAAGCATATATGAATCTTGTCATTTCAGAATGTGAACTAAGCAAAGAAGTAAAAGGTTCTTTTTGATTGAAAGCAAATTGTTGTAAATTTGTTCACCTAGTATTCTAAATTAAGGGTTAACTAAGTGGAGGGTTATTGCGTACTGAAGAATTTTGGCAAGGTGCTCACAATATCTTATATTGGCCCAGAGATCTTAGTATTCTAGTTCATTTCATGGGTGACCATCAATAAGAAGGCAGTCTTCAAAGGAAAGTGTAGTGAGGGGGGGTGGTGTGGGAATGAAATACTCTGGGCAAAGGAGAAGCTATGTGCTTTGTACGAGTATGCAGGTTACAGTGAATGAAGTGGCAATGGAAGCAAAATGAAACCCACAAAAGTTATCCCTTCCTCTCTATTAATATACAATCTCCAAGGAATGTAGTGCTTTAAATCTTTCATGTTGTGAGTCATTGTGTTGAATTTGCAAGCTGTGAATTCCTCTTTTTATGTATGTACAGTACAATGCTGGATGCTGGTGAACGTCTGAGAGGAGACGCTTATGGTTATTAATATAAAACATTGGTGGTGGCTGCTCAGGCTCAGGCTTGAAAGAGAGCAGAATCTGGGTGGAATCCAAAAGCTTTCATGCAGCCAAATGGTGGGTGGCACAGAGCAATCTCCCTGGGAGTGGCAAGTGATATACTTATGGGTGGGTAGGAAATGAGATCTCAGTAGGGAGGAAGTGGTTTGTGTTCACAGCAAGTTCTATTTTCTCAGGCACTTAATATTATTAATTGTTGTTGTTATTATCCAAAGCCAATAATTATTTTTGCAACATCCTGTTTCTTTTATGTGGGTGCATGCGAGGAGCTATAGTCTCACACAATGTTTGAGCATTCAGTGAGATCTTTGTGAAAGCTGGATATCCCAGAGAACTTCTAAAGTGCAAAGCGGGGAATGCTGCAGCCAATTTGCACACAGCAGTTCCCATTAAGATCAGTGCAAAGTATAACCAGATCATGTGTTTTAGTGCTGGGCACTGCACAGTAACGATCCCATATGACATTAAAAATAACACCACAGAATTCAACTCTGAATTAAATGGTCTAGTACCACGATAGAACTGAGTACCTAATGTTGGATATACTTCTGTGCTGCATTGTTCCTTCCTTCATAGAGTCATAAAGCAACATAGCACAGAAACAGGCCCTTCAGCCCAACACATCCATACTAGCCAAAGTGCCCATCTAGGCTTTCCCATTTGCTCATATTTGACCCATTTCCTTCCAACTTTTCCTATCCAAATACTTATACAATTAAAAAAATGTTGCTACTGTAACTGCCTTAACTATTTTCTCTGGCAGCTTGTTCTCCATATGCAATGCCCTCTGCATGAAGAAGCTACCCTTCAGGTCAGACTTAATTCTGTCCCCTCTCACCTTCAACTATGCCCTCTAGGATTTAGTTCCCTTTCTCTAGATTAAGCACTGCAATCACACTATCTATGCACCTCATGATTTTATACACCTCTATTAGGTTATAGAGGTGTATAAATTTACCCTTCAGTATAATTCAAGCCCTCAAGTCCTGTGATATTCTTGTGAATCTTCTTTGCAGTCTTTCAGAATCAGAATCAGGTTTAATATCACTGGCATATGTCATGAAATTTGTTGTTTTGTGGCAACAGTACATTACAATACATAATGAAACTATAAATTACAATAAGAAAATTATAAAATAAATTAAATAAGTAGAGCAAAAAGAGAACAAAAGAGAAAAAAATGTAGTGAGGTAGTGTACATGAATTCATTGTCCATTCAGAAATCTGAAGGAGGTGTGGAAGAAGCTGTAAGCGTTGAGGGTGCGTCTTCAGGCTCCTGTACTTCCTCCTTGATGGTAGCAATGAGAAGAGGGCATATCCTGGGTGATGGGGTACTTAATTTCGAATACTGCCTCTCTGAGGCACCGCCATTTGAAGTTGTCCTCAATGCTGAGGAAACTAGTGCTCATGATGGCGTTGGCTGACATTGTAACTATCTACAGTTCTTTTCCAATCCTGTGCAGTGGCCCCTTCATACCAGACAGTGATGCAACCAGTTAGAATATTCTCCACGGTACATCGGTAGAAATTTACGGCAGTTTTTAGTGACATACCAAGACTTCTCAAACTCCTAATGAAATATAGTCTCTGTTGTACCTTTTTTGTAATTGCATCAATATGTTGAGCCCAGGATAGATTTTCGGGGATGTTGACATCCAAGAACTTGTTCCTTGTTCACTGCCCCAGAAGGCAATGGAGGCCAAGTCTCTGGATGCATTCAAGAGAGAGTTATATAGAGCTCTTATAGATAGTGGGATAAAGGGATATGGGGAGAGGGCAGGAACGGGGTACTGATTGTGTATGATCAGCCATGATCACAGTGAATGGCAGTGCTGGCTAGAAGGGCCGAATGGCCTACTCCTGCACCTACTGTCTATTGTCTATTGTCATTCTCTCCACTGTTGATCCCTTGATGAGGGCTGATGTGTGTTTCCTTGACTTCTCCTTCCTGACGTTCACAATCAATTCCTTGGTTTTACTGACATTGAGTGCAAATTGTTGTCTCAACAGTACTTAAAGATGTCTTTCCTACAAAAAGGTGACCAAAATTGACATTGAGTCTTGGACAACTGCAACATAACTTTCTAACTCCTATACTCAGTGTCCCAAGCCCCAAGCTGAGGTGTTATTCTTTCAATAGGATCTTAAGACTACCTCTCAATTTCACTTGCTGAAATTGTCAACCAATAACCAGTGATATTAACCAGCAGTAACTTCAGTAAATTCCACAAACCAAAGAATTTAAAAATACCTCTTTTCAGCCAGAGCTATTGATGTGCTATTTTCACCAGGTATCATTAGAGGAATGATCTGTTATGAGTGGTAATTGATTGTTGACAAACTGCAAGCCACAGTGTTTTCTCTGGAAGCCACAGTTCTTTTCATGAGCATAAGGACAGGTGCAGCAAGTTAAGACAGGATGTCTCTGTAACGCTGCCTCAAACAAGAGAGTTGAGTTGTTAAGCACATACATATGAGAAGATGCAACATTTAATACCAGTTACTTATGGTTTGTGAAAAGGACCTTTTAACAGTGTCAGCTGGGGCTTGTTGGACAGCATCCTTGTTCCTATCAAAGAAGGCCATACGTTCCATTTCCACTCTAGGGAGGTGTCTGAGAATTTCAGGCTGATTCTCCATGCAGTTCTTCACAATTGGAAGTGTCTTTCAGATAAGATGCCAAACCAATGCCCATCTGTAACTCAAATCATGATTAAACACCACATGGCACATTTTCGAAGAATAGGGAAGAGCTTTCTAATCATATTCCTTCTTGCACTGACACTGAAGAAAATTGAATATTGTGATATAGTTGCTTGTAGCTCCTTGCTCTGAGGCCACTTCATGTCCTATATTATAAAAGTGATAATACTTTGAAGTTTTCTCATTGGCTGTGAAGCACTCTTGATGTCCTGAAAGGTAAAGGGTTGCCATGCTGGCATTTTCATACAAAATTGCTGACCATCTACAATATGTGTGTCAGTGGGTTCCTTAGTTTTTTCAAACTGTAGCATGGGAGTAAGGAAAAGCATACATTCCTCAGGATTTGGCTGTTGCTGACAAGGCTATCATTTATTGCCCTCAGCTAATTGACTCTTTGCCAGTGACGCTAAACTGAATATGATTGTTTCTGAATGGTGTAAAGAGACTTTAAGGCACCTGGTCTATCTTCTTTTGCACATAGTGAGAATATTCAAGACGGCAACATTTACCATAAAGATCCCCACCATCCACCCACTTTGCTAGGGAAAAAGCTCCATTCAATTCAGACTGGCACTTCCTTTGTATTCTGGATAATGATAGACCACAGTTTGTGTGGCTTCAGGGCTGTGTGTCAGACATAGCTATAAGCAGCACCTGGGCCCCAAAGGGGTCTGTTTTGGCTCCCTTCCGGTTTACCCTGTATACCTCAGACTTTAGAAACAACACTGAGCCATGTCATCTGTAGAAATTCTCTGATGACTTAGCAATAGTTGGGTGTATAAAGGAAGGACAGGAGGACGAGTACAGGGCCCCGGTGGAGGACTTTGTGAAATGGTGCAAGCTGAATCATCAGCAACTCAGTATCAGTGAGACAAAGGAGATGGTGATGGACTTTAGGAAGACTAGGCCTGTGTTGCTTCCTGTTACCACTGATGGTGAGGACATGGATTTGGTGAGGACCTACAAGTACTTGGGGGTGCACCTGGATGAGAGATGTGAGTGGATCACCAATACAGAGGCTGTGTACAAGAAGGGCCAGAGCTGCCTCAATTTCCTGACGAGACCGAGGTCCTTTGGAGTATGCAGGCCTTTCCTTCACATCTTCTACCAGTCTGTTGTCACCAGTACAATCTTCTCTGCGGTGGTGTGCGGGGGCAATGGCATCAACACGGGTGATGCCAACAGGCTCAATAAACTGATTAGAAAGGCTGGCTCTGTTATAGGAGTCAAACTGGACACACTGGAGGCTGTGGTAGAACAAAGAATCCTACGGAAATTCTGGACAATGTTTCTCACCCTCTGCATGTCACCTTGGCTGAACAGAGAAGCACTTTTAATAAGGCAACTGTTCTGCTCCAAAGAGATCTATATGAGGTCATTCTTCGGCCATTAGGCTCTATAATGTATCAACCTATAGTCGGGGATGTGATGACCTCCTCCTGTTAGACTGTTTGAGGTAACTTTTTCTAATATTTGTATATTTGTACATCTGTGCACTTGTAATGCTACTGCGACAGTGTAATATCCTTTGGGATCAATAAAGTGTCAATCTATCTATCTATTTATCTAAAGTTAGCTCAGATGATCCATCTCCACAACTTTACACAACTACACTTTGTTTTATTGACTTGCTTCTTTTCCTATGTTCCCACAGCACATAGTTTGGCTGTTCCATTTTGTTTTTATTCATTTGCAATCTCTTTCTGCTTCTTCAGCTGTGTTATCTTTTGAAGTTAGCTATGTTTCCCTTCCCACAGAGATATTGACTCCCAGTTCGTGTCCCTTGCCACAGCTGAGTGCTTTACATTGCTCCATTGATTTTAAATTGCAGAACCTGATAGAACCTCAGTGCAGTTAAACAGAGAAATCAACTCATTAGCTTTCTCATCGTGCACACAAGGCTATTGTGGTTTATAAACTGGAACTATCACTTTTAAGCATTATTTCTCCTTGGCCTTTCATCAGAATCCTGGAGGCCTGTTGATAAACCAACCCTGCACAGCAAAGAGAGTTAACACTATCACTAAAGAGTAGCAAGCAGAAAAGTCAGAAGAATTTTACTAAACATATCAAAATTTTGATTACTAGTCTGATTTCCCATGTGAAAGGAATTATTATTTAAATTGAATATTGATATAGTTTTTCCAGTATTCAACCCAATGAGAAAGAATGCAACTTCAAATATCTGTAGTTCTGAAACTTACATCCTATTCTTATTTTCATAAAAGGATCACCAAATCCTTCCACAGTAACACAACCTTAGCCTTGCACTTTTGATCTGTTACCTCGAGTCTCTGAGCTCAGCCAAGGCAGGAGGATATTTACCGCTCAGAGCAAGTGGAAGGCCATTGTAAAACTGGAGGAGAACGGAGGTTTAATATGTGCCTGAATCCAGACTGAGTGAATGCTGTCTTCTGAATCCTCCATTTCATCTGCCACCTCTATTGGCACTAAATCTAACGCAGAAAAAGAGAAAAATTAGGCCAGGGAGAAAATAAATGAGAGCTGCTAGCAGGGTTGGAGAAACTGGGTGAGCAACAGACTAAATTCTCCATTCATCATACCTCTGAATAGCTGGCTAGAGCCTCAGAAATTCATTTGTAAACAGCTACATTACTATTCTGCTGTTTTTGGTGATATAGTTCAAGTTTATTGTCATTCAACCATACACATGCATGCTGTCAAATGAGATAATGTTCCTCTGGACCAAGGAGCACAATACAGTAACATATAACTCGCTCTCATAATACTACCACAAATAACTTAACTAATAAGAAGGTGCATCTGTGATACAAGTTAAAAGGTAAACAGTATAATGCTTCAGGCATTTCATGTGTGATGAGGCCTAGGTTGTGCCAAGGAATTCAGTAGTCTTATGGTCTGGGGGAAGAAGCTGTTTCCCATCCTAACAGTTCTTGTCCTAATGCTATGGTACCTCCTACCTGATGGTCAAAGAGATTGTTGGATGGATGGGAGGGATCACTGACAATGTGTACACAGTGCTCCTGGTAACGTGTGGAAGAGAGACCCTGATGACCCTCTCAGCAGCCTTCCCAATCCTTTGTAGGGACTTACAGTCAAATGCCTTGCAACTTCTGTACCAGATGGTGATGTAGCTGGTTAGGACACTTTTGATGGTGCTCTGTAAAAATTGGCTAAAATGGGAAGGAGGGGGTAGTCTCACTTGTCTCAGTCTCCTCAGGAAGTGGAGACGAAAGAGGTGGTGTGAGGGACCAAGTGAGATTGCCTTTTATGAACACTCCCAGAAACCTGGTGCTTCTAACTCTCTCTTCAGAGGAGCCATAACTGCCTTTGTAGCAGAGTAAGTTGCTGGGACATTTGATGTACAAATGTTCTGTTTTCAGGAGGAAAGCAAAATTCAGCATTAAATTGGTGGGGAAATTACTGTTCCCTGAAGTGCAAGTACAGCTCTTAGTACATTATAACACAATTTCCTGTGACATGTTAATGACGTGCATCCATTGCTATTATTTATGCATTACAGTTAAATGGTGGTGTGTCTGGTGAGAGGAGAGTGAGGTTTAATTCATCCACACATTCTTGTAGGCTGACAACAGGCAGTGAGTAGATCAAAATGTACACAAACAATGCCAGTGTCTTCCACTCAGTCCGAGGGGCGGTATGCAGATTGTTCAGCATCTGAGACCAGTTTGAACTGGCCTCAGGGGCCAGTCAATCACAGGTGAGTGAGGGCATAACCAGACTCAAAAAAGAGTTACTTTCTCCAAGCAGTAAGGCTAATTAATGCCTCCACCCATTAACCCCACCACTACTTTATTATTTCCCAGCAGTTACTTTATGTACAGCTTTACATCACTTTATGGACATAAAATCTACATATAGAATTTATTTTATGTACTTACATTTATTGTGTATTTAAAAAATATTATTGTTTGTTCTTTATCTTATGCTTTTTTTGTGCTGCTTTGGATCCAGAGTAAAAATTATTTCGTTCTCCTTACACTTGTGCACAGGGAATGACATTAAACTATCTCGAATCTTGTATCTTGAACTGGCCAGTTCAATCCTCTGTTCTCTGCACTGTCAAATCTGACTATTTGGTGCTGACTTCTTCTGTAACAGGCAGCTGGAAGTCCAGCATTTCGAATCCAAGAAAGACTGCCTTACATTTCTGGTAAGTTAGTAATTGGCTGGCATTTTCATCAAACCAGTCATGGCGTTTTCTGGTAGAGAAACCAAAAATGTCTGTCTACATGGATACTTGGTGTGGTGACCTTCAGGGTAACCATGTTGATGGAGATACCCTGTAGCACTGGGTAGCTGAGGCTCTCTGAACAGATGCATCCTTAAGAAGATCTTCGAGTCTGCAACATGATTCTCTTTTGTTCTACGGACCTGGAGGGACTCAGTGGTATCCTCAGATGTTGCTCACCTCTGAAATTAGTCCACATTGTCTATTATGATAAGGCATGTCAGTTGTGATATGCCAAATGTCCGCAGTGGACACAACCTTGGTATAGACTACAGGTTGAGCACTCCTTACCTGAAATGCTCAGGGTCAGAAGTCTTTCGGATTTTTTCTGATTTTGGAATATTTGCATCTATAAAATGAGATAGCTTTGGGATGGGACCCATTTATGTGTATATTACACATACATCTTATACAAATACCCGGAAAGTATTCTTTACCTCTGCCACATCTGTTCTTAGGATGCAGTTTTTCAATCAAGGGCATCAGGGACACCTTCCTTCTTGAAAGGACAGGGGTTCCCCCCCTTTACTATAGATGCTACCCTCACCCGCATCTCCTCCATTTCCCATACATCTGCTCTCATAGCATCTTCCAGCTGTTGTAATAGTGATAGAGTCCCTCTTGTCCTTACCTACCACTCCATCAGCCTCATCTGCAACTTCCACCCATCTCCAAAGGGATCCTACCACTAAACATACCTTTACCACTCTCCCCACCCTGCTTTCTTCAGGGATCACTCCCTCCACAATTCCCTTGTCCATTCATCCCTCCCCACTAATCTCCCTTCAGGCACATATGCCTGCAAACAAGCTAAGTGTTACACCTGTCCATATAACTCGTCTCTCACCTCCAATCAGGGTCCCAAACAGTCCTTCCAGGTGAGGCAACACTTCAGCTACGAATCTGCTGGGTCCCCCTCCTCTGTCCCTTTCTCCTATTGTCCACTCTCCTCTCTTATCAGATTCTTTCTCCTCCAGCCCTTGACCTTTCCCACCCACCTTGCTTCCTCTCCCCCTATCTTTTATCTCAGGCATCTTTCCTCTTCCCTCTTAGTCCTGAGGAAGGGTCTCGGCCTGAAATGTCAACTGTTTACTCTTTGTATAGCATTTTTAATAATTTTGTGCTTGAAACAATAATGTGTACACTGAACCATCAGAAAGGTGAGCTCTCACTATCTTGACCAGCCAGGTAGACAGTCATTGGCTATTTGGTATTGGCATCATCCCCGACTTTGAATTTATGTGCCAGTGGTAAGCAGTCTTTGTCTTACACTTGTTTATCAGACATACGTACTGATGTAGTCGTTCAGTGTGTTTAGATTTTCATTAACTTCAACACTGATGAATCCACTCCTCCAAAATACAACCGAGATCTTCATTTTTCCCTTTATGCAGAGTTTTAAAACATTTTTTAATTACTGTTCATTACTTTCAGCATAGACCAGTTTGTCCTCTGGTCGTAGATGGTGGTTACTCCAACACCATACTCCTCCGTCAGATGCTTTACGTTTGCTACCCCTGTCAGGTTTTCCCAACAACTTGACTTCCTGTGTTCTAGATAAATATAAATGCTTCCCTTTTTCTTTTCATTATTACCCATAGAGGTAACTGAAGGCGTTTTTGACATTTTCAACAATATCTTCACAGCATTGAGCAGAGAATAAGCACAAAACTCATGGTAATCACTGTGGATAATGCACAAAGGTCTGGCTATGATGACTGCTGAAAATTAAGTGCCCCCAACAGGTCCCACTCGGGGTGCGAGGTCCCTTCTCAAAACTATCTATCAGACCTGTGCATCACAAACATGAAAAGATCTGCATATGCTGGAAATCCAAAGGAAAACACACAAAATACTGGAGGAGATTAAGCAGCATCTATGGAAAAGAGTGAACAGTCAACTTTATGAGCCGAGACCGTCATCAGGACCTGCGCATGACCTGGGAACCTTCCCAATGCCTTGTAGAATTTTCCATTTGTGGCGTCGTTGGATTTCAGAGGGTATCAGATTTTTGACTTTCAGGTAAGGGGTGCTCAACCTGTGATGTTAACAAGTGAGTCAGCATCCTGGCATTCTCTTTCACCGCCCTGCTGCATTTCACCTCCAACAAGCTTCCACAGGTGAAATGGGAAATTCCGTTTATGTTGCCCCACATCAAAAACAAAATCAGTGATTGAGTAACAATATGCAGATGATTCTTGTGTGTGCTTGTGTTCAGGAGGCTGGCTGCCAAATCATTGTTGATTCATTCTCTGAAGCGTATGAGAGGTTGGGCCTTACACTGGGTATCCAGAAAGTATCTGTGGGGCGCCATGGTAGCAACGCTGTTACAGCTCAAGGCGTTTCCGAGTTCGGAGTTCAATTCCAGCACTGTCCTGTAAGAACTGTCTGTATGTCCTCCCCGTGGAATGTGTGGGTTTTCCCCAAGTTCTCTGGTTTCCTCCACAGTCCCTAAACGTACTGGGTAGATTAATTGGCCAATGTAAATGGTCTTGTGATTAGTTTGGGGTTAATTGGGTTTGTCAGGGACTGCTGGGATGGCATGGCTCAAAGGGCTGGAAGGGCCTATTCTGTGCTTTATCGGTAAATAAATAAACAAACAAAATAAAGCTATAGTTCTCTACTAAACTTCTCCACTGCACAATACTCTTCCCAAAACTCTTGCTCCCTGAACTAATGTTCTAATGATAGATCCTTTGGTATTGGTTTTTGTGGAGTTTCATATTGATCGGGCACTGGAGAGATACAACCAATGCAATTTCCACAAAATTCTCCAAATCCACTGGCAGGACAAGTAAAACTCCAGTGTTCTCCACCAAGCCAATGTGTCAAGCACTGAAGTTCTCATTTGGCTCCAATGGTTAGGCTAGGTGGATGGAAGAAATGTACAGAGCTGTCCTCAAAATCTCATCAATAAATAATTACAACCGGTGAGAATTTATCATTCATTGCTGTCCACAGTGAGATTTAGAATGCCGTTTGTCCATTTCACAGGAGCACAGGGACATATAGGGGGAGGATTACACTGGCTTGCAAATAAAACGCTCACCAGCCCTTCAAAACTGTTATTGCTCTACTTGTGGTGGGGTCCACGAGCCCCATTTCTCCCAGAGGAGACAGGTCAGCGACTGGAAACAAGTCATCCTTAATCTCAAGGGGCTGCTTCTGAAGTAGCACAATCCTTGAAAATTCATCTGGCTAGATTTATATTTAGCATTGAAAGTTACGGGGAAAAAGTCAAGCCGACATTGAAAGACAAGCACTTTTTTTGTGTTGATGGTTTGCTTAGCAATTCACATAAATGCAGTTTTCTGCACAGCCTTAGTTAAGGAATGTGAATTAACATTGGCTCAAACTGATGTTGTTCTTGGCTAACTGGAGCTCTCTAACGCTTGCTTGTGGTAATCCAGAATACCATGCTGTTCCGAATCACCTTGCCCTATCTACAGTGCACAGTCGTGTTCCCATGGTGATCCTGTCTCTTTAGATAATTGCAGCAATTTCTTTTATTGACATTTTACCCATTTCCCAACAAAGCCGAATTTAGATTGATTTTCTGCAGTCTCAAGTTTGATTTCTGCAAATATAACCAATTTTAAAACAGCCCTACAAAGGACTTATTATCTACAAAGGAGAAAAGAAAGTAATGCTTGCATCTAAATAGTGCATTTTGCAGCATAAGACTGCCCATTGCCTTTTGCGATCAATGGAGAGCTTCTGAAGTGTTATCAGTCACTGTTGGAATGGAGAAAAGGTGGCCGTCAAATTGTGCACAGCAAGGTCCCTCAAACAGTAAAATCCTGACAACAGTTTCCCTGTTTTATTGATATTGCTTGTGGGGTTTAATATTGATCAGGCGGGTGGGGTGAATGTTTGTACCCTTTTTTAAAAGTATAAGGACAGAGGAGAATGAAATTATCTTTGAATCTTAGATTGATGACATGTCGGAGCTCATAATGTTGTAAGACAAATGTAGTATTTGTATTAAAGATTTTACAAAAAAAATTGAAATCTTCTTTCTCTCTTACACACACACACTCACATATCTGAAACACTTTCTCATCAACTCCTCTCAGATTCAGCCATTTACACACACACACCTCACCTCAAACACTCAGGCACACACAGAGAGCCCTTGATGAGGACCAAATATCATTCGTACCACCGACCAACGGACAGCAACACTTTCTGTAGGACGGATATTCAGTATATGTTCCTGGGTTTTCTCCAGACTTAACTTCTTTCACCTGTGTATTTGTATCAAAGTGGGTGGAGGAGGGAGCAGGGGTGGGGGGTTTGGGGGAAGAGACCTTGATCACTAAACTAAGTCAAACATTTCAGTCTCAGTCAGGATGAAGCCAACGCCTGAAGCTAACTGTGATGGTGAACTTGTGAACTGTGTCTGCTTTCATTATGTAAATGGCACCTCAGAGTTCAATTAAAACAGATCTTTTGGTCCACTGTGTCATGGTCCTGCAATTTATTAAATTAGGTCATTTAAATTTTGCACTTCTGTACACTTCTGCCTCAGCCCATTCTCTTGCTAATGTAGTGCACTCTGATTTTTAGCTGGTAGAATTGGAAATTGAAGTTTTGACTCTTTTGCTAACAGCTGTGGGTAAATCGATGAGATTTTGGATACTTTAATTTGTCTTAGGGAAATGTTGGTTTTTGCAAGATGCAACATTGCTCATTCCCAGACCCTGATCTCCTGTCCATTAGGAGTGGATTCATTAGGTCAAAGACTTGAATTCAAAGCTTTCCTGACTTCACTCCAAACTGCAGAGAAGACAGCAGAAGATCTGACTGTTTTGCTCCTAAAATTTTTCTCCCCAGTTTGTAAACAGACAGCAGTTAAATTATGCTCATCGATCCTAATTCCTCAAGTCTTTCTGTGTGAATGATTTGAGTTGAGGATCCTTAGTTGCTTTGTTGTGGACAGACTCCTTTGAACACCAGCAGCTGAGGTGTTTTGTGTGGTTAAAAGCATAGTTTATTACACTGGGTCATCAATGAGATTAAAGGCCTTCTGTGCGGCTAGTATGAAAGATGAAGCTTCCAACTAATCCAGAAACCAGACTGGCAAAAAAGAAAAGCTAGTTAGGTCAACCCCTTTAAGGCATAGCTACATTATTCTTTTGAAAAGGACTGCGTGTTATTATCAATGATGGTGGTCCTTCAGCAGCAATGTCCAGTATTATTTATATACTTCTGACTTCAAAGATTATACAAAACACCGTCCTTTTGGATGAGGTAGCTTCATAGCATTGATATTAATGGTTCAATAGTCTGGTTGCAAATGTGCTGTAATTGGATGTTAAATAACAAAGTAATACTTTATTTCTGATGATTTTTTAAAATATCTGTCTGCATTCAGGCACAAATCACCTATTGGCTGAGATTAGTGGTGATTAATGAGTTAATTCAAAAAAAAATTCAGCCAGCTGCAGCCTGAGCAAGCTATGTGATATCTTGGTCTTATCCTGACTCAGTGTGGATAACATATTCCTGCAAATTGAAGGGGATTGTTTTTTCCATGTACTAAATTGCTCCGGTTTTCCTTCTGTAAGTGAATTCCACAGTAGCACGACCACTGTCACAATCTTTTCATTTCATCTTTGGAGAGGCAAACCCAGGTCATCTGGATTGTACAGCTTCACCTTCTGAGGATGGAAACAGATGTCTTCTCTCATGAACGTCCTCTGCTTGCTGCTTTCATACAGGCATGAGGTACTGTGTGCAGCAGGGTGAACAGCTGCCAATTAGTGTGTAGCTGGTATTTCTGAGGGCTGTGCTTGTTGAAGTTGGACAGGTGCCACAGTGATTCTGGCTCCCTCTCCATGCAACATCCAGGGATGGTGTGTGCACAGCAACGCCAGTCATTTCTTTTTGCAGTAGCTTGTCTCCGAATCTATTTCAACGTGAAAGCATCTCCAGAATTTCAAAGTATATCCATAAGTAGTCTGAAGTAAAAATAATTTGGGTCTAATGTGACCACTAGTAAGTTCAATTTGGACTTCTGGTTTAATAGGGCACTGAATGCGTGCAATAGCTCACTGGTAGTTTAAAGGGCAAGGAATTCGACTATAGACATTTTCTGAAGTAAATTGTGCTGAATTATTACTACAAACAATGACGAGGCAAGCGAAGGCAAAGCAAATTTGAGGGATGAACCGATCTGGTATGTTGCAGAATTGGCGCAGGTGGAGTGAGCCAATTGGAGAAGAGAAATTGAGGCAGAGGAGCTCCAATGCTTGTAAAACAGGCCCGGAGCGGGAGCGTGTTCTAGGCCCGGAGCCTTTCGCTGCAGTGGTGCCTGGGTCCTCGTGTGAGGTATGATATGCTGTTTGGACAATTTTAAACACTGGACCAGATATAATGGAAAGACAGTGTGTTGGGAAAGGAGGCTAGAGTCGATTTCACTCACTCTCCCGTGATGTTCATTCCTCTGTCCACGGTTCTGAGGATGTGAAGACAGCCCTGGCTGCTGTGCTCCTTGTCCACTAGTATGATGGACTGATACCGAGATGGAGGCTTTGGGCCTACTCCACTCTGCTCTGGGGTTGAGATCATTTTGGTTCAGAAGGTTTATTGCACACTTCTATTCTTTGCATGATTTGTTTTTGTTTTACCTTTCTCTGCGCATCTAGTGTTGGTCTTTATTTTATTTTTAAATTGGGTTCTTTCAGGTTTCTTGCTTTGTGGCTGCTTGGAAGCAAACAAATCTCAAGGTTGTATAATTTATACATTCTATGTAAAACTTAAAAACCATGAAACTTTATTTTGTAGCCCATTTTCAACTACCCTGGCAGAGTAGCGTCAAACAAATATCCCATGGGGAACCTGCAGGATTTGCCACTGATCAGGTGGGTGGCCACACCTACCCTCATGCCATCATCTATGTAAAAACTCTACCCTTTTTCTTTCTTAGCTCTTGACTTCATTATCCAATCCAGTTTGAGCCACTCTCATATCTTCCACCACAAAACTGGAGTTCAGTCAGATCTCTGCTACTTACATCTAGTGCAAACCAAGTTCCATGCAAGCATCATTGGAGTCCTTGCTAACTCATACATGGCAAAAGATTTGGAAAGTTTATACCCTTGCTTTAAATTTCCTCTATGACTCCTCCTTCTCTACCTCTTTAACCACCTGTACTGTATTTCCAATTATATCCTGTAATAATGGTTCAAGATGGCACTACGGAAGACAGGTGCCAGCCTGTTGGTGGTTCATGAAGCAACAACTTCAATCAAATAATTTATTAACAAAACCTTTGCTGTTGAAAATTGCGGTAAATGATCACAAACAATGAAGAGGTGAGTGAAGGTGGGGCTGACTCGAGGGTTGAGGCGTGTGATGCAAAGTTGAAGGGAGCTGAAGCATGCTCACGGAGCAATGGTTGGAGCAAGGTCGAGACAGAGTTGTGGCGTGCGAAGCAGAGAAAAATCAGAACGGAGGAGTTTCGGAGCCCGTCCATCTAAACCGAGAGTGAGGAACCATCAATGCAAGTGCCAGGCCGATTTGAAAAGGTCGGGTATGGGCCGAAACGTGGTGGTGGGGTCCAGGCCCAGAGAACATTGATGCGATAGGGTCTTAGAGAGAGGGACCATCCAGTGTTTGGATGATTTAAATGCTGGGCCAATGGATTGAAATATCCTTGTGTTTGTTGGGACCGGCATAGAGGTTTGGGCCGGTTCTGCTTGCTGCTCCACGGCATTTGCTTTGTTCTTTGCTGCTCTAAAGCTTTAGGCTGTTCTGGGCTTCGTGTCTGCAAACTCTGTGATGTTTTGCTCCATTGCGTGATGAACTGAGGCTGAGGCTGTGGGCCTAGTCTGGCTGCTCTGGGCTTCGTATCTATGGACTCACTTTCATTCTGAATGCTGTTGCTTGCTTTTATTATTTGCATGATTTGTGTTTTTTCTCTCTCTCTGCACACGTGTTTGTGATTTTTTTTACTGGGTTCTTTTGCGTTTCTTGGTTTGTGGCTGCCTATAAGGAGACAAATCCCAAGATTGTACAATTTGTACATACTTTGATAATAAATGTACTTTGAACTTTAATCTAACTCTGATTTTCATTTTTGATCTTTGATAATTTCTCAACAATTAGTCCCTGGACAAGCCCTGGTTCACATGAATTGCTTCATCAGTCCATGTGAGTTTAGAAAGCAGGTACTGTGGATTATTTCTTGAAGCTAATAGATTTTCTGCAAATGACTTTGAACAATCTAATGAAAACATACAAACATATAAAAATTGGAGATACACTCATGGCCACTTTATTAGGAACAGAAGTGGAGACCGTGTGGTCATCTGCTGCTGGAGCACATCCACTTCAAGGCTCACTTCGATGTGTTGTGTATTTAGAGATGCTCTTCTGCGCACCACTGTTGTAACGCATGGTGTTTGAGTTACTGTCGCCTTGCTGTCAGCTTGAACCAGTGTGGCCGTTCTCCTGTAGCCTCTCTCAATAACAGTGCATTTTCATCCACAGATCTCCGCTCACTGGATGCGTTTTTGGCTTCGCACCATTCTCTGTAAAGTCCAGAGACTGCTGTGTGTGAAAATCCCAGGAGATCAGCAGGTTCTGAGATACTCATACCGCACTGTCTGGCACCAACGATCATTCCATGGTCAAAGTCATTTAGATCCTATTCTTCCCCATTCTATGCTTGATCTGAACAAGAACTAAACCTGCTGGCCATGACTACATCCATTGAGTTGCTGCCACATTATCAGTGGATTAGATACTTGTATTAACGAGCTGGTGTATAGGTGTACCGAATAAAGTGGCCACTGAATGTAGTTTAATCTTGTATAATGCCTTTAACTGTGTTTCTGTAATGGTTGTATTTCTGTGATGTATTGACATCTGCAGTTTACTTGGGAATGGAATACATATAAAAGGCAAGGGACTCTTTCTCCCCCATTGCACCAGAGAAATAAGGCCTCTATTTAAAAATATCCACACCTAATTCATGCTAAAGGCTTACTCCATATTTTATTGTTACCTGTTCAAAATTTCAGCAAGGTTGAGGTTATTCAACTTAGTTAAGCTCTGATAGGTGCGCTTTGAGCTTAAGTGCATACATTCAGCAAGAAAAGGTAGACAAAAACGGCTGGGTCTTAAGAGACTGTAGGAGTTTAGTCAGCCCATGCTTGGTGTCTAAAAGGTTTAGAAACACTGCCATAGATCCTACAGTCTTGAATTACTTCCATTAACCTTGCTGTATCTGTAGCTCTCATCCTCACTTTCAAGCATTTCTTAAAACATATTCAACCACCCAAACAGCTCTGAATGTGGCTCATAGTGCAAAGTGCCTCCAGATGTTTGACTTCATTAAAGTCACTATATGAACACAACTAATATTTGTTGTTCTGATCACTTTGACCACTTAACAATTGTAGTAGGTACACAGAAAAAACAAAAGGGGGGGGGGGGCGATGTTTCAGTCATGTTGTTCTATCTTTGTGTTCATGCTGTGATGGATATTCGCTTCTAAGGCTGTTTTGCCAAGCTCGCTTTCGAAACAAAGCAGCTGCCACTTGTAAGATTACAAACAGTTGTAGGTAACCTTCCAACTACCATTTCTCTTTTTTAGTTTCTGATCATAAATGGGAGTTAGTCCTCAGTTGTTAAAAATGTAAATTGAAAGCAGTAATCAGCTTGAAGTTGAAACAAAGCACTGTCTACAGAGCAGCTTTGCAAACAAGCTCTGTATATAGCAGACACTCTGTCTGTATAGAGTAGATGCTAACTCACTACACCTGCTTTAGTACTGCAGAAGAGATGCAGTATAAGACAATGGGTTATTTAATTTGACTTGTTTCAGCAGACCAGATGGATAATATCATTTAGCAATAACTGATGTGTTTATAGTTAGAAGTTTTATGTACTCAAGGAAGTTAGCTTTACAGAATTAGTAGATAGCTGAGATCTATGTTGCTGCAAAAAGCTTTTAGACCTTTCGTGTAAGAAAGGTACCTGAAGAGATATCATATACTCGTGAAGTCACCTATGTGGTAAAAAAACCCAGTATGAAAGTAGTCAGAAATTCAGGCTAATTAGAAATGATCAAAAACAAGAAGAAGCATGAATGAAACATAGAGTGAACTAGAATCCATTTCACCAGCTTAGGTTTCTGCAATGGATGATTCATTTCTCTTCTTAGCTTATAGGAATTATACCTATGTTTTGGAAATCATTTGTGGTTTAGAAATGCTGTGTGTTTTGAAAATCCTTTGTGTTTTGGAAGAACTTTGTGTTTAGAAAGGGTTTGTATTTTGGAAATGTTGAAGATAGAAATCCTCTGTGAATTTTAAATGGATTTTAAGAATTCTGTTTGGATTTAAAAGTATAACAAAAAATGAATTATGTTTAAAACTACTTTGTTAGTTGGAAGTATCTACTCCTTGGTAGGGTGAGGGGACCACACTCCAAATGGGTTTTGGCAACTAAACTCGCCATGGAGAATAAACAGGGATGTGAACTAGTCTTTGAAGATTGAGTAGATACAGGATAAGCTGCCTTTAGTGAGAGTACATGTGGCTATTTATACCCAATAGGGCTTAAGGTCTTTGTACGAGTTTAGAACTTCATGGCAAGTAAACCCAATACCATCACAATGCTTACTTTTCATCTTGCGTCACTACTAATAACTTAATGAATTATTCCTGTACTTTTCCATCTATGTAACTTTTAGGTTGACTTTTTGTCCTGACATGAAATCAGGTGAGCTATGCCACTTCACAATTCAGTTTTGGAGAACTATTGTAATCTAGAAGTGCAGCTCATGTACGAAAAAAATGACGTTAGGTATAGAATTGGAGGATGCATAAATGGATTGTGCTGATTACGTGCAATTTCCATATGTAGATCAGGTTAATTAGAGCTCCTTAGCTTTCTAATTGAACCAGGAAATCCAATGGAAACTGGAGTGTATAATTATACCATTACAGAGTGATGTATTTGGTTAATTGGATGTAATTTGGATATGCAAATTAAGTTCATTATGCAATCGTGTGCCTCTAGCAATTTAAAGTGGAGAAATGCCTGCTGTGGAGGGAAGACGTTGTGGTGTGGTATGTCAGTGTTAAATGAATCTCTACACCTGATGATGGCATTAAGCATTGTTTTCATGAATGATAAAGCCTTTCCTACCCACTCAGGGTGATTAGCTCATGGGCAAGGGAAAAGCTGTGCTGGGTCATCTCTTTTCTTGATGGTTTAGATATAGGCATCAGCTTGACACCTTGTTTAAAGGCTAGGCAATCACAAAACGTTCCTGAGAGAACATAAGCTTGGTCTTTGAGGGTGTGGAAGGTGGCAGCAGGGAGGATCATTGAAAAGATACTGCAACGTAGGCACATTCACCCTGAGGTGATTGTACCATGTGGCTGCCATATGTCTCTTCTACTGCTTGCTTTGAAGTTCCTCAGCTTGTTGTAACCTCCAGGAGCAATGTCAGAATACAAATGTAACACGTTGTCTGTATAATTCTGTCGACAGTTGGCTGTAACAGGATCTCCATTTTCTGTGGCTGCTAGGAGTAAAAACTATCCATGAGAAGTGGAGACTGATGTGCTGTTTGTAACCTTGGAAAAAGTACACTGGGTACAGAGCAGTTCTCCCAACCACCCACTCAGCATTATCCGTTCAAAATAAGAGCAGGAGCAAGGAGGAATGCAGTGTAGCAAGAGGAAACTTTACTGCTTAAAAGGTTCAGTGGAACAGGAGGAGAAAGTTCTACTTGCTCCATCACGGTTTTAACATTAAGACTATTCACACAAGAGGTTCTGCAGATGCTGGAAAATTTGGGCAACACCCCACTCAAAATTGTCCTCCGCCTCCTTCCCTTTAGTCCATGGCTCACTGTTCTCTCCTATTAGATTCCTTCATTTTTAGCCTTTTACTTCTTCCACCAATCACCTGCTAACTTCTTACATCATCTCTCCCACTGTTCCCCTTAAATGGTCTCACCGATCGTCTGCCAGCTTGCACTCGCCCCCATCACACACACTCCACCTTAATCTGGCTTCTGTTTCTTTTCTTTCCAGCTCTGATGAAGGATCTCAACCGAAACATCAGCTTTTTATTTCCCTCCAGAGACAAGGCTGACCTGCTGAGTTCGTCCAGCAACTTGTGTGTATTTTTCAAGACTTCTCGAACTTCTTGTTTCTTTAATGCATTCTTTTGCTTCACGAAGTAAACAACTCAGTTCCATGATGTGAGATTGTTATTTTGTTTCTGAAAACAACGGCATGAATGCAAGGCTGTTTATCAAAAACGTTACGTGACAACACTGTAAAACAACTGTTAAACATATGTGACAAAAATCTCAGTTTTTTCTCATTTAAAGAAGGATATTGGTGCAGATCTTCTCCTGAAAGGTGGGCAGGCAACACTCTAAAGATCACAAGTCCGCTGCCACTTTGAGGTGTCAGTGGGATGTACTTATCTGGGGAAGAAGCTGACCCCTGGCTAAGCAGTGAGGCCTGGTGGAACGCAAGACTTTGGTGATCAAAAGTGGTCTGTACCCACCCAGAGAATTAGTTTGACAAGTTGTTTAAGTCCCACTCCTTCCCTAATTTGCTGCCAAGACTTTGTTTATGGATGCTTATACCATTCAAAAGCAAATTAAAATTAAGCAAATTAGTTTTTACAGTATTAATTAAAATATATAAAAACACAGAAATATTGTTAAACAATTTCATCAACTTCAGTAAATTGCAGTAGGATATAACCTTGTTCTGTCTTATCCACCTCACTGAAATGACTTTAGTTTGGGCCACACGTCATCACTTTCTCTGGGACAATTAGGGACGGCAGCAAAATCCAGAGTCTGAAATGGATTGAAGACGAATCTGGAAGCTGCAGTACTCTGCTGGATATAAGCCACTAATGGTGTTCACATGTGAAAATGTCTCAGTTAATGAAACATCTTGCTCTCTGCTGTTTGGGATTTAGATCAGAAGCTAGATTCTTGGAGCATTTAAAATACCTGGCCAATTTCACCCGAAATGGGCATGGATACTTTACAGTGATTTTGTTTAGGGAATTGGAGGGAGGCTGATTGTTACAGGGGTGCTGTGAGCCCAGTTATCTTCACTTAGTTATCCCAGTTATCTTCAATTAACGTCTGTATGGGTTTAACACATTAATGTAGTGCCTTTTCCTAATCCCTGGTGCTGAAGACAAACTTCATGGCAGCTCAGTGATTTTACTAACTCAACCTCAGCAAGGGACTGAATCTGAGCAGGATCTTGAAGTTTAGTGCCACCTCTCACGGAGCGTTTCCATGCTGAGTTCACTGACAGGTTTTTCACCTTTTATCATAATTGGTTAGAAATACTAATAAAAATGAAAGAGCAGATAACATCCCACTGCATTCCACATTGATTAGTATGGCAAAGAGAAATTTTGGCAGAGGTTCAAAGATTAAAATTTTATAACACTATCAAAAATTTGTAATAAATATACAAAAACAAGCACCAGTTCCTCTGGCTCAGTGATTTTCATCTTGTTTAAGGCAGAGTTAAATTTGAGAAGAGTGTTTTAATGCAAAGATATTTTTTCTCCCTTTTTGGAATAAAAATAATAGTCTAAATTATTTTGATGAAAAATTGCAGTCAACACCCTTGATAGCTCTCTGATACCTCTCTGCCCATTGATAGCAGATACAAAATTCGCTTTTTAAATAATTAACTCAAAAATTATTATTTAGAGAAGGAATTTAAAAAATCTCTAGTCTTCAAATCCAATGGAAACTGAAAAAAAGATGCATAATGGATGGTTGAATTTATAAGGAATGCTTTACCTTGATAAGGACGACAAAGAGGTGGTCACAGGCTGTGTTCAAGGACTCATTTGTGGATCTGAATAAATACACCATGGTTGTCACAGACTTGATAAAAACAGTCACAGATAAGAGTGTCTCCACAAAATCATTGACGGTCTTCCCCAACCAGAAACACTGGATGAACCATGAGATCCACAACCTGCTGAGGGCCAGATCAGAGGCATTCAGGTCTGTCGACCAAGTAAGATACAAGGGGTCCAGGTATGATCTTTGGAAAGCCATCACACAGGCCAAGTGGCAGTTCCGGAATAAACTTGAGTCAATGAAGGATGCTCACCACTGTGGCAGTGCTTGAATGCTATTATTTCTTACAAAGTAAAATCATGTGACATAGGTGACAACAAGGCTTCACTCCCAAATGAGCTCAATGATTTCTATGCTTGCTTTGACCATCAAAACACAGAGGTACCCTTCACGAATTCCCACAGCCCCTGATGATACTGTGATTTCAGTGTCTGAGGCTG
Organism: Hemitrygon akajei; assembly: GCF_048418815.1. Classification (NCBI taxonomy): domain Eukaryota; kingdom Metazoa; phylum Chordata; class Chondrichthyes; order Myliobatiformes; family Dasyatidae; genus Hemitrygon; species Hemitrygon akajei. The sequence continues at coordinate 25,115,523 of NC_133143.1, forward strand.
ATGTGAGAGCGTCCTTCAAGAAGGTGAGCCTGTGGAAAGCAGCTGGCCAAGGAGGGGCGGATGGCTGAGTGCTAAAGATCTGTGCCGATCAACTGGCTGGAATGTTCATTGATATCTTTAACCTCTTGCTTCAGCAGTCTGAGGTGCCCAGCTGATCAATTATACCAGGGCCTAAAAAGAATGTGGTAGCCTGACTCAATGACTATTGCCTGGTAGCACTTACATCCACAGTGATGAAGTGTTTTGAGAGGTTGGTGTTGAAATGCATCATCTCTTGCCTGAGAAGCAACTTGGATCCACTCCAATTTTCCTACCAGCTGCAAAAAATCCACAACAGATACCGTTTCATTGGCTCTTCACTCAACCCTTGAACATCTGGGCAGCAAAGATGCATACATCTGGGATGCCCTTTATCAACTACAGCTCAACATTCAATGCTATCATCCCCTCAAAACTAATCAATAAGCTTAAAGACTTAGGCCTCTATATCTCCTCGTGCAACTGTGTCCTTGATTTCCTCACTTGCAGACCCCAGTCATTTTGGATTGGCAACAACATCTCCTTTACATTCTCCATCAGCACAGATGTTCCACAAGGCTGTGTGCTTAGCCCCCTGCTCTACTCGCTTTATATATATGACTGTGAGGCTAAGCACAATTCCAATGTCATATTTAATTTTCTGATGACACCATCGTCATTGACTGAATCAAAGGTGGTGATGAATCAGCATTTAGGAGAGAGACTGAAAATCTGGTTGACTGGTGCCACAATAGCAATCTCTTACTCAATGTCAGCAAGAACAAGGAGATGATTATTGACCTCAGAAGAAGGAAACCGGAGTTCCAAAAGCCAGTCCTCATCAGCGAATCAGAGGTGGATAAGGTCAGCAGCTTGAAGTACCTTGGTGTTATTATTTCTGAGGATCTGTCATGGACGCAGCACTTAACTGACATTACGAAGAAAGCACTCCAGTGCCTCCACATCCTTAGAAGTTTGCAAAGATTTAGCATGTCATTTAAAATTTTGATAAACTTCTGTACATGTGTAGTGGAGCATCATGGGTAAAGCCCTCCCCACCATTGAGCACATCTACATGGAGTTCTATCGCAGGAAAGCATCATCCCTGATCTGGAAACTCCGCCACCCAGGTCATGCTCTTTTTCACTGCTGCCATCAGAATGAAGGGATAGGAGCCTCCAGGTTGATCATTACAGAATTTCTCCCTGGTGCTGCCCATTTCCCCTTTTCCCAACCACAATTCCCCTCACTCTGCTCCCTTCACACTCTCAGTCCACAGTACCCATATCAGATGAGACCCATAGCAGAATCATTATTCACATATGTCATGATTTTTCTTTGCACCAATACAGTGTATAAATACAATTACTATAGTGCTGTATAAAGGTCTCTGGTACCTATATATATTTGCCTAAGACTTTTGCACAGAACTGTATGCCTGCAGGAAAATCAATCTCAAGGTTGTATATGGTGACATATATGCACTTCGATAATAAATTTAAACTTCGAACTTTGATGTCCAATTTCAGTATTGGGCAGAATCTTGATACATTGAGACCTGCTGAAACTTGGTTATTGTTGCTATTTAAGTTGTGGAACATTGTGCATGGGCTATCAAACAAGGAAGGTCAAGATCCCATTGACTTCAGTTGGCATTATAGGAGAATAGGACATGGGGAGACCAAGGGAGTACAAGGATTTCAAGAATTGACCCAGTGTTTCGAGGAAATATGTGCACTTTTTTAATTGCATCTTTGGGAATCTTGGCAGGACTCTTCCAAGCAATCTGCTGCCAGCAGCTTTGGCGGTTAGAGACCGCTAGAATAAGTGCGCATTGGAGGTATTCACTAAGTGAGAAAAAGTGTGTGTCTCTGTATTCTAATGTGTAATTCTGTATGCTTTTATTCATTGAAGAAATGTAGGATTTGCAGATTGAGTCACGTTTAATTGTCCATTGCAAGTTGCCCTTGGGAAGGTGGTGGTGAGCTGCCTTATTCAACCGTTGTGGTCTTTGAGACATGACTAGAGCTACAATCCAGGATTTTGAAGGAACAGTGACATATTTCCAAAGCAGGATGGGTGTGTGGCTTGGAGGGAACTTCCATTTGTCAGTGGTTTTGCTGCCCTTGTCCAAGCTGGTCATGGACTTGGAAGGTGCTATCTCAGGATTCTTGGTGAGGTTCGCCAGTGCATCCTGTAGATGGCACAAATAGCTGCTATTGTGCATCACAGGTAGAGTGAGTGAATGACAGTGGGGATGGTGTGTATCAAGTAGGCTATTATGGCCGGTGTGGCATCAAACTTCTTGAGTGTTGATGTAGCTACACTCAATATGCTTCAAGGATATTCTGAAGGTCCCCTTGGGGAAAAAAAAGATGTATCTTTATCATCAGCTTATGAGAATGTCTGGAAAATGTCTACTCAACATGGAGATGGAGCATCTGAGAAGACTGAGGCATAGAATGTAAGAATAATGAATAAACACATGAGATTTTGCAGATGATGGAGATCTTGAGCAACACACTAAAACACTAGAGGAGCTCAGCCAGTCATGCAGCATAAAAAATCAGCCTTTGAGGAAAGGAATAAAAAGTCAGCCTTTGAGGCTGGGACATCAAGACTGGAAAGGAAGTGGGGAAGAAGCTAGAATAAGAAGATGGAGGGGGAAGGAGCACAAATAGGCAAATGACTGGTGAGACCAGGTAAGAGGTAATGTAGTTGGTGAAGGAGGGAGGATGAAGTAAGAATCTGGGAGATGATAGGTGGAACAGGTAAACGGCTAAAGAAGATGAAATCTAATAGGAGAGGAGAGTGGACCATGGAAGAAATGGATAGAAGAGGGGAATCAAAGGATGTGATTGGCAGATGAAGAGAAGAGAAGGGGTCAGAATGGGGAATGGAGAAGGTGAGAAGAGGGAGAGGGGAATTGATTATGGGATTTAGAGAACTCGGTGTTCATGCCATATGGTTGGAGGTTGCCCAGATGGAATATGAGGTGTTGCTCCTCTTATCTGAGTTTGGCCTCATCGTAGCAGTGGAGGAAGCCATGGACAGACATACAAATATGGGAAAGGAAAGTTGAATTTAAGTGGGTAGCCACCAGGAGATCTTACCTTTTGTGGTGGTCAGAGTGAAGGTGTTTGATGAAGTGGTCTGTCTATCTATGTCGAGTGTTACCAATGTTGATTAGACCATACCAGTTGCTTTGGATACAATAGATGACCCTCAACAGAATAGCCTCATCCTCATTTCAACTTCCTTGCCAGTCCTGATGAAGGCTGTTGGCCAAAACACTGAGTGATTATTCCCCTCCATAAATACTTCCTGACTTGCTGAATTCCTAAAGAATAATGAAGGTTAGGACTCTGCATAAGACTAATTAGATCACAACTTTGTCAGCATATTACTGAAAGGATGTGAATATATTTGACAGGGTATTGAGGAGACTTGTGAGGATATTGATAGGACTGGAAAAAGTCAGACAATTAGAACATTTTGGAAAAATCACTATTTTAGGATTGATGGGAGACTTAACTAAAGAGAATCAGAGAGTGATGGTCTTGTAAGAGTAAATAGCAAGGGCCTATTTCTCTTTACAGAAGGATTTGAAATGGCGGGCGGTGGGGGTGATCAGAGATTTAGAGTGATTTTTAGAAGGATTAGAAGGGAGTAGAGGAAAAGCATTTTCATTCAGATGTTGGTCAGGGTATGGAACTCGCTGCCTACAAGAGACAGGAACACTGATCCAATCCAAAAAGTATAGTGGATTCCAGATAATTGTGACACATCAATTTTGGATCAGTTAAGTGTCCTTCCTGATTAGCTGAAGTTTCATGGTTAACAGTTAACAGTTAAGAAGATATAGAAAAGATAGACTACTGTTTAAGCTACCATGAGTAATAAATTATGTATCTAAATAAAAAGCAGAACAAATTAGAACACTACCAATGCAGTACTAAAAAACTGTACATTAGTTCCTAAAAGTTATTGATGGAGGAATTCATCCAGAATATGCCGTGTTTCTTTGATTGACTGTAAAAAGTGAACAAAATCAGTGCAGACATCTAGTGTAGATATTGGACAGCTTTCATATAATGTCTTTGAGAACTGCATCCTCCAAATCTTCATTTTTATTGTGACATTCAAGGTGATTGTCGATACCTTTATATTCTTCGTAGTTTCTAACTTGTTGAAGTAGTGAAATTATTTCATTTTCACTCCTGGCCACTTCTGGCATTACCATGCCTGAATGCTTGAAACCACCCACGAACAAAATAGTTCTGAGTTGCCTTACTGCTTGCTACTCACCAACTATCAGTGCCACAAATCGCAGATTTGTGAACACAAACACAAGCAACTGCCGCTATTTAAAAACTGTACTCTCTAAGCACAGTGTGGTGTCTAATGGTCATGCAAGTGCACATGACTGATGCTAGTTAGCAACTGTTTGGCAGCCTTCTCTTCCCTCAATTAAGCGGCATATTGTCCCAAATAATTGAAGGGGATCCTGGCTACTTTTATCGATAAGTTTTTGCTCTTTAAGAGTTGTTTAATAAGTAGTTGTCTTGATTAACTGATGCCCCAGTTAACCAGAAACAACTTCATTTAGTTTTGTACTTGACAAGCAATGACTGCAGGGCTATGGATCTGATACTGGAAGATGGTGTGGCTCCTTTATGGTTCACACAGCTGTGGTGGTCACAATGGCTTCCTTTAATTTTATACATTTTTCATGAAGTCAAGAAACACCATCAGTATCTTTGGCAAGTGGAATGTGGAAGTCAAGAGACAATGGCATATGAGACATCTAAATCACCCACCCACCCAGTCAAACACCTCTCAACCAACTAATGGTAGAGATTACAAGCCCATATTGGACTCATCAGCTGCTTTGGAACTAGAGTTGGACTTTGACCCTGAGAGGTTGCCCAAGAAGAAAGATGGGATGTCAAAACTGGCTTTATATTGACCTTCTTGGAGAAGAACAAAATTGCTCGAGGCACAACTGCGCAAGCACGTGGACGTCAGCTAGCTAGACTGGCGGGAAGGATATAAAAGAAGACAGCTTTATAGAGCGGGCATCAGGAAGCGGACGACAGAGTAGGAGGGCTTTGGTTCAACGGGTCAAGGTGAGGTAAGCTACTTGTGAGGAATAGGAAGTATGTCTGTGAGGCCGCGTGACAGATGTGGGTTGTCCAGGGGACTCCCAGCCTTCCGGATGGCCACATCTGCACCAGGTGTGTCGAGCTGCAGCTCCTTAGGGACCGGGTTAGGGAACTGGAGATGCAGCTCAATGACCTTTGCCTAGTCAGAAAAGTGAGGAGGTGATAGGGAGGAGCTATAGGCATGTAGTCACACCGGGGCTTCGGAAGACAGACAAGTGGGTAAGAGTTAGGAGAGGGAAGGGCAAGAGTCAGATACTATAGTGAGTACACCAGTGGCTGTCCCCCTTAACAATAAATACTCCTGTTTGCGTACTGCTGGGGGAGACAGCCTACCTGGGGGAAGCGACAGTGGTCGTGCCTCTGGCACAGAATCGGACCCTGTGGCTCAGAAGGGTAGGGAAAGGAAGAGGATGTCAGCAGTGATAGGGGACTCCATAGTTAGGGGGTCAGACAGGCGATTCTGTGGACGCAGAAAAGAGACACGGATGGTAGCTTGCCTCCCAGGTGCCAGGGTCCAGGATGTTTCTGATTGCGTCCACGATATCCTGAAGTGGGAAGGTGAACAGCCAAAGGTCGTGGTACATATTGGTACCAATGACATAGGTACGAAAAAGGAGGAGGTCCTGAAAACAGACTACAGGGAATTAGTAAGGAAGTTGAGAAGCAGGACCTCAAAGGTAGTAATCTCGGGGTTACTACCTGTGTGCCACATGACAGTGAGTATAGGAATAGAGTGAGGTGGAGGGTAAACGCATAGCTGAGGGATTGGAGTAGGGGGCAGGGATTCAGATTTCTGGATCATTGGGACCTCCCTTGGGGCAGGCATGACCTGTACAAAAAGGACGGGTTGTATTTGAATCCAAGGGGGCCTGATATTCTGGTAGGGAGGTTTACTAAGGCAATTGGGGAGAGTTTAAACAAGAATTGCTGGGGGGTGGGAACCGAGCTGAAGAGATGGCAGAAGGGCAGTTGGCTCACAGATGGAGAAAGCTTGGAGACAGTGTGAGAGGGAGGATAGGCAGGTGATAGAGAAGAGATACACTCAGACTGTTTGAGATGTGTCTATTTTAATGCAAGAAGCATCACGAACAAAGCGGATGAGCTTAGAGCGTGGATGAGTACTTGGAGCTATGATGTTGTGGCCATTAGAGAGACTTGGATGGCTCAAGGGCAGGAATGGTTACTTAGAGTACTGGGCTTTAGATGTTTCAGAAAGGACAGGGAGGGAGGCAAAAGAGGTGGGGGCATGGCACTGTTGATTAGAGATAGTGTCACAGCTACAGAAAAGGAGGAAGTCATGGAGGTATTGTCTACTGAGTCTCTGTGGGTGGAAGTTAGGAACAGGAAGGGGTCAATAACTCTACTGGGTGTTTTTTATAGACCTTCTAATAGTAACAGGGACATTGAGGGGCAGATAGGGAGATACATTCTGGAAACGTGTAATAATAACAGGGTCGTCATGGTGGGAGATTTTAATTTCCCAAATATTGATTGACATCATCCTAGAGTAAGGGGTTTAGATGGGGTGGAGTTTGTTAGGTGTGTTCAGGAAGGTTTCATGACACAATATATAGATCTGTACTTGATCAAGCTGTACTTGATCTGATATTGGGAAATGGTCAGGTGTCAGGTCTGTCAGTGGGAGAGCACTTTGGAGATAGTGAACATAATTCTATCTCCTTTACCATGGCATTGGAGAGGGATAGGAACAGACAAGTTAGGGAAACATCTAATTGGAGTAAGCGGAAATATGAAGCTATCAGGCAGGAACTTGGAAGTGTAAATTGGGAACAGATGTTCTCAGGGAAATGTACAGCAGAAATGTGGCAAATGTTCAGGGGATATTTGCGTGACGTTTTGCATAGCGACGTTCCAATGAAACAGGAAAAGGATGATAGGGTACAGGAACTGTGGTGTAAAAAAGCTGTTGAAAATTTAGTCAAGAAGAAAAAAAAGCTCACGAGATGTTCAAAAAACTAGGTAATGATAGAGATCTAGAAAATTATAAGGCTAGCAGGAAGGAACTTAAGAATGAAATATGGAGAGCCAGAAGGCCTTGGCAAGCAGGATTAAGGAAAACCCCAAGGCATTCTACAAGTATGTGAAGAGCAAGAGGATAAGATGTGAGAGAATAAGACCAATCAAGTGTGACAGTGGAAAAGTGTGTATGGAACCGGAGAAGATAGCAGAGGTACTTAATGAATACTTTGCTTCAGTATCCACTATGGAAAAGGATTTTGGTGATTGTAGGGATGACTTACAGCAGACTGAAAAGCTTGAGCATATAGACATTAAGAAAGAGGATGTGATGGAGCTTTTGGAAAGTATCAAGTTGGATAAGCCATCAGGATTGGATGAGATACACCTTAGGTTACTGTGGGAGGTGAGGGAGGAGATTGCTGAGCCTCTGGTGATGATCTTTGCATCATCAATGGGGATGGGAGAGGTTTCAGATGATTGGAGGGTTGCAGATGTTGTTCCCTTATTGAAGAAAGGGAGTAGAGATAGCCCAGGAAATTATAGACCAGTGAGTTTTACCTCAGTGGTTGGTAAGTTGATGGAGAAGATCCTGTGAGGCAGGATTTATGAACATTTGGAGAGGTATAATATGATTAGTAGTCAACATGGCTTTGTAAAGGGCAGGTCGTCCCTTACATGCCTGATTGAATGTTTTGAAGATGTGACTAAACACATTGATGAAGGTAGAGCCGTAGATGTAGTGTATATGGATTTCAGCAAGGCATTTGATAAGGTACACCATGCAAGGCAAATTGAGAAAGTAAGGAGGCATGGGATCCAAAGGGATATTGCTTTATGGATCCAGAACTGGCTTGCCCACAGAAGGCAAAGAGTGGTTGTAGATTGGTCATATTCTGCATAGAGGTCGGTAACAAGTGGAGTGCCTCAAGAATATGTTCTTCGACTTCTTCTCTTTGTGGTTTTTATAAATGACCTGGATGAGGAAGTGGAGGGATGGGTTAGTAAATTTGCTGATGACACATTGTATGGGGGTGTTGTGTATAGTGTGGAGGACTGTCAGAGGTTACGGTGGGACATCGATAGGATCCAAAACAGGGCTGAGAAGTGGCAGATAGAGTTCAACCCAGATAAGTGTGAGGTGGTTCATTTTGGTAGGTCAAATATGATGGCAGAATCTAGAATTAATTATAAGACTCTTGGCAGTGTGGAGGATCAGAGGGATTATGGGGTCTGAATCCATAGGAAACTCAAAGAAGTCATAGGTGCATTGGCCTTCATCAACTATGGGATTGAGTTTAAGAGCCGAGAGGCAATGTTACAGCTTTATAGGACCCTGGTCTGACCCCACTTGGAGTACTGTGCTCAAGACTCCTGGATAGGTACATGGAGCCTAGTAAAATAGAGGGCTATGAGTAACCCTAGGTAATTTCTAAAATAAGTACATGTTTGGCATGGCATTATGGGTCAAAGGGTTTGTATTGTGCTGTAGGTTTTCTATGCTTCTATGGTCAGAGTTTCCTTTGATTGGTTAGTTCCCTGCCAAAAGGTGCTGGTTCAGAATTGGTAAGATCATTTGTTGGCACTAATTATGACTTGGGTGAGAGATCAGGGTGTTGAATGAGTGATTAATTAACTCCTGCTGAGGAGAGAGGATTCAAAATGAAAAGAGGTGGCAGGGAAGAGTGGGGGGATTTGAGGTAAGATCTCAAAAATGAATTGGCATTGTTAATATGGGAAAGAGGATTCTGTATTGAATAAAAACTGTTCTGGAATCTGAAAGCAAATGCTGCCTATGTTCCTATTCCCTCATGATATTTTTAGGCATTTTAATGGCTTGAGATGAAAAGCTGCCGCTTTGGATCTGAGACAGAGAATAAAAGTGTCACAACCTCGTAGAGTAATTGTTTACTGAAGTAATTATGATTAACAAGAGGTTCCAAATTCCTCTCTCTTAGATTTCCATAAATGGAGTCCTGATCCACAGCTGGTGCAGAATTTAAAGCCAGTGTGTTTGGTCTGGAAGGTATTTTGATACACACATGCAAAATTTTAAAATTCTTTCATGTATCAGAGTTTTATAGTTTATAGTACCAATGTAGATTCCACTTATTGCCACTTACTGTATAATGCACATTAAAAACATATAATGTAATTCACATTCTAATCCTTGTGTGGTCCCTGGACTGTGATTATTGAATAATATTTCCACTTCATCCTACTGAAGAAGACACAGCAAATGATGATATCATCAAACAGCGTGTGACCGCTTCTCAAACTTAAAGGAGCAATGGCTTTATAAGATGGTGACTTACAAGATGTTTACTATAAGATGGCTTAAGGCAAAAATAGCTTGTGCATTCAGTATGATATTTTTATATCTTAGGTTTATATCCAAGATTAAAGTTAGAAGTTTACTTAGCAGGCAAATTATTATTCTAAACTTGCTGACTATACAGTTACTTCAGTTTGCAACATATTATCACAATACAATTAAAATGAAAGCAAAGTTAAGCTGAAATGCAATTTATTCAAACTGATATCCAGCTGGGAGAAATAACCGCCATCTATCAGAAAATTCGTCTGGGCTTGCTGCCTGACCAAAACGAAACATTTTAGGTTACTCGACCTGCTCAGTTGTTGTACTGATATTAGTTACAGAGAGTTAGTTGTTTCCTTCTTGGCAGGCTACCATTCACTTAGGATCGCTATTCTGAGTCAAGTTGGAAGAGAATTTGGCAAGATACTTTACTTGCCTAAATATACCACTGTACACATCGTTTGATGTCTTTCCCCCAGTTCTGGTTGGCCTACAGAATTTTCCCAGACTATTCTGAAGAGCTGATCCACATTAAAGTAAATGAAGGATTTCTAGAACACTCATGCATTAAGTATCTATTTTAAAGTTCATTTTTAATTCATATAGTTTTGCTGTTAGATCTAGTTTCCCAACTCCTTCTGGTCTGCATTGATGAAATTGATCCCTGGGCCCATTTTCCTAAACTATAAAATATTAATATTGTTAATATCTTTCTGTTTGGTCTACTCTATGCTTCAACATTGGATTTATAAATCCAAAATAATGAAAATCGTGCTTTGGATCTTCATAGCATGATTTAATATTTTTGATCTCACCTCATGACCTACATAATTTGAGGTATACACAAGGAGAGATGATAAAGACACGCAAGTATCCATTTACACACCATTCCATACTGTATCAATCTTCAGTTCATATTCTGATATATTCCGCCCACTCACCATCATACTTGCCCACTCTTTCATGCATGCGTCCTTACATAACACACATCTGTGGTATGATAAGAAATGCTCAGGTATCTGTATAGAACATTACAGCACAGAAACAGGCCTTTCAGCCCTTCTTGGCTGTGCCGAACCATTTTTCTGCCTGGTCCCACTGACCCGCACCTGGGCCAAACCCCTCCAAACCCCTCTCATCCATATACCTGTCCAAGTCTTTCTTAAATGTCAAAAGTGAGCCTGCATTCACCACTTCATCTGGCAGCTCATTCCACACTCCCACCACACTCTGCGTGAAGAAGCCCCCTCAATGTTCCCTTTAAACTTTTCCCCCTTCACCCTTAACCCATGACCTCTGGTTTTTTTCTCCCCTGGCCTCAGTGGAAAAAGCCTGCTTGCATTCACTCTATCTATACCCATCATAATTTTATACACCTCTATCAAATCACCCCTCATTCTCCTATGCTCCAGGGAATAAGGTCCTAACCTATTCAACCTTTCTCTGTAACTCAGTTTCTCAAGCCCTGGCAACATCCTTGTAAACCTTCTCTGAACACTTTCAATCTTATTAATATCCTTCCTGTAATTCAGTGACCAAAACTGCACACAATACTCCAAATTCGGTTTCACCAATGTTTTATACAACCTCACCATTACATTCCAACTCTTATACTCAATACTTTATAAAGGCCAATGTACCAAAAACTCTCTTTACGACCCTATCTACTTGTGACGCCACTTTTAGGGAATTACGTATCTGTACTCCCAGATCCCTCTGTTCTACTGCACTCCTCAGTGTCCTACCATTTACCTTGTATGTTCTACTTTGGTTTTTTCCTTCCGAGGTGCAATACCTCACACTTGTCCGCATTAAACTCCATCTGCCATTTTTCTGTCCATTCCTCCAACTGGCCCAAATCCCTCTGCAAGCTTTGAAAACCTTTCTCACTGTCCACTACACCTCCAATCTTTGTATCATCAGCAAATTTGCTGATCCAATTTGCCACATTATCATCCAGATCATTGATATAGATGACAAATAACAATGGACCTAGCACTGATCCCTGTGGCACACCATTAGTCACAGGCCTCCACTCAGAGTAGCAATCCTCCACTACCACTCCCTGTACTCCCATTGAGCCAAAGTCTAATCCAATTTACTACCTCTCCATGTATACCTAGCGACTGAATCTTTCTAACTAACCTCCCATGCGAGAGCTTGTCAAAGGCCTTACTGAAGTCCATGTATACAACATCCACTGCCTTCCCTTCATCCACTTTCCTGGTAACTTCCTTGAAAAACTCTAATAGATTGGTTAAACATGACCTACCACGCACAAAGCCATGCTGACTTTTTCTAATAAGTCCCTGTCTATCCAAATACTTGTAGATCCTATCTCTTAGTATTCCTTCCAATAATTTACCTACTACCAATGTCAAACTTACCGGCCTATAATTTCCCAGCTTACTTTTTGAGCCTTTTTTAAACAACAGAGCTACATGAGCTATCCTCCAATCCTCCGGCACCTGACCCGTGGATATCGACATTTTAAATATATCTGCCAGGGCCCCTGCAATTTCAAAACTAGTCTCCTTCAAGGTCCGTGGGAATGCCCTGTCAGGTCCTGGGGATTTATCTACTCTGATTTGCCTCAAGATAGCAAGCACCTCCTCCTCCTTAATCTGTATAAATTCCATGACCTCCCTACTTGTTTGCCTTGTTTCCCTATACTCCATTCCAGTTTCCTTAGTAAATACAGATGCAAAAAACCCATTTAATATCTCTCCCATTTCTTTTGGTTCCATACATAGCTGACCACTCTGATCTTCAAGAGGACCAATTTTATCCCTTACTATCCTTTTGCTCTTAACATACCTGTAGAAGCTCTTAGGATTATCCTTCACCCTGACTGCCAAAGCAACCTCATGTCTTCTTTTAGCCCTCCTGATTTCTTTCTTAAGTATTTTCTTACTCTTTTTATACTCCTCAAGCATCTTATTTCTTTCCTGTTGCCTATACATGTTATACATCTCTCTCTTCTTCTTAATCAGAGTTCCAATATCCCTCGAGAACCAAGGTTCCTTATTTTTATTCATTTTGCCTTTAACCCTGACAGGAAGATACAAACTCTGCACTCTCAAAATTTCTCCTTTGAAGGCCTCACACTTACCAATCACATCCTTGCTAGAGAACAACCTGTCCCAATCTACGCTTTTTAGATCCTTTCTCATTTCTTCAAATTTGGCTTTTTTCCAGTTTAGAACTTCAATCCGAGGACCAGATCTATCTTTATCCATGATCAAGTTGAAACTAATGACGTTATGATCACTGGAACCAAAGTGTTCCCCTACACACACTTCCGTCGTCTCCCCTAACTCATTTCCTAATAGGAGACCTAGGCATCCTCCCTAGTTGATACATCTATATATTAATTTAGAAAACTTTCCTGAACACATTTCACAAATTCTAACCCATCTAGACCTTTAACAGTATGGGAGTCCCATTCAATGTGTGGAAATTAAAATCCCCTACAATCACAACTTTCTGTCTCCTGCAGTTGTCTGTTATTTCTCTGCAGATTTGCTCCTCCAATTCTCGCTGACTATTGTATGGTCTATAATACAACCCTATTAATGTGGTCATACCTTTCCTGTTTCTCAGCTCCACTCATATGGCCTCAGTAGACAAGCCCTCTAATCTGTCCTGCCGAAGCACTGCTGTAATATTTTCCCTGACTAGCAATGCCACCCCCCCCACCCTTCATCCCTCTGCCTCTATCACGTCTGAAACATCGGAACTCTGGAACATTGAGCTGCCAGTCCTGCCCCTCCTGTAGCAAGTTTCAGTAATGGCTATGATGTCAGAATTCCACATGTCAATCCAGGCCCTCAGCTTGTCTGCCTTTCCCACAATACTCCTTGCATTGAAATAGACACACCTCAGAAGATTATTACCACCACACACAACCCTTCTATTTGTGACTTTGCATGAACTACTAACATCATTTATTTTTACCCCCGTTCCACTATCTACTCTGGCACTCTGGTTCCCATCCATATGATGTCGACAGATTTTAAAGTGAATGGTCAGGACTACGATTAGAGAAGGAACGATATTTGATATCGCAAGGTCAGTTATGGAGCAATCGGGCAAATGATGTGGTGTTGACGGGTATGTAAAGTGATTCATATAAAATGGAATCAGGAACCTGGCAGGATGGAATAAAACCAATTGGGGATTTGGAGTGCTCATTGGATAGGCAGGCATATAGATTCAAGATTGCTGAATATTGTTTCCAGTAAACAAGTGTAAAGTAGAACAGAATAATTATTGCTTTGGATTCGATGCAGCACAAACAGAAACACAATATGATAAAGAACATAATAAAACAAGTAATACATAAAAATGCATAAGATAGCTTGGTATCTTGATATGACCATCTGGGTAGTCTCCAGCCCCTTGGTATGACCGTCTGGGTAGTCTGCTTCTTTCAACGGATGCTGCCCGACCTGCTGAATTCATCCAGCTTTTTTGTATGTCTTCATAAGATAGCTTATATTCTTAGATTGATTTTTTGTACATGAAGTGATGCTTGGCACAGGATAGTCTGTATATAAGGTGACTGGCAGGAAATGATGCAGTAATGGTGCTGGTTGGCGGTGTGGAGGGGTGGGTTAGTGGGTGGAGGTGTTGATCAGCCTTACTGCTTGGGGAAAATAACTATTTTTGAGTCTGGTGGTCCAGGCATGGATACTACATAGCCTCCTCCCTGATGGGAGTGGGACAAACAGTATATGTGCAGAGTGGGTGGGGTCCTTCTTAATATTTCTGCTCTTTTTCTGGCACCTTTCTGTATATATGTCCTTGTTGGCTGGTAAGCTGGTGCAGGTGATGCATTGGGCAGTTTTGACGACCCGCTGTAGAGCCTTCTTATCCACAGCAGTGCAGTTTCCATACCATGCCGTGATCTGGTACGTTAGCATGCTCTCTGCTGCGCATCTGTAGAAGGCTGCAAGTATTGATGTGCATATTCCAGTTCTCGTCAGCCTCCTCAGAAAGTAGAGGCACTGATGTGCTTTCTTGATTGTGTAGGATATGCTCTGAGACCACGAGAGGTTGTGTGAGATGTGCACCCCTAGGAGTTTGAAACTGCTCACAGTTTCCACTGCTGGGCCGCTGATGAAAGAGGGGCGTGAGTGGTGCAAGTTCTTCTGAAGTGGATAACCATTTCCTTTGTCTTGCTGACATTGAGGAAGAGGTTACTGGCTGGGCAGCAGGCCTCCAGCTCTTCCTCCTCCTTATCGCTGTTGGTGATGAGCCCCACCACTGTCATTTAATTGGTGAAATTGACAACGTGATTACTTGGCTGCTTGGCTATGCAGTCGTACAGTAAGTGAGCAGAGTGTACAGAAGTGGGTTTAGCACAGAGCCCTGGGGAGCATTCAAGTTGAGGATGAAGGGGAGGGAGGAGTGCTTGTGCACCCTGATGTTGGTTAGGAAGTTCAACACCCAGCTGCACAGTGGTGTATTTAGACTGGATAGGTTAGCATATAGGATTTAAAACTACTTTTGGATGGTCATTGAATACCCTGGTTTTCCTCCTGGATAAATCTTATTTTTTTAAGGTCAATGGAGACACAAGAGATGGCAGATGCTGAAAGCTGAGAGCACACACAAAATACTATAGGACTCAGTGGACCAGGCCACATCAATGGAAGGCTATTAGTGTTTCAGGTCAAGGCCTTTCATCTGGACCACAACACAGAAGGCAGATAACTAGCCTACTGGCTATCTCCCCTCTATCTTTCAGCCTAGATGAAGTTCTCAACCCAAAACATTGACTATCTATTTACTTAAGTCATGTATTTTATGTTCAAAAGCCAGATAATAGGATTGGTTATCTGGATTGTTGCTATGCCAAAGTATTGAAGAGATATGCAGGTGCTTTTACAATTGCAATTGCTGACTGCGGTAAGGGAATGAGTTGGGTTTTAGGACAAGATCAAGTATATGTGACAGAATGGACTCCTGGCAGTGTACTGCGCAGCAAACGGGAGAAAGCATTGAGAGTGTGATGGAGCTTTTGAGGTCTCAAGATGGAACTGGCAAAAAAATAAATGAAGCTCCGCTATCCATTCAGAATGCACATATGGCTGTCTGCTCTGTGTTTTCTCCTGTCAAAAATGATGAGTGGTTTCAAGAAGGAATCCCTGTGTAATTCCTCTGAGCTACCAGCAGCGATGCGTGACAAGGAATAAAGCAGACAGTTCATTTTGAAGACAGCTCAGAGTGGTTCCATTTAGGCAGTGCAGTCACAGAAAAAAAATTAAATTGCTCTTTAAAGAAATGGACTTACTTGTGGTTATGTACAATCTTTATCTTAACTCTAACTATGCCTCCATTGGTAGTCATTTAGTCTACTTACTAAATTTGATTGTGCAATAAAGTAGTATTATAATTTCTGATCAAAGATATTCAGCTATTTACTTGTTTCTAACCGTGTCCTGAGGTCATGGTGGTTTGCATTAGATTAAGCTGCAGACATAGAGATGCTGGAAATGATAGACACTGCCAAACTTTGCATTCAAGAGTGCCTACTAAATATTTGTTTGTGATACCCATCTCAAGATTTCTGTGCTATAAAAAACTATTACTTCAACAAATATTAAGGACCATATGACCTAGGAGCAGAATTGGGCCTTTCAGTCCATCGAGTCTGCTCCATCATTCCACCATGGCTGATTTATTATCGCTCTCAACCCCATTCTCCTGTCTTTGCATTGTAATCTTTGATGTCCTGATTAATAAAGAACCTATCAAACTTCAACTTAAATAGTATACCAATGATTTGGCCCACACAGCCATTTGTGGCAAAGAATTCCAGATTCACCATTCTCTGGCTAAAGAAATCTTGCCTCATCTCTGATCAAAATGGACATCCCTCAATTCTGAGGCTGTGTCTTCTAGTTCTAGACTCCTCCACTATAGGTAACATCCTCTCCACATCCACTCTATCCAGACCTTTCAATATTCAATAGATTTCAATGATATCCCTCCTCATACTTCTAACCTCCAGCAAGTACAGGTCCAAAGCCATCAAACACTTCTCATATGTCAACCCTTTCATTCCTGGGATCATTCTTATGAACTTGCTCTGGACTCTGTCCAAACCAGCACATCCTATCTTAAGGGGCCCAGAACTGCTCACAATACTCCAAGTGTGGTGTGACAAATGCCTTTTAAACTTATGTCATAAGGTGGGCGTTGGGAACAGACCCAAATGCAAGACATAGACATTGAAGTACTAGGGACAGGACTGGGTGTGTCAAGAAAGCACGGGAAGTGGGGAAGAAATGACGCTGGACAAGGCACAGGCACTGGACGAGACTAGGAGACAGGGCCTGGGCTAGGACTTGGACAGAGACTGGAACCCCCCTGAGAGCCTTGGACACGGACTGGAACCCCCCTCGGAGCCTTGGACACAGGCTGGAACCCCCCGGAGAGCCTTGGACACGGGCTGGAACCCCCCTCGGAGCCTTGGACACGGACTGGAACCCCCCTCGGAGCCTTGGACACGGGCTGGAACCCCCCTGAGAGCCTTGGACATGGGCTGGAACCCCCCTCGGAGCCTTGGACATGGACTGGAACCCCCCTCGGAGCCTTGGACACGGGCTGGAACCCCCCTGAGAGCCTTGGACACAGGCTGGAACCCCCCTCGGAGCCTTGGACACGGGCTGGAACCCCCCTGAGAGCCTTGGACATGGGCTGGAACCCCCCTCGGAGCCTTGGACACGGGCTGGAACCCCCCTGAGAGCCTTGGACACGGGCTGGAACCCCCCTTGGACACGGGCTGGAATCCCCCGAGAGCCTTTGACATGGGCTGGAACCCCCCTGAGAGCCTTGGACACGGACTGGAACCCCCCTGAGAGCCTTGGACACGGACTGGAACCCCCCTCAGAGCCTTGGACACGGACTGGAACCCCCCTCGGAGCCTTGGACACGGGCTGGAACCCCCCTGAGAGCCTTGGACATGGGCTGGAACCCCCCTGAGAGCCTTGGACATGGGCTGGAACCCCCCTCGGAGCCTTGGACACGGACTGGAACCCCCCTCGGAGCCTTGGACACAGGCTGGAACCCCCCTCGGAGCCTTGGACACGGGCTGGAACCCCCCGAGAGCCTTTGACATGGGCTGGAACCCCCCTGACAGCCTTGGACACGGACTGGAACCCCCCTCGGAGCCTTGGACACGGGCTGGAACCCCCCGAGAGCCTTTGACATGGGCTGGAACCCCCTGAGAGCCTTGGACACGGAATGGAACCCCCCTGACAGCCTTGGACACGGACTGGAACCCCCCTCGGAGCCTTGGACACGGGCTGGAACCCCCCTCGGAGCCTTTGACATGGGCTGGAACCCCCTGAGAGCCTTGGACACGGAATGGAACCCCCCTGAGAGCCTTGGACATGGGCTGGAACCCCCCTCGGAGCCTTGGACACGGGCTGGAACCCCCCTGAGAGCCTTGGACATGGGCTGGAACCCCCCTCGGAGTCTTGGACACGGGCTGGAAACCCCCGAGAGCCTTTGACATGGGCTGGAACCCCCCTGAGAGCCTTGGACATGGGCTGGAACCCCCCTGACAGCCTTGGACACGGAATGGAACCCCCCTGAGAGCCTTGGACTTAAGCACAGGAACACAGAACCCTGAGCCAGGACCCCTCCTTGGGAACAGGACTTAGGGCCTGGGCTTTACACAGAGTCAGGAACCCTCCTGGGGGACAGGACGTAGGGCCAGGACTCATACATGGACCCTAAACACAGGGACACAAAGAGTCAGTTCCAAGCTCAATGATAGATAGTTCCTTCTGTTGGCGTGGCAAGGCTCCAGTCTCACTCTGGTGGCTGAACTTGATGGCAATACAGGAAAGGCTTCAGGCATACATTGCAGAAGGAAGGGGAGGGGAGGGGAAGGGAAGTGAACAGTCCAGCCTCAGGGTAATGGTAAAGACAGCCTGGCTTGCCCAACAGAAGCAAGGACAAGATACTGGCAAAACAAACCAGCACCTACACTTGAACCCAGGGGTACTTAATTCCCAGCCTTCAGACAAAAATCAGGTGCCTATGATTAAGCCCAGATGAAACAATGGACAGCCAGAAGACCCGGAGCCTGGAGTCCACGGACCGGACTGTGATCCGGAACGCAGACTTCACGGACCGGACCATGACACTTTAGTATCACATCCTTGATTTTGTATTCCAGTCCTCTCAAATTGAGTGCTAACATTGCATTTGCCTTCCCTACCACTGACTCAGTCTGCAAGTTAACCTTTAGGGAATCCTGCATGAGAATTCTCAGGTCCCTTTGCACCTATGATTTTAGAATTTTCTCCCTATTTACAAAATAGTCCACACTATTATTCCTTCTGCCAAAGTGCATGACCATGCACTTCCCTACATTATTTTTCCACTTGCCACTTCTTTGCCCTTTCCCCATTTGGTCTAAGTCTTTCAGTAGACTCCCTGCTTCCTGAATACCATATGTTCTTTTACCTTACATGCAACATGAAATAGCCCCAACACCACCCCCTGTGGCACACCTCTAATTACCAGCAGCCAGCCCTTCATTCCCACTCATGCCAATCTTCTATCCATTCTAGTTCCTCTCCCATAATACCATGAGCTCTTATTTTGTCAAGCTGTCTCATGTGTGGCACCTTGTCTTGGAACTTCAGAAAATCTAAATAAACAACATCCACTGACTTTCCTTCATCTACCCTGCTTGTTATTTCCCCAAAGAATACCAACAGATTTGTTGGGTAAGATTTCCGCCCTAGAAAACCATACTGACTTTAGATTATTTTATCATGTGCTTCCAAATACTCCAAAACCTCATCCTTAATAAAAGACCCCTACGTCTTCCTAACCACTGAAGTCAGGCTAACTGGCCTACAATTTCTGCCTCCCTCCCTTCTTAAAGAGTGGAGGGACATTTGCAAATTTCCAGTCCTTCAGAACCATTCCAGAATCTAGGGATTCTTGAAAAATCATTACTAATGCCTCCACAATCTTTTCAGCTACCTCTTTCAGAGCTCTGGGCATAGTCCATATCTACCTTCAGGCTTTTCAGCTACTCAAGCACTTTCCTAGTAATAGCAACAACACTCATCTCTGCCTTCTGACATACTTACATTTCTGGCATTCTGCTAGTGTCCTCCATAGCGAAGAATGATTCAAAATACTTATTAACTTCCTCTGCCATTTCTTTCTCCTCCATTACTACCTCTCCAGTGGCTTGATATCCACTCTCATCTCTCTTTTACTCCTTATATATCTGACAAACCTTTTTATATCCTCTTTTATATTATTGGCTAGCTGATCTTCATACTTCATCTTTTCTCTCTTTATGGCTTTTTCACTTGCTTTTAAAAGCTACTTAATCCTCCACCTTCCCACTAATTTTTGCTATACTAGCTGCGCTATCTTTTATTTTTACGCTGTCTTTGACTTCCCTTGTCAGCCACGGTTGCCTCATCCTCCCTTAAATACTTCTTCATCTCTCAGATTATCTTTCCCACACCTTCTGAATTTTCCCCAGAAACACCAGCTATTGCTGTTCTGCTGCCATCCCTGCTGGTGCTCCCTTTCAAACAACTTTGGCCAGCTCCTCTCTCAGCCTCTTTAATTTCCTTTACTCCACTATAATACTGATATAACTGATTGTAGATTCACCTTCTCAAACTGCAGGGTGAATTCTATCATATTTTGATCACGGCCTCTTAAGGATTCCTTTACTTTAAACTTCTTAAACATACCTGGGTCATTACATAACACCAAATTGCCATTCCCCTCGTGGGCTCAACCACATTGCTGCAAAAAGCTGTCTTGTAGGCATTCAACAAATTCGCTAACTGGGGACCGAGCACCAACTGGATTTTTCCAGTTTACCTGCATATTGAAATCCCCCACTGCCCTTTTGACATGCCTTTTCTATCTTCCGTTGTAATTTGCTGCCCACATCCTGGCCACTGTTCAGAGTCCTGTATATAACTCCCATGAGGTCCTTTTCTTAGCTCTACCCACAAAGTTTCTACATCTTCTGATTGTATATTGCTTCTTTCTGAGGATTCAATCTCATTTTTTGAAAACAGAACCACCCCACCCCCTCTACCTCCCTGCCTGTTCTTTTAATACAATGCATATTCTTGGATGTTAAGCTCCCAATTATGATCTTCTTTCAGCCACGACTCGGAGATGCCCTTGTGTCATACCTGCCAATCTCTAACTGCACTATGAGATCACCTACCTTATGCTGCATGCTTTCAAATATAACACCTTTACTTTTGAATTCATCACCCTTTTTGATTTTGGCCCCCATGTTACACTTCAGCTTTTCCTACTGACTGCAATTTTGCCCTAGCATCTGTCTATCCTTCCTCACAGTCTCAGTACACACTGCATCCAGTTGTATACCGATTACCCCATCCCCAGCCCTATCACTCCAGCTCCCATCCCCCTGCCAAATTAATGAAACCCTCCCCAAGAGCTCCAGCAAACCTGGCCGCAAGGATATTGTTCACCCTCACATTCAGATATAAGCTGTTCTTTAGGTGCAGGTTGTACCTTCCCCAGACAAGATCCCATTAATCCAGAAATCTGAAACCCTGCCCTTTGCACCAGTACCTCTGCCACGCACTCATCTGCCAAGTCATCCTATTCTTACTTTCACTGGCACCCGGCAAAGGCAGCAGTCCAGAACCTGCTACCCTGGAGGTCCTGCTTTTCCGCTTTCTACTTAACTCTCTATATTCTCTCTTTAGGACCTCCTCCCTTTTCCTACCAATGTCATTGGGATTAATATGTAACATGACTTTCAGCTGTTCCCCTTCACCCTCCCCTTAGAATGTTGTTGACCCAATCTAAGACATCCATGACTCTGGCAACATCATCTGGTTGTCTCTTTCTCATCCCCAGAATCTGCTTTCTGCTCCTCTAGTTATGGAATCGCCTATCACTATTGCACTCCACTTCTCCTCCGTTGCCTCCTTAGCCACAGAGCCAGACTCAGTGCCAGAGACTCGGTCACCGTGGACTCCCCCTAAAGGGAATAGCTGCAACTCTGGCCATTTGACATACAGAGAATGTTGGAGATAAACATACTGCTTGCTTCCAGCCAGAAGAGAGCTCTCAAAAGCTGAGTAATCATTTCAAAGAAAATTGAAACAGCTTCAGAGAAAGTTGCAATGGGCAATAAAACAAGCCGTTCCAGTCTGGCTTATTATCAGAGCCATGAACAGTCAGAAGGACTGGAGCTGCTTTCCTCCATTACTTTCCAAAACCTGACTTGCGTTTTAGGGTTAGAGTTTTGTTTCTGTCCTGATCTTCTTACGTTGTGGAGGCTCTGTGAAATTGGAGAGAGATACATCTAATAAGGCCAGTCAGCCCATCATGCCTGTGGCAGCTCTTTGAAAGAACTAGCCCATTTGTTCCATCTCACTGCTCCTTCTGTGCTGCCCTACATGTATATTTTTTCCTCAATTATTTCTACCATTCCCATTGAATGTTGCTTTTCGTGGGGCTTTGCTGCTGTGTGTGCATGGGAGGGGGAGGGGGGCTTTGGGGCTACTTTTTTGTTAATAATTCTTCAGGGTTTTTCTTCTGTTCCATGGATGTCTGTGAAGAGTAAGAATTTCAGGTTGTGTATTGTATTCATTCTCTGATATTAACTGGAACCATTGACCCATTGAGCCATTGAATCTTCTTTCTGCAACCTTTCAAGCAGTCCATTTCAAATCATAACAATGCATGCAACCCTTTCACAAGAACTCAAGAAAATAGGAATAGGAGAAGGCCACCAAGCCCCTCGTCATCATTCAATGTGACCATATCTGATGTACCCCAGGCCTTGCTCAACACTCAGTATGGATCTCAGTTTCCCAATCTTTTATATAAAAAACATATAGCCCTTCTTTAATTAGCGCCTGAGGTCTAGCATCCACAACCCAGCTGGGTAAAGAGTTCCAGAGACTCACTGAACTTGAAGTAATCCCTCTGTTTTAAACAATCGCTCACCCTATTTTAGAGCCACACCCCTCAGGGCTGATGGTAGTGGGATGGAGGTGGAGATATATCTGAGAGGGGGCAGGTCCAAGACGTCTTGGACGGGGATATGAGTGTGCAGGAAATTGAAGGATTTGGGTATTGTGTAGGCAGAAGTGATTAGGTTAGTTGGCCATTTAATTACTCATTTAGTTATTTCAGCATGACATTGTGGACCAAACGGGCTGTCCCTGTGCTGTACTGTTCTGTGTTCTGTGTTCTCATTTATCACTAAAGGAAATATCTCAACATCTACCCTGTCATGATTCCTTTGGCGCTTAATAAGACGAGCCCCATTCGTTTTTAGACGTTAATGACAGGACAACTCTGCCATCCCAGGAAATAGCCTAGTGAATTTCTACTAATATGCCTCTAATGCCTATATATCCTGTCTCAAATAAGAAGAAAGAAAAGTACTCCACCTGTCTCATCAATACTCTGTCGAAAACACACCTATACCTAAACTCCAATCCTTTTACAATAATGGCCAATATACTAGGCCTTTATGATTACTTGCTGTGTTTACAGCTACATAATGTAGACTGGAGCTCAGACTGAATCAGTTTTTCACCATTGACAGTTTGTCCTGTCAATTTAGTGTATTGATAAATCTCAATAAGCAAGCAGCATTATCAAAACCACTCAGCCAACCAAATCTTTTATCTGTTAAAATATTCCTGAATGAATATCTTTTATCTTTAACAAAGAAGACGAAGCCAAAACTCTTCACACAGTCAAGAGAAAATCTGCAGATGCTGGAAATCCAAGCGACACACACAAAATGCTGGGGGATCACAGCAAACCAGGCAGCATCCATGGAAAAGAGCACAGTCGACGTTTCGGGCAGAAAGCCAGCATTTTGTCAGTGTTGCCCTTTACACCATTGCAGTCAAAAGTGCTATTGAAATGGTTTGTGAAAACAGGGTGTTCGAAGGACTCGGTGGGGAGAGAGAGGATGGAGGTTTCAGGCTGAACAAGCGTTTTGCAGAGAGTGGGAGGGTGGAAGGGACAGAGGAAATGTCTGTATAAAGTATATACCTGAACTGAATAATTTTAATAATCAATAATTTTAAAAGACGGAAGAGAGAAGAACATAAATTGAAGTAAAAAAGTTATAGCCATTTCTCTGTCACCCCTGAGCTAGAACCAAGATAGGGTTTCTCTTGTCCCTCTTTTAGCCGCACGAGCATCCACATTGAATGAATCATTTTCCATAATTTCTACCACCTCTAATGGGATGCCACCAGCAAATACATGCTCCCCTCTCCTATACATTGAGCCCCCCAACCGTAGTACTCCGTCCACCTCACCCTGGTCTACTCTTCCATCTCCACCAATCACTCAGGAGAGGCAGCACCTGTCTCTTTACCTCTTCCCTTCTCGCTATTGGGTACTCAGCTGTGTCTCCAGATGAAGCAATTATTCACTTGTCCTTTTCTTTTAATCAACTTTTGCATCCCCTCTGCTTTGAAGAAACTAAATGCAGATTGGACGGTTGATTTGTAAAACACCTCTCTGTTTACCCTACAGTGCCCACTCTGAGCTTTCTGCTTCTGTTACGTTGAATCTCCATCCCAAACCCAATTTCACTTCTCTGTCTGAGAGTGGATATTTAGATTATACTGGAGACATAAGAGACCATATATGGTGCAATCTGGAGCAACAGGCTGCCTGTTGAAGGAACTTAGCAGGTTGAGCAACATCTGTACGGGGGGGGGGGGGGGGAGGAATTAGGGTCATAGAGTCATAGAAAAGTACAACACAGAAACAGGCCATTAGCCCATCAGGTCCAAGACAAACCATTTAAACTATCTATTTCCATTGACCTTTTGTCGATATTTTAAGTTGAAATAGTCCTGATGCAGGGTTTCAACCTCAAATGTCAACAATACCTTTTCTCCTGCAGATGCTGTTTGACCTACTGAGTGCCTCCACCAGATTGTTTGTGCTTTAGGTGACAGTGTACAATGCTGTCGCAGGAACTATAACAGCCAATATGAGCACACAATCCACAGAGGAAGTCTGAAGGAAGACATGATGGCTGGAGAGCGAGGAGTAATTCATCTTAGGTCTCCAGTGCTGAACACATGAGTAGTTGTCTGCATTCATCTCTAATTCATCTCAAGGTGAATGTCACATGTGTTTTCATTTCTAACTGAATGTGTAGAAGTAGGTGTAACCAGCAACTAATTCACATAGATTTGCTACTGCCATCCATCAGCAAGTTTCTTTCCTGGTCTGCTTTACTAATGACGATTAAATGACGAACATCAGGCGCTGCTTGGAAATGTTGCCTGGAATCTTTTACACCCACCCAAGTGGCAGACAGAGCCTCACTTTAACTGGTCTAGCCCGTACGTGATTCCAAATGCACCTGCGTAGTAGTCCAGAAGCAGCTAAGTATTGATGATGAATGGTGGCATTGCTGCTTACATAAAGCTTTTCAGAAGACAGCAATGTTTTGGAGACTTCAGATACATGGACACTTTTTACTGTTTGTTTCGTGCTAGTGTCTACTCAAACACTGACCGTTTACAGTAATTAATTATTATAGCTTGTATGATTCTTATCTCAAAGACTTCTGAAATTAACCATGGATAGCAATCAAGGTAGATTGTTCCCCTTTGCTCACCTCTTTTACTAAAATTTCATTTAGAATTGCACAACGTACAATACTTGATGGTAAGTTATGGTCAACGTTTGATTTTGGAATAGAAGAGCCTGGGTGTGCCTGTTAGCTGGTTCCTTCACCAGCTCCCCTTTGTGTCTGTTAGCTGGTTCCTTCACCAGCTCCCCTTTGTGCCTGTTAGCTGGTTCCTTCACCAGCTCCCCTTTGTGCCTGTTAGCTGGTTCCTTCACCAGCTCCCCTTTGTGTCTGTTAGCTGTTTCCTTCACCAGCTCCCCTTTGTGTCTGTTAGCTGGTTCCTTCACCAGCTCCCCTTTGTGCCTGTTAGCTGGTTCCTTCACCAGCTCCCCTTTGTGCCTGTTAGCTGGTTCCTTCACCAGCTCCCCTTTGTGCCTGTTAGCTGGTTCCTTCACCAGCTCCCCTTTGTGCCTGTTAGCTGGTTCCTTCACCAGCTCCCCTTTGTGCCTATTAGCTGGTTCCTTCACCAGCTCCCCTTTGTGCCTGTTAGCTGGTTCCTTCACCAGCTCCCCTTTGTGTCTGTTAGCTGTTTCCTTCACCAGCTCCCCTTTGTGTCTGTTAGCTGGTTCCTTCACCAGCTCCCCTTTGTGTCTGTTAGCTGGTTCCTTCACCAGCTCCCCTTTGTGTCTGTTAGCTGTTTCCTTCACCAGCTCCCCTTTGTGTCTGTTAGCTGGTTCCTTCACCAGCTCCCCTTTGTGCCTGTTAGCTGGTTCCTTCACCAGCTCCCCTTTGTGTCTGTTAGCTGGTTCCTTCACCAGCTCCCCTTTGTGTCTGTTAGCTGGTTCCTTCACCAGCTCCCCTTTGTGTCTGTTAGCTGGTTCCTTCACCAGCTCCCCTTTGTGTCTGTTAGCTGGTTCCTTCACCAGCTCCCCTTTGTGTCTGTTATTGGTGAAGGCAGTAGTAAATTTGCACAATGCAGTGCTCAACTCTTATGCTCTGGCTTTATTAACTTTTCCAACTGTTACATAGTTGTAGGAAGTACCAGCTGCCCAAAGCTTGCCTGTGCCATTGTTGGCAGTCACTGAGAAAGATGGCCATCAGCAGCTTGCTCTTTATGGTGGTGGAGGTTATCACACAATGTGAGAAGCAAATCATTGAAAGTGTTAGAACACCCTGTAACGGACGAGGGAGGTGAGTAATGTTTTACTGCGTGCCTTCGAGAAATAGAGAATAGATCTTTTGTTTGTTAAACAAAGACAGCACTTTATTATTCTTTATAAAACTGTTACCCCTTAAAAATAAAATCAGTTTATGTTTATATGGCATTTGCTACAATGTGCCAAAAATGCATCTTATCCAGTGAATTAGTTTTGAATATGCAGCCACTATTTGTACATGGGGAGGCATAGCACGAAAACTAGACTGAAACTTTTCCTGTACTGAACAAGGTCTAATTATTGTTTACTGATTGTATTAACTTCACTCAGAGGTGAATAGTTTGGTTTAAATAGTGAGGTGCTAGTTAGGTTTAAGTTCAAATGACAACATTAGGAGATTTCTGTGGCCGTCGTTACTTTGGCATCGAGATTGCTTTACATCTATTACAAAGTTTATTACAGATTTAAATTTCAAATAGCTAATTATTACTAATTAAAAACTTCATTTAATATTGACGATCAGGAGAAAAGGACTGTCAGAAATTTGAACTAAAGTTCCCGAGTAAGTTTGACAGATGGCAAAGCAGCTATTCCTTGGTGCAGCTCCAAACTTGAATATGATAGAGAGTTGATAGTGAGATTTAAATTGCCATCCTTTTGATTCAGAAATCCAAATGGGAGCAACTGAACTTAGATCATTACTCAGGTACATTCATTCTCCTCCAACTGGTGTGGGATCCTTCTGCTAATTTATTGTCCAGAAGGTCCCAGTGTGTGGAAATTGCTTTATAATGAGCCAGGACTGGGCTTAGTCTTACTGGCTGTTGATGTTTGGTTCCCTGATGATTATTAGTTAACATTTGATATATTATAGAAACGTAGGACTTGGCTAAAGGAACCTAAGATAGGTTCACTGTCTTATCATCCTGGCAGATGCAATGACAATGGAGTAGACGGTTGATCAGAATAACTGAGCAGCAATGAATGCTATTAATTCCCAGTTGCAGACTTTCTTTCATTGATAAATTAAACTAGGATGGTCAGTATGGCTTTGTGTGGGGGATGTCCTGTTGATTAAGATTTTTGAAGAACTAACTCAGAGGATTGATGAAGGTAAATTGATGAACATTATTTATCTAGAATTAAAAGCATTTGATAAGATCCCATATGGTAGACTAGTCCAGACATTTAAGGCACATGGGATCCAAAACAAGCTGGCTAATAGGATTAAGATTAGCTTGATGGTAAACGACAGAGGTTGCTGATAAAATAATACTTCCCTAATTGGAAGTACCACAGTGTGTGGTGCTGTGACTCTTGTTTGTGATATACAGTATATTAATAACCTGGATGTCAGTGTAGGAGGTATGATTCTGTGAATGGCGCAGAATTTGTTGGTGTTATGAATAGTGAGGAAGGTTTTGAAGGCTACCGCAGGATATTAATGGAAAATTAGGCAAGGCTTTGGCAATAAGAATTTAATCCTGACAAGCACCAAGTGAGATATTTGAGAAGTCAAGTAGAGGTAGGACATACATGGTAAATTATTAAGGGATGTTGATGAACAGAGGGGGTTCAAGTCCATAGGTCATGCATATGACATGATTGCCTGTTTAGGTCAGGGCATGGGATATAAAAGATGGGATATTATGTTGCACTCTTACAAAACTCTCTTTAGACTGCACTTGGAGTATTGTGTGTAGTCCAAGATCGCCACATGTTAGGCAGGATGTGATACACACAAGCTCCAGATGAGTATTGCAGAAAAAACAGCTCTATTTAATTGTATTTCTCTGTCCACTACAAAAGGCAGGATTTCCTGGAGACCATCCATTTTACTCCCATTTCCCATTCCCATTTCCATTCCGCCATGTCAATCCATGACCTCCTCTGCTGCCAAGGATGAGGCCAGTCTCAGATTGGAGGAGTAACACCTCCTATTCAGTCTGGGGAGCCTCCCGCTTGACGGCATGAGCATTGATTTCTTTTACTTCTGGTAATTTCTTCCCCCTCCCCCTTCTCTCTATTTTCATTCCCATTCTGGCTCCCTTTTCACTCCTTCATTTCTGCTCATCTGCCCATCACCTTCCTCTGATGCTCCTCCTCCTTCCCTTTCCCCCATGGTCCACTCTCCTCTTCTATCCACTCTCCTCTCTTATCAGATTCCTTCTTCTTCAGCCCTTTACCTCATCCACCTATCACCACCCAGCTTTCACTTCATCTTTCCTCCTCCCCCCACCAACTCACCTTCCGCTCTCATCTAGTTTCACCTATCCCCTGCCCACTCGTACTCCTTCCCCCTCTCATCAGCCAAACCATTGAGCAGGTTATTGACTACAGGAAGAAGAAGCTGGAGGTCCATGAGCCAGTTCTCATTAGGGGATTGAAGGCGGAGAGGGTTTGTAACTTTAAATTCCTTATCATATCAGAGAATATGTCCCGGGATAGTCATGAAAGTGCCGTTACAAAGAAGGCACGAAGACTACTTTTTTAGAAGGTTGCACAGATTCTGCGTGCCATCTAAAACTTGGACAAACTTCTGTAGATTCACGGTGGGAAGTATCATGTCTGGATACGTCGTGGCCAGGTATGGAAACACCAATGGCCAAGAACAGAAAAACCTAAAAGAAGCAGTGGCTACAGCCCAGTCCATCACAGATAAAGACCTCCCCGTCATTAAGCACATCTACAAAGAGTGCAGTCACAAGAAAGTAATATCAAACATCTAGAACCCCCACCATCCAGGCCAAGCTCTCTTTCACTGCTACCACTGGGAAGGAGGTACAGGAGCCTTAGGTCCCACAGGAGTAGTTATTACCCTTCAACCATCAGGCTCCTGAATCAGTGTGCTTAACTTCACTCACATTGACTCTGAACTGATTCCCCAATCTCTGGGCTCACTTTCAAAGGCTTGACAACTAATGTTCACCGTACTATTCATTCATCCATTCATTTATTGTGTTGCGCTGATTGCCTTCTTTTGGATATTGCTTGTTTGTCATTCGTTGTGTGTAGATTTTCATTCATTATTGCATTTCTTTGTTCTACTGTGAATGCTTTCAAGAAAATGAATCTTAGAGTAATATATAGTGATACACTGTATAAGCACTCTGATAATACACTTTTTAAGACCTTAACTTTCTTATTCTGGCTTCTTCCTTTCCAGCCTGTAATGAAGACTGCCGATTCTCCTCCATAGATGTTGCCTTACCTGCTGAGTTCCTCCAGCATTTTGTATGTGTTGCTCTGGATTTCCAGCATCTGCAGATTTTCCAATCAGTATGCATTTTTGGCAGTGCATTTATAGAGTCAGACAGCATGGAAATTGACCCTGGCTCACTTGCTTCATGCTAACCAAGATTTCCATTTAAATAGTCTCACTTGCCCATCTCTGACTCTGACCTCTCCACAATTTATTTGCACCACTATCGCAGGCTGTGGCTTTAAGATTTCAAGTCCATAATCTCCTCCGCAAACTCTTCTGGCTGTTCTTCTCTCTTTAATTACTTCTTAAAAGTTAACTAAGTTTTCCCTCACTGCTCCTAACATCTCTATGCATTACTGTCTGCTAATGCTCCCTTGGGACACTTTACTGTATTAGTGATCCTATATAACATAGCCTTTATAGGGAAAAGTAAATGTCAAGTACAATCTTTTAGGGCCAGCTTCTTTCTCCCCAATGCCAAATATGGAGCTTAACACAAAGAAAATGATGGGCCTTAGATTTTTTCTGTTTTCAATATATTGATTTTCTTTTCTTTAACTCACAGAATGTGGAGCTTGTTGGCAATAAGGCATTTATTGATGAACTTTAATTGTTCCTAAAATGCAGAGGGAATTGAGCATTAACCACACTCTTTATGTGGATGTTGTGTCAGCAGTCATTGATGAAAGTAGTTATTTCATTAATAACCCCTTTGTTTGTTGTGTCCTACTGAGCTTACCATTTATGTCTTGATTATCTCTCATTAGTAAATGTTAAAATATCTGATCATTTTCCTAATTTGGGAATGTGAGTTTGTATAAAAAAAAACAACTTTGAGTGAAAATAAACTATCATTGCTCCCCAATTACATCATATTCCTAAAAGGAATTGATTTTCTTTGAAACTTTCTTCCAGTTACATTACTCTCCTCACTAAAAACAGCATACCACAATCCACTGGGATTATGCCTTTCCATAGCCTTACAGTCCAACTCATATCCACCACATTCAGTAATTCCACAAACCCTCAAGGTCTGACCACTTCCATGGGATTAAATTTCATAGGAGCCAGCAGTGGAATGCATTATTGATCAAAATAAGCATTAATCCATGCTTTCATTCTGCATGTCTTAAGTAGCAGCATCTGCTGACCTTCCACCATGTTGCTGCTCTCAGTAAATAACCATCTGCTCAAATAGAAGTCTGAGTCTGAGCATGATCTTCATCTTCCTCTTTCAACTCCTTTTTCCCAAACTGCTATCAGGCATTCAAAGGAAATTTATTATCAAAGTACTCGTATGTCACCATATACTACTCTGAGATTCATTTTCTTACACGGGTTTGCAGTGGAACAAGTACAGCAGAACCATTGAAAAGTCACGCACAAAAACTGACCAACAGCCAATGTGCAACAAGAGAAATTCTGCAGATGCTGGAAATCCGAGCAACACACACAAAATGCTGGAGGAACCCAGCAGGCTCGGCAGCATCCATGGAAAAAAGTACAGTCGACCTTTTGGGCTGAGACCCCTTGGCAGGACAACCAATGTGTAAAAGAAGACAAACTGTACAAATGTTAAAACACTAATAATAATACTAATAATAAGTTAGCAATTAATCAATCTTCCAACCCCTAAGTGAATGCATGATGGATAAAATGGCAGCAGCTTGTGGTGTGTTTGCATGATATTATGACACACCCTAATTATGACACATGCTAATCTCTTTTGTCTACCTACCCAGCTTCCCATGAAATAGCATCACCTCAAACATTTCAACAAGCTCCCTCAGTACCGCACTTGATAAGACTATCAGCCCTTTGGGCAGAGATAATGAGCCTAAAACTTTCTAACTTATCGGTAATATGCTGTCGTAACTAGTGGAAGGATCCTGGGATCATTGAAGCATGTGTGGGCAGGCAATGGACATCAGAGGAAGAGGCAGAGGGCCTGAACAGGAAAGGAATGAGGACTTGAGCTTGTGTAGGGCAAGGGCTAATTTTTGACCCTATTTTGAACAAAAAATATAATGCAGCTGTGCACAATGGAGGAGATAATGAAATAAACTCCTTAATTTCTGTTTAAAAGATAGTTTCAATAGAAACAATCGTCCCAGTAGAACAAACTCTTCCTGCCAAGGACAAGGTACCGTTTGCATTACTGTCAAGAACTGGCACATTAACATTTTTTAATCCAAGGAATGTACTATATTATACAAATCAGTGAATACAGTTTTCTCCGTGAC
The DNA here is from genome assembly GCF_048418815.1 of Hemitrygon akajei. NCBI lineage: Eukaryota > Metazoa > Chordata > Chondrichthyes > Myliobatiformes > Dasyatidae > Hemitrygon > Hemitrygon akajei. The sequence goes on from NC_133143.1 coordinate 25,147,224, forward strand.
AAATGTTAGATTTCGTTAAGGTATAAAATAACAAGACTGAAGAAGTAAGGTAATGAAATCATTCTCATCTGGTTTATAATATTGAAAATTACTATCCGTGTGTAGATCACATAGATGATTTCAGTTGTTTTACTTGTCTCATCACTCCCTTTGCTGAGATTTCTCTTTTCAACAAAAACATTGAAATGGTTGACATTTGTTATCCTTGATTCCAGCAGAGTTGTTAACCTAAACAACTTCAATGCACAGATTTACTGACAGCATAGTTCTCTTAGGTGGTCCTCTGATCAAGTATGCCTTGCTTCCTCTCCAGATTTCTGGGTTATGAGGTGACTGATGAGACCACTGTGGGAACTGCAGTCTTCTGCTCGTGGGGCTGAGGTGTCCGAAAGGTGGGTAGGTGGACAGCTTTGTGGTTATCTGCCCCTTCTGTGACTCTCAATTCTATCCCATCTATTCCTACTCCACTTTGAATGGCGATGAGCCAGAGGTTCCTGGGAGGTGGTGGGCATGCTGTAATTCCTCAAGGAAGCTTTGAGATCATTATTGAAATATTTTGTTTCTCCATTTGACAATGCCCTCTCAAGTTAGACTAAGTTTCTCGAGTCTTTTTGTCAGGCTGCACATTGGCCTGCCCAATATAGCCATCTGATTGTAAATGGGTCGTCAGCGCTGGGAATGTCGAGGATGTTGGTGTTTGTTCACTTATCATTTCAGTGATCTCAGATGGTTTTGTGAAGACAACATTTTTCTAACACTCCTGCACACTTGTCACCACAGTGCTATGCCTCCCTTCTAATGAACTTCCTGTAGGAGAGCTGATGATCATGAGAGTCAATTGGGTAACTTTCCAACTTACAGTGACTACACTCCAGAATTGTGTTCATCCAAACCTCAGTAGACGAACTGAACTTTCAAGCTGACACTTGTGTTTGTGTAAACTCACAAGCAAAGATTCAGAACATTATTGACTCAAGCACTGAAGCATAAAGGAGGATACGTACTCAACGTTTGGAAGAACACTGCATCTGAAAAACGTGGACAGTTTCCCATGTCTTGGGAGACTGACCTTTTGATGAAGACAAACGTTGTGATGATACTTACCACTGCCATCAATATGCCAACATGGCATTTGGTCAATTTACGAAAAGGATATTTGAAGATCAAAACCTGAGGTTTGGCACTAAACCCATGGTCTACCAGACAATGAACTCTGCACTATATACATTTCTGTAGGATAATAATTGAAAGTATTGAATATTTCAAAGCCTCCACATGCTGTATCAGTTAATTTGTTCTGTTAATACAAAGCTTGTCTGCTACAGGTGTTCAAGTAAATGGTGATGATTTTTCTGTCCCTCTTTCTGTTTTGACATTGCGCACACAGACTCATTATCCGGCTGTGATACTTGGAATGTTAGCATGAATGGATAACTTTGCAGAAGTGGGAACATAATAACAGCATTATATCATAGGCTTCAAGTCCGTTTCATTACACAATGACTCTCTAGTTCCCTAACCTCATTCACCTACCTGAGCTCATCATCTTTCTATGCTGTTGCATGAATTAACAAATGAATCCAGTACTGTTTGCTTCTCTGTAATTCATGATTAGGTACCAAATTAGTACGTTCAATTGTGTTTCTGTGTGCTTCAAAGTGACCAGAAGGATCTGGTGTTTCATTTGTATTTTAATATTATTGAGGGCAAACATTAAACAGCTCTTTGAGGGGAGTTGATGAAAATGTGGGTAGAATAAAATAAAAAGGGATTAATTTAGCATTATTGTAAATGGGGGATTGATGGTTAGCATGACTTGATGGGCTGAAAGGCCCATTTCCTTGCCGTACGGCTTTCTGGCTTTGGAGTCTCAATTGGGACCTGAACCAATTTTCACATTTTGAGTTCTTCAGAAAAACATAGAAATAAGAACATGGAAAATAGAAGGAGGAGTGGGCAATCTGTCATCTAGTAAGGTCGTGGCAGGCCTTAGACCACAGTGTCACTTTGCTGTATTCCAGTTAGTGGGTCAATTGGTCAATGTGAATTATCCTGTGATTGGGCTAGGATTAAATAGGTGGGTTGCTGTGTAACGTGGCTCGTTGGGCTGAAAGGGCCTGTTCCATGCTGTATCTCCAAATAAAATATGTCCCTTAATTCCTTTTAATATCTCCAAACCTATCAAGCTGTCCCTTGAGTGCATTCAATGAATAAGCTCCAGAGACCTCTTGGGTGGAGAATTACAAAGATACTCTACCCTCCAGATGAAAGTATTTTTTTCTTACCCCTAGCCATAAAGGCAGTCTCCTTACTCTGAAAGTGATCTTTGGTTATGGTCACCGCAGCCAACAAAATCAGGTGACTGAAAGCTGGAAGCAATGTGGAACTCTGAGCGTTGTCCAGACTTGCAAGCTGCCACGCAGGTACTCTGCTCCTGCAGAGCATGGAGTCTCAGACAGAGAGAAGCTAATGTTCTTGTGTTCATCAGTCACTTGAGAGTGGTGCTGACATCAAGGTGCCTGCCCTTCCAGGCACCCTTGTAAATTATCAACTGTCGAGAAGCAGCTTTCTGAAGCTATCAACTGCAGCAGAGCCCCTCAGATCAGTGTGTGAAAACTCTGCTGGAATGCTTTGAAAGTAACGTCAATGTCTTCAGAGAGAAACAAGTGTACATTTGGAAGCACGCTGAATGTTTTTGAAAAGTCATTTTTCTTTATGCATGACATCTAAGACAGTTTCTTCCTACAAATCTGACAATCTTAAGCTGCTCCATTGCACAGACAACTGGGCTTTCTAAGTTGAGAACAAACGTCATGCATGTAAAAGTATTGGTTCTGATATTTGAACGATCTTATGGGCTATGTTATGTGCAAGGAAAGAGGAGGGAGTTGTAATTGAAATGAATATTTGATCCTCAAGACCCTTTTATAGTTATGGTGTTTTTTCATTGCAAAGTTAGGCTGTTCACTGTGGTAAATAATTAATAAGTTATACCTTTAGATCTGCATCATAACTAGACTTCAGAAGTAGCCCTTAGGTATTAACGAAGCAATTTCTGTGCAGAGAAAAGAGATACCCAGTGCACTTCTGATCCAGTGCTTTTAATTGGTGCTCAGCTCACTGTGAAGAGAAATGAGTTGTCAGCAAGGGTTGAGTATTATTTTTAATTATATTCATCCTATCTGAATGTTGGCCACTTCATATCCTACACCACCTCAAACAAGAAACAGATGGTTGGTTGGGAGGAAGCAAACAAGGCCCAGTTAACACACACACATGCTGGAGGGACACAGCAGGCCAGGCAGCAACTACAGAAAAGAGTCAATGGCCCAGCTAAGTTCTTCCTGTGGTTCTCCTTCATCCCTCATGAAGAAACTGATAAACTTTCCAGGGAATACATGTCCTAGATGGCAGAGCAGCGGTAGATGTGAGCCAGTCTCTTTTGATTGGGTTGGCCCTTATTTAAGAAATGATTGAGGTTTTCAGGTAGGTATGAAGGCAGGTGCTGCACTCAGAGAACAGAGAACTGGACAGTAAATCTGATTGGGCTTCCTTTCTATGAACGCCCTCTGAACCACACATGAACCTGGTCATCATATCTCTGCAATTGAGACCTAACATCCAACAATGAAATTTCCTCAGATATTTTTTGCAACGTGTTGGAAGTTGGCTTAATCTCAGTGAAAACAATTTGAAAAAGCCTTATTGGATATAAACACATTCAGCTTATTCCAAGACAAAGTAGGGTAACAACCATCCTAAGTTTCCCCTCTCTCCAGTTCAGCATACAGTGAACTATCCCCAAGCTGCCAGATCAACAGATTTCTTCAGCAGTGCTTCCTAATCCACCACTTTCACCATCTAGAAAGATGGCATCAGCATGTGAATGGAATGAGGAATCATTTATTTGAGTGGTGATTCAATGCGATACTTCGAGTTTGCTAACAAAATTTCTTTCTATGATGCCATTCTGCAGCACAAGTGATGAGCCGTGAGGGGCAGTGTTCACATGAAAGGGTGCTATGCAGTTCAGTTCAATGAGAGCTCAAAGATACGGGTCAGTTAAGCTGACATCTGGTGGAGGTGGATGTAGGAGGCATGAGAGGAAAGAGCAACAGAGGCTGGGAGGTGATAGATTGAGGCACGATAGGGCCGCAGTCATTAGAATCTGATAGGCGAGGAAGGTGGAACACGGAATCAAGCAAGATAGGTGGGAAGAGCAGAAGGAAGCAGTGTGGGGTGGGGAATAGTGGAGAGAGTCTGTGGTTGATTGGACAGATGGAGGGCATAGACATGGAGAAAGAAACAGGGTGGTGAGTCAGATATTCCCTGACTCGTTCAGTTCCTCCAGCACCTTGCTTGTTACTCCAAATTCCTGCACCTGCAGACTCTTGTTTGGATACTCACTGACATTGCTATCTCGTTTTCTCTTTCTGTTTATTAATGGACAAATAAAACAAGTTCCTGCTGAAGGGTTTTGGCCCGAAACGTTGACTGTACTCTTTTCCATAGATGCTGCCCGGCCTGCGGAGCTTCTCCAGCACTTTATCTATGTTGCCTTGGAACTTTCTAACAAAGGCTAAGTGTATTTAAGTAGCATTTCTTTTATTTTCTAGCGTGGACAATTCTACTGCTGGCCAGGTGTATTGTGCCCTTGCTGTGTGTGTTCTGAGTGAGAGGCACCGAGAAAAAAAACAGAGGCTTTCTTGGAAGGAGAGGAATGGGGGAAATCAAAGCTGTTCTCTGTAGAAAAAGACACATCTGCAGGGTGCTGGAGACAATAACCCGGTAAACAGCAATGTGTATCTTTAACACATGTGTTAGTTCATGCAAGTATTTGAGTGCCAGGATATCTAAAATCATCTCACTTCCCCAGTCTGGTACTAGGCCAGGACATGCTTGGAATCCCTGTAGATGCCAGTAAGTTTGGGCCTCCAGGTATAGAAGTCCCAAGTTTATTGGCTGACATCTGCTGGCACTTTCCCAGTCCCACATGAAGTACGGGAACAAAGAAAGAGCCTGCTGAATTTCTGAGAAATCACTTGGGGGTTTGCCCTTCGAACCTTAACTAGAACAGACCTAGTGGGGCAACAATAGGACCACCTTTGGATGCAGTGCAATTGATGGAAGGGAGAGGGGTTGCCAGGTAATCTACTGTACATTTTGTTTTCAAAATAACAGAGTCATTGACAGTTGCCAAAATCTTGGGGTGTGTTTTCCAGAGGCCCAGGTATGATATCCAGAAAGCCATCTCCCAGGTTGAGTGGTAACAAAGGATGCTTGAAGTTGTGGCAGGGCTTGAATATTACCACCAAAGTTACGTCAAGCGATATAGGGCTTTGCTTCTAGATGAGCTACCACCATGGAAAATAGAGTAAGCAACATCATTTCAAGGCTTTTAAAAGAAATCTATCACGACTCAAGGTCAATGAATCCAGATGGCCGTCTCTGGTCACAAGTGTGGTTCCCCTTTAAGGTCGAAGCACAGATGCCACGCTGGATTAGAAGTTAATTTAAGGAAAAGAGGGTTTCGACTTCCACTAACATCCACTCTACTGGCAAACGCACAGTCTCTGGAAAATAAAATTGAAGACTTCAGAGCAAGATGGCAGTATCAGACATTCATCAGAGTCTAATGTGTGTTTTGTTTAACAGAGCTCTTGCCTATTCCCCACTATTCCGGACACACCGATGCAGTTTGCTGGCTTCATGATTCACCACCAAGAATCAAAAGCTGTGGATGAACCAGCATTCAAGTCTGGTGATCTAGAACTACGCAAGAAGGCCAGGCACAACTTACGGAGGGCTATCTCAAGAGCAAAAGAACAATTCCAATTGAGGTTAGAGGCAAAATCGATGCGTGTCAACTCTGGGAAGGTTTGCAGGCCATTACTTCCTACAAAGTGAAGCCTAACATCATGAATGGCAGTGACGCTTCACTCCCAGGTGAGTGCAATGTCTTTTATGCTCATTTTGAAAGGGAGAATAAAACTATAGCTATGAAGATCCCTGCAGCGTACAGTGACCCTGTGACCCGTCTTGAAGGCCAACATCGGAATGTCTTTCAAGAAGGTGAATGCATGCAAGGCAACAGGCCCCCATGAAAACCTGCAAGGTGTGTCCAAAAACATTCTTAATCTCTCATTGCTATAGTCAGAAGTTCCCACCTGCTTCAAAAGGGCAACAATCATACCAGTGCCCAAGAGGAGTAGTGTGAGCTGCCTTAACGACTATCATCCAGTAGCACTAACATTTACGATGATGAAGTGCTTTGAGAGGTTGGTTATGGAGACAATCAACTCCTGCCTAAGCAAGAACTTGGACCCACTGCAATTTGCTTATCGCTACAATAGTTGAACGGTGAATGCAGTCTCATTTACTCTTCACATGGCCTTGGATCACCTGGACAATGCTAATACTTATGTCAGGCTGCTGTTTATTGATTACAACTCATCATTCCTGCAGTTCTGAGCAAAAAGCTCCAAAACCTGGGCTTCTGAACCTCCCTCTGCAACTGGATCCCCAGCTTCCTCTCTGGAATACAATACCTTAATCTGTGCTGATTGGAAGTAACACCCCTTCGCTGATAATCAACACTGGCACACCTCAAGGATGTGTGCTTATCCCACTGTTCTACTCTCTCTATACCCATGGCACAGCTCAAATGCCATCTATAAATTTGCTGAGGACATAACTATTCTTGGCAGAACTTTAGCTGGTGACGAGAAGGTGTACAAGAGTGAAATAGATCAGCTGGTTGAGTGGGGTCACAGCAACAACCTTAGACTCAATGTCAGTAGAATTGATTGTGGACTTCAGAAAGGGTAAGATAAAGGAATACACACCAGTCCTCATCGAGGAATGGGAAGTGGAAAAAGTGAGCAATTTCAAGTTACTGGGTGTCGACATCTCTGAGGTTCTATCCTGGGTGCAACATATTGATGCAGTTACAAAGGAGGCACAACAGTGGCAATATTTCATTAGGAGTTTGTGCAGATCTGGTATGTCTCCAAAGACACTCACGAATTTCTCTACAAGTACTGTGGAGAGCATTCTACCTGGCTGCATCACCGCCTGCTATGGGGGGTGGGCACCGCAGAGGATGAAAATAAGCTGCAGAACGTTTTAAAGTCAGCCAGTTCCATCGTGTGCACTATCCTCCCCAGCATCCAGGACATCTTCAAGGAGCGATACCTCAAAAAGGTGGCATTCATTACTAAGGATGTGCATGACCCAGGACATGCCCTCTTCTCATTATTACCATCAAGCAGGAGGTACAGAACCTGAAGGCTCAATGATTCAGGAAAAGCTTCTTCCCCTCTACCATCCGGTTTCTGAGTGCACTTTGAACCCATGAACTCTACCTCACAATATTTTTTCTCTTTTTGCACTACTATTTAATTTAACTTATATATTGCAAAGTTCTGCTGCTGTAAAACAACAAATTTCACGACATCTACCAGTGATATTAAACCAGATTCCGATTCTATGCTCGCTTTGACCTTAAAAACATGGAGGAACCATCATGAAGTCCCACAGGCCCCAATAATTGTGTGATTTCAGTCTCTGAGACCAAACTATGAGAAGCCTTCAGGAGGGAGAACACATGAAAAGCATCTGGCCAAGTACTAAAGACTTGAGCTGATCAACTGGCTAGAGAGTTCACTGAGATCTTGCTTCGACAGTTTGAGGTACCCAACTGCTTCAGGCAGGCTTCAATTATGCCAGTGCCTAAGAAGGTAACCTGCCTCAATGACTATCGTCCGGTAGCATAGTGAGAGGGAAGTGATGAAACATATCAACTCTTGCCTGAGAAGCAACCTGGATCCACTCCAATTTGCTTACAGGAGCAACAGTTCCACAGCAGATGTCATCTCACTGGCTCTTCACTCAAGCTGGGAACATGTGGACAGCAAAGACGCATTCATCAGATGCTCTTTATCAACTAGAGCTCAGCATTCTGTACCATCATCCCTTCAAAACTAATCAATAATCTCCAAGACCTAGGCCTCAATTACTCCTCAAGCAATTGAATCCTCAGTTTCCTCACTTGCAGACCCCAATAAGTTTGGATAGGCAACAACATCTCTTTGACAATTTCTATCAGCACAGGGTACACCACAAGGTTATGTGCTTAGCCCCCTACTCTACTCGTTTTACACTTACAACTGTATGGCTAAGCACAGCTCCAACGCTATATTCAAGTTTGCTGATGACAACACTGTTGTAGGCCAAATCAAAAGTGGTGATGAATTAGCATTGGAGTAAGATTGAAAATCTGGCAGACTGATGTCATAGCGACAACCTCTTACTCAATGTCAGCAAGATCAAGGAGCAAATTATTGACTACAGGAAGAGGAAACAAGAGTTCCATGAGCCAGTTCTCATCAACAGATCAGAGGTGGAGAGGGTAAGCATTTTTAAATTCCTCGGTGTTATTTTGGGCCCAGGACATAAGTGCAATTATGAAGAAAGCCCGGCAGTGCCTTTACTTCCTTATGAGTTTGTGAAGATTTGACATGACATCTAAAATTCTGACATCCTTCTATAGTTGCGTAGTGGAGAATATATTGACTAGGTGCATCACAGACTGGTATGGAAATACCATTGCCCTTAAATGGAAAATCGAAAATAAGGAAGTGGAAACAACCCAGTAAATATTGGGTAAAGCCTTCCCCAACATTGAGCACATCTACATGAAACACTGTCGTAGGAAAGCAGTATTCATCATCAGAGACTCCCACCAACCGGAACATGTTCTCTTCTCATTTCTGCCATCAAGAAGAAGGCACAGGAGTTTCAGAACTCACACCACCAGGTTCTGGAACAGTTATTACCTTTCATCCATCAGGCTCTTGAAGCGAGGAGATAACTTCACTCAACTTCCTTCACCCCATCATTGAAATGTTCCCATACCTCATGGATTCACTATTAAGGATTCTTCATTTCATGTTCTTGATATTTATTGTTTATTTACTTATTATTATTTCTTTATTTTTGTATTTGCACAGTTCACTGTTTTTTTCACACCAGTATAATACCCAAATGGGTGTGGCCTTTCATTGATTCTGTTATGGTTATTATTCTATGGATTTATTGAGTATGTCAACAAGACAATGAATCTCAGGGTTGATACAGTGACATATATGTACTTTGATCATAAATTTACTTTGAACTATGAGAATGTTCAATGTTAGCTGTGCAAGTGCTTGGCTTTAAGGTCGGCATATATCCACACTTTTACATTGATGGATCTGTTCAATATTGGTATGTCAGGAGCAATCATGGGAGTCCTCAGGAGATGTTAACTTTATGAAACATTTTATTTGGTTTTACTTTCTCCAAAATACCTCCCCTACAATCTTGTCTTCATCCCATTTCTCTGAGACTGTATCCCTAAAGGCTTTTCTTTCTTTTCCCTATCTCTTGCGCCTCTTCCTAGGTAGTCTCCTCATATAATAAACAACTCTAATAATGTTTTACTGTGAGCAACTAAAGGAAGGAACAAAATTGACATTGACAAATTTTTGGGTGGCACACATCTTTATGAACTTTTTTAAGGAAAATTTCTGATCACAAAATGAGTTCTTTGTATGCTTGTAATGCCCTTCTGAATGTTACAGTTGACACATCCAGCGATGACCAGCTGTGTATAAAGTTTGGCCAACGTTGCTTGTATGAAATTCAAACATGCACGTAAAACCCATAGACTATAAAGAGCTTGAATTGTGAAGCACATCTTGAAAGGAGAATTGAGGTCAGCTTTAGCAGTCCTTTGAAGGTAACTGGGCCGTTGCAGGAAGCCTTGTGGGTTCATCTTCCTTCAACAAACAAGATGCTGGAGAAATTCAGCTGTTCAGCCAGCATCTGTAGGTAGCTAATATTTTGGATCCAGACCATTTGTCTCATTCAGATAAAGGGTCTTGACACAAATTGTCGATTGTCTATTACTCTCCTGAAGTTAGTTTATTGCTCCTGAATCTATTATTTGAAGTCCTCGTCTACGTAGTTTTAATAATTTCTCATCAATAACTGTTGCCTATGGCCTGAGTTCCCCAAACTCCATCATCTCACTGATCTTTCCACTTATGATGTAACCTCCCTTTTAACCCATGTCAGTTTTCCTAAACATCTCCACGACACCATTCCACACCCTACCCCTCTAACCTGTCTCCCACTGGAGGCCTTTCCCCAGACCTAGTCTACTTTCTTCAATGGCCAGGTATGGCAGAGAAAGGGCTTTGACTATGTTTAAATGCATGATGCTTTACGTGATGCCTTTACTTTCGTCCTGAGTTGAATATTGCAGCCTGATGTTCTGTCTTGCTCCCCACAGACACAAGCTGCCCGTGCACTGCTGCCTCAGTGCATCCTCTGGAGGAAGAATGGTATGCCTTCTACAGATATGCCAGCATCAAATGCAACTTCATTCTAATTAAAATTTGTTACTCCTTATGATGCTTTTCTCTTTTCCGGTGGAATGTTCATTTACTAATTCTTAAAATGAAGGAGATGGAAAATTTGACTTCCAGTGACTTTCAAATGGCTGTGTAAGTCAGTAAGCCACAGGGCTGGAACAGCAGGGGACCAGTTGTGGAAGTGAGGGGGCACAGAGTTTGAGATCAGAGGACTCCAGGGATGTATCTGATCAAAGATATCAACTGCAGGCCACAAGCAGATGGAAACAATGGGAAAAAAGACAACTGATCCTGTTTCTATCTCTGCATTACTCTTTATGCCTTTTTGTCCATTCAACTATGACAGGAAAGCTGGCATTGCTAAAGGCTTAGAATTGCATCTGCATTTTCCTTTGGGAATTTATTGGTGTCCACAGTGAAAGTGGAAACAGAGGGTTAGGAAGGAATCATTGTACTCATTTGGTTTTTGTTAATCTTTATACATGAGCATCTCAGACATACAGTCCGGAAAGGGACTGTTTCAGAAGGTTGGTGTCCAGGGCCACAGAGTTATGGATAATTGTAAGTATAGGTGAAGCGCTTGTGTGGTCTGTGGGAGTTCTATTTTCGCACATTCAAACTGATGTGAGGAAGTGATACAAAAGCTCTTATTGCCCAGGCTAAAAATGAAAGGCATAATTTATTAATGCAATTGTGTGTGTATTGAATGAAACCCAAAGCTTTTTCCAGTAATCTTCATGGAGGTCTGTGTGATATAATTATTTCCACTCATGGGTCTGGCCACATCCCTGTGCTGGAAGTAAGCATTAGATCAGAGAGACCTCCCTGAATATCCTTCCCTTATTAGGATCCTATTGTATGAATTGGGTGGGTAGAATCATTGCCACATATCAACCCCACTGCAGCATTTCTGCTGTTTAAAAGAAGAGAGTTGGTGACTTGGAGCTCAAGAGTAATTTCTCAAGTTGAGCCATGACTCGTGCCTGACACACCCATCACTGATTATACTTGTTCCACCACCCTCAACAATTTAACTAACGCTGGTGATTAGTCACCCTACTGATGACCTCCAGCTCACCTTTCTGACTATAAATTTTGCCCGATTATTTATTTCCTCCTGATTGCTGATTTCCTCCTCCTTAATTCTCGAGATAACGTCGACTACAGACCACAGATCTTCCATTTGACTACTCATACTTGAACCTGACAACAGATCCCCTTTCTCCCCAGTTATTAACCCAACTAATGTACCAAATTAAGCCCTCACTTCTACAACGCTTCTTGCTCAAATCTACTCTTAATGACTGACCTAGTCCATAATAATTGATCCAACCCACCCCCGTAACCACTAATCTGATCTTCTACCAATACCCTGCTGCTGACCAGCATCTCAGGCACCCAACCACTATCGCCACCTTTGTCAACAACCTGCCTGACATCCTTTTACCAACCTCTCTGCCTATGAATTGGCCCCAAGTTTTTCCTGATCCTAGAATCTCCTCATCATTATTGCCTCTCTCCTGCTAGACACCTTGTTCCTGACCCCAGCCTTGACTCATCTGATTTCCTTTGGCCTGTTCGGTAGCCCCAGGGCTTTGTGTTCTTCTAAATTCTACAGCAGCAAGATCTCAATGAAGATATTCATAAGCCTGCCATGAACCAACTCCTTGTGCGCTTAAGGAAATATGTTTCAATCTTTGGCTTCGGATGATCACTGGGAATTTTAGAACATAGCAGAATACAGGCCCTTTGACTTACTGTATTTTGCCAAACCAATTAGACTAATGACACTGAAATTCCTTCTTCCTGCACATGTCCTATATCCCTCCATTTCCTGTATATTCAAGTGCCTATTAAGTACCTCGGTCATATCTGTTTCCACCACCACCCCTGGCAGCACAGTCAGGGCACCTGCTACTCTGTATAAATAAAAACTTGCCTTTTATACCTCCTTTAAACTTTCACCCCATCTTAAATACGTCTATTCTGACCTTGGGGGAAAAATGGTACTCTCTACTCTCTGTGCCTCTCATAGTTTTAAAAACTTTCATCGGATTTCCCCTCAGCCTCTGACACTTCAAAGAAAACAGTTCTAGTTTGTTCAACTACTCTTCATAGTGCACATGGCCTCTAATCCAGCTACTGTTCTGATGAACCTTCTCTGAGAGTTCTCCTGCAGTCTGAGGGTTAATACTCATGTCCTAGAGGATGCTATTGGATTGACAGCTTTAATTTTAGTGGGACAGAAATTCCTGATGGCAATGAGCATGCATGCAGAGGTGTTTAGTTAGCCCAGTACTAGGTTGAAGCTGTCATGTGTTAGTGACATCCCATGTGGAAAGGTCCAAAGGCCCCTCAGTAGATGCCTGGGTTCCTGCTGCAGAAACACAGCTCAGTAAGTGTCAGCATTTCCAGAATGTGAGCGAGAGAAAGAAGAGTTGGAAGACAAAAGCTACAAATGCAAATGTGACCATAGGGGCAAATTTTGTTGATGTACCGCAGATACTCCTGGTCTATCCCATGCCATTTCTTTGCCTAAGGCCCTGCAGCGGTTTTCCTAAAGCAGCATAAACAACAACTTGGCAAGAGATTAGGTAGATGGCTTTCATTTCAGCTGTACGGAGGCCAAAAAGAAAGAAAACTTGGGATGTGAGAAAGATCCAAGGGGATCCCCTGGCAAATGTCTACTCAGCGGTTTGACTGAAGAAGCCAGTTATTTGATAGGGCTTCACAGACAAAATGATTCATCTACTGATGCTTAAACAGGCCTTTAGGAGTTGAATTTAGAAATCGATGAAGCAGAAAATTAGATGAATCTTTACATTTCCCTTTAAACTCGATACATATTGCAACATTTCTCATATTTTATTTTCAGTTACAACATAGGCAGAGGCTATTTGTCCAGTCTATGCCAGCTTTTAAACCAATCCAATCAGTCCTCTTTTCCTGCAACCTATTCTTTCTCATCTGTCCATCAACTGCACCCTGCTTCCCCGCCACTCAACTGTACAGCACTGGTTACCCCTACTCTTCAGAGAAGGACAATATTCACCTCATTTTTTTTACTTTGGGGAAAGGTTAGTAGTCGCAGTCACAGCCATTATGGTTCCAGATCAAGAACAAGTATCCAATTAGAATTTTGAAAGGATCTTTCAAGCTCGTGGATTATATCCAGGTAACACTTCATGCAAATATGATTCTTATTTTGTGCATGGTTGTCAGAGAGCCACAGAACCATACAGTAGTAGAGTGAAGAGATAGGCCCTTTATCCCAACTGGTCTATGGCATAGACAGCATCAACCCCTGCGACCCCTAACAGCTTGCATTCAGCCCATAACCATCCAGTCCCCTGTCCATAAAGTTCCTATCCAAATGCCTTTTAAAAGCTGGAAGCCCAATCCAGGTACTGATGAAGGTTCTTGGTCTGAAACGTCGACTGTTTACTCTTTTCCATAGATGCTGCCAGGACTGCTGAGCTCCTCCAGCATTTTGTGGATTTCCAGCATCTGCCGATTTTCTCTTGCCAGGTATTTACTACTCTCTCAGGTCTTTTTAAAACCTCCCCAGGCATATCTTGTATTTGTGCCTTCTCGTTTTGGACTTCCCAATCCTGGGGAAAAGACAATGAGAGTCCACCTTATCCATACCCCTTATGATTTTATAAATTTCTCTAAGGCCACCTCTCACTCTCCTATATACCAAGGAATATAGAACCCATGTGACCAACCTCCTTATAACTCAGACCCTCCAGCAACATTCTCATAAGTCTCTTTTGTACCCTCTCCAGTTTGACAATCCCTCTCACAGAACAGGCTATACACAATAATCCAACTTCAGCCTTTCCAGTGACTTATGTAACTGTAACATTCTGTCTGATGAAGGCCTGAATGCTAAATGCCAGGACTCGGTGAGTCCTGATGAAGGGTCTCGGCCCAAAACGTTGACAGCGCTTCTCCCTATAGATGCTGCCTGACCTGCTGCGTTCCACCAGCATTTTGTGTGTGTTGCCTGTACGAAAATGACTGGTTACACCTGAATGCACTGGGGACCAATAATCCTGTGGACAGTTTTGTTGGAACTTCTGGGAAGGGTTTAAACTAAGTTGGCAGGGGGATGGAAATTGGAGTGATAGGACAGAGAATGGAGCAGTTAATATACAAGTCGATGCAGTGTGTAGTGAGACTATAATGAAGAACAGTCAGATGATGGGGCAAAACTGCAGTCGGTAGGAGGAGTTGAAGTGTTACATGGAGGCAGTATTGAAAAGGGTGATGAATACAGGACTGAAGATGTTAAATTTGAATGCACGCAGGATACAGAATAAGGTAGATGATCTTGTAGTGCAGTTAGAGATCGGCAGGTATGATGTTGTAGGTAATTCTGAGTCGTGGCTAAAAGATCATAGTTGGATCTTAACATCTAAAGATACACCTTGCATTGAAAAGACAGGCAGATTGGCAGAGGGGGTGGAGAGGCTTTGTTGGTATAAAATGAAATTAAATCCTTAGAAGGAAGTGACTGGATCGGAAGATGTAGAACCCTTGTGGGTAGACTTAGGAAATTGTAAGGTTAAAAAGACACTGATGGGAGTTAGATGCAGCCCACAAAACAGTAGCCAGGATGTGGGGTACAAATGACAGATGTAATGTAGTGCAGGAAAGTGTATGGTCATGCACCTTGGTAGAAGAAATAAAGGCATAGACTCTTTCTAAGTGGGAAGAAAATGCAGAAATCGGAGGTGTAAAGTGATTTGGGAGTTTTTGTACAGGATTCCCTAAACGTTAATGAGCAGGTTGAGTTGGTGGTGGGAAGACGAATGGCATGATAACGTTCATTTTGAGAGAACTAGAATATAGAAGCAAGGATGTAATGTAGAGTCATTGTTTAGACTGCACTACCATGAGTAACTTCTGGCCCTTTATCTAAGAAAAGATTCAATGGCATTGGAGAAGGTCTAGAAGAGATTCTCGAGAAGTATTCTAGGAATGAAAGGTTTAATGTATAAGGAGCATTTGATAGCTCTGGCCTGTGTTCGCTGGAGTTTAGAATATTCAAAGGTCAGAAAGGATGGATGTGGAGAGGATGCTTCTTATAGTGTGTGAATCGAGGAGCAAAGACCAGAGGGCACAGCCTCAGAATAGTGGGGTATCCATTTAGAACAGAGATGAGAAGGAAATTCTTTAATCAAAAGGTGGTGAATCTGTGGAATTCATTGTCAAGTACAACCGTGGAGACCAAGTTGTTGAGTATATTTGAAGAGGATGATAATAGGTTCTTGATCAGTCAGGGTGCCAAAGGCTATGGGGAGAAGGCAGGAGAAAAGGGTTGAGAGGATTAGATTAGCCATGATGGAATGGCGGAGTGGACTTGATGAGCTGAGTAGCCTAATTCTGCTCCTATGTCTTATGGTTTAATGGTCTTATGGAAGCTTTCTAATGTTAAACACACCATGTAAATGCAAGATGTTGTCTCATTTTCTACCCACAGTTTTTCTGACATACATTGCTGTAAAGTGACTTGGGATAAGGAGGAAATTAAAGCTGCAGTATTAATTCATTTTGTTGTTGTCGAGATATTAGAGTAAATTTGATCTTTGATATGAGTATAAAAAGGAAAATAGCAATTTGCTTTCACTCTGTCTGTAAATTAATGTATTCCCAGAGATTCTGGTCCATATTCCTCCCCCACCACTACAACCCATCTTCCCCACTCTGCTGTCTTGAAATAAAATTCCTCAGAGAACTGCAGCTGAATAATAACAAATGATTACATTTGCTTTGCTGAGAACCTGCTTCCTACCTGAAGCTCCTGGTTGCAAGCTATTTTAATTCCTCTCCCCATACCTGCATTAACCTGTTGGCACACACAAAATGCTGGTGGAACACAGCAGGCCAGGCAGCATCTATAAGGAGTCTTCTTATAGATGCTGCCTGGCCTGCTGTATTCCACCAGCATTTTGCGTGTGTTGTTTGAATTTCCAGCATCTGCAGATTTCCTCATGTTTAACCTGTTGGCCCTCAGTCTCCTCCACTGTCAAATGCAGACCAGAGGAAGAACAGTTTATATCCTGTCTGGGTAGCCCACAACTCTGCCCACACTGAATTTTTTAATTTCAGGGAAACCGTTCTCCCTCTGCCCCCTTTTTCCCTCTTCCTAATTTACCCAGTTCCTTGTACACCCATCCCTACCCCCAAAGCACTCTTTCTCCTCCTCCAGCCTCTCGATCTGCCCATCACCAACACATTCTTCCCACTGAATCCCCTCCCCCTAATGCCCACCACACCTCCCCTATTCAGTTCCAGGCTCCAGCTTCCTTTCGCATTGGATTCCATGAGCTTCAGCCATCCGTTGCCTCCAGCTATCACCTCTCATTATCACTCTTTCCTTCTCAATCTGCCTATCACCTTTTCCCACCTAGATGCCAGCTCTTCATTCATCCCTTCCTTTGACCTCTGGCTCTGTTCCTTCTACTTTTCATTCCTCATTAAGGACCTGAACCTGAAACATCAGACGTCCAATCCCCTCTGCATTTGCTGCTTGTTCTGCTGATTTCCTCCAGCAGATTTTTTGTTGTGTTATATGTACAGATTTAGCACACTTCCTTTCAATGTTTTAAATGTTCTCTCAAAGGAAGGGCACCCGCCTCTGTGGCTTTCTCAGAGTAAGCTGGCTGATGCACTGATGTGAAGCCCAAGGATGTTTGTCCCACACCCATCAGGGAGGAAGCTACATGCCATCCATGCCAGGACCACCAGACTCAAAAACAGTTATTTTCGCTAAGCAGTACGGCTGATCAACACCTCCACCCACTAACCCCCCCCCCCCCCCACACATCCACAACCACCACTACTCTATCATTGCTAAATGGACATTGACTCAGACCATTCTGAGTTTAATTCTTTTCCTTATATAACCATATAACAATTACAGTACGGAAACAGGCCATCTCAGCCCTTCTAGACCCTGCTGATTGCTTACTCTCACCTAGTCCCACCAACCTGCACTCAGCCCATAACCCTCCATTCCTTTCCTGTCCATATACCTATCCAATTTTACTTTAAATGACAATATCGAACCTGCCTCTACCACTTCTACTGGAAGTTCGTTCCACACAGCTACCACTCTCTGAGTAAAGAAATTCCCTCTCGTGTTACCCCTAAATAACTCTCAACTCATGTCCTCTTGTTTGAATCTCCACTACTCTCTACGGAAAAGGCCTATCTACATCAACTCTATCTATCCCCCTCATAATTTTAAATACCTCTATCAAGTCCCCCCTCAACCTTCTATGCTCCAAAGAATAAAGACCTAACTTGTTCAACCTTTCTCTGTAACTTAGGTGCTGAAACCCAGGTAACATTCTAGTAAATCTCCTCTGTACTGTCTCTCCTTGCAGACATTTAAACTTCTGTGAATTTCAGCCTAATTTCACCAATGCCCACTCAATACTGTTCCAGTGATTTGATCTCCATTTTAAAATCAGAGGCTCAGTTGTCACAGCTGTGGGCAATGTGAACAAAAATTGGCATGAAGTAAGGCTGCTGAAGGCTATGGGTATTAACGAGCCAAGGCACCTTGTTGTCACTTTGCCCAACACTGACCTAAGGTTGTGGTGCCGATTCCATAGTATAACAGAAGCAAGAGTCATGTTTTACAAACCAGTCTTGGGCTGCTGCCAAGCAAGCTACCATAAGGCACAGATTCACCTTCATGCACTCAAACATTATGGTGACATAAATATTTTATTATTTAAAACATGAGTCCATTTTAAAGTATTGTCCTTAGAGCACTAATCCTCGGAGATTATTGGTGGCTGGGACAACCATACCTGTTTATTGTTGAAGGATTTGTATCTTCTCACATTCCCTACCCTCCCATTTTATGAGAGAATTGAAATTGGATTTAAGGGAACCACAGTACCGTATTCACAAATGTAGCTTCCTTCACATTGGGATAAAGTGCAGGCCTCTCCCCTCCTGCCCTTAGAGCTGTTGATCTCGATGGAGACTGGGACAGTGACCTTTTATGTTGTAAGCCAGAAAGGTCTGGCTGGTATGATGTTAATCAAATAAATTGCAAGCTAATGATCAGAGTTACATGCACACCTGTACTAACTTAGAGTGGATCCGGAAAGGATGGTTTGGAGCTGAAAGTACTCAAAGCCTAAATGGTGCCTATAGATTAATAACCCTTACCAAAATGGAAGTATTTCCCTAAGGCAATCCTCCATTTGCTTCCCTATCTGCATCTCCAATATTCCCCACCTTGACACCTTATGAATAAGTCCAACAGTAGTCTTATGGTGGCAACCAAAGCATCATATTCCAAATACAGCATGCTTCCTAAGTGCCTTCTCAAAAGCAAAGTGTCTACTCCAATTGGTTTGCTCCAATAAAGCATGTTGCAAAAGAACAAACGATGATACCAGTTTGCAGATTATACCACAGTAAAGGGCCACACTGTAAATCGCAAACTGTTTTCCCCTCAATCCCAGGGCTGTCCAGTTACTTCAGCTAATTGGTGGGAGCATGGGGTGCACCTGGATACATGTTCTTGTCTATATCAGTGGTGCTGAGGTTGAAAGCTTTAGTTTCCTAGGAGTGAAGATCACCACGTGGACACCAGAGCCAAAAAAAAGCTCATCAGTGCCCCTGACTCTGGTATACCCACTCTGACTCTCACCATTTTATAGAAAACATCCTACCCAGCCCTGTCATGACTTGGTAGGCAACTGCTCTGCCTGTGGCCGCAAGAAAATGCAGAGAGTTGTTGATAGAGCTCAGTACATCACAGAAATCAGCCTCCCCTCATGGGCTCTGTCTACACTTCTTGCTGCCTCAGTAAAGCAGCCTGGATGATCTGTCTTCTCCCTGTCCCACCCAGCAAAAGATACAAAGGCCTGGAACTATCTACCACGAGGCTCATGGACGCTTCTATCCTGATGGTATAAGACAAACTGAATGATTTCCTAGTATGATAAGAATGAACTCTTGAGCTCACAACCTACCTCATCATGACCTTGCATCTTATTTTCCGCAGAGTGAGCATAAAACAATTGAGCTCCTTTAATTAGAAGCTGGACGCTTTAGTTATTGAGTTCAGTGTTGAGCCTTGAGGGCTGTAAGAAGATGGGGTGGTGCTTGCTGAGCAAATGTTGGAACATAGAACTGTACAGCGCAGGAACAGGCTGTTTAGCCTATGGTGTTATGCTGAACTAATTAAGCTAGTGACACCTTCTCCCTTCTGACCTTGATCGATATTCCTCCATTCTCTGCTAAACACCTATCTGATATCTGCCTCCATCGCTACCCACTTTTAGTGGCACATAAATTTTTAAAAACCCTGGTTTGGCTTCATTGGAAGTGTTACAGGCTAAAGACATTTGGTTTGTCCCCTCTGTGAGAAGGATGCAGAGTAAAAATGACAGGCAAGTGGAAAGTCAGGGTCACCTTTGTGGAACCAACAGAGAAGTTTTGTGTAGAAGTCACCTACCTCCATTTGTTTTTTTTTACTAATGTGGAGAAGACCATATTTTGAATCATGCAATTCCCTAAATCTGAGGAAGTGTAAGTAATTGCTGCTTCAGATGGAAGGAGTGTTCAGGTTGCTGGGTGTTAGGGGAGCAGCTACAGGGTTGGGTGATGTCTCTTCTATATTTTCATGAAAGAGTGCCATATGAAGGAGAGGGATTGCTGGGAAAGATGGAAATATGAAACAGGCAGGTGAGGATGGAATAGTCTTTTAAGAGAATGAAGGCTGGTTAGGAGGTGAAGATATGTCTTCACATTGAAGACGGTGGGAATTATGGATTATAATCTGATGATTATGAAGGCTGGTGACTTGGAAGATGAGGACAGGTGAAACTTTATCACACTCTAGGCCGAAGGAGAGGGGATAGAGGAGAGATATTGGAAATGCAGCCAACAGTTTTGGCAGAATATTGTCTAGTTAGAAAATATCCACAAGATGGAGAAAAGGGGTTAAAACTCAGAAGATAGACAGTACAGTACAGGAACAGGCCCTTCACCCCACAATGTTGTGCCAAACTGGTAAGGTTAATGATCCCACGTTAAATAATCCTCCATTAACAAATAGAGGAATATGAACCATTTGGAGGCATTTGTTAACAGAATATGCATGGTTGACATAGTTATGAGTATCAGTTGCTTGAAAGTGTTTTTTTCCCATGTCAAACAGGTTGGCTGTGATACATAAGAAATATCTTATGGTGAAGTGACAATGACCCTAACTCTCAAGAGGCTTCAGATGTGGGAGTTCAATGGTTGAGTTATATAACATTTCCCATAATCAACAGCTGGCTCTATTTAGATTGTAAAATATTTTGACACAGGCATTGCCCCACAGTTGCAGCACAAGTGGAGGAAACATTCCCACACACCAACATGCTGTCACTGATTCCAATCAAAATCATAGAGCCATAGTTATACAGCTTGGAAACAGACCCTTTGGTTCAGCTCAACCACCAAGTTCCCTACTTGAGCTAGTCCCATTTCACCCACATCCATCTAAACTAGTGGTTCCCAAACTTTTTGGGTTACTGCCCCTTTGGTTTCCCTTTTATTCTCCTTCTCTTTCACAGAGGGAACAATACAAATGTCTTTAGCCTGTAGCACTTCCAATGAAGATAAACAAGGTTTTTTTTGGCTTCTCCCTTTACAGCCATTACATAAAAGCTATAAAGAATTTTGATTTATGATGCATAGTGAAAGAAACTAGGAACTGCAAATTCAAAGCTGTGACAAATAATTGCTAAAATTATTCAACTCTAATTAAAGCTACAAGTAAGATAATTTTTTTATTTAACTACAGCAAAAACAATTATCGTCAACAATTTTAGAGCATAAATTAGTAATCCAACTCTTCACTACATTGCTTTTTCAGCTTTCATGGGCTTGGTGCAGTGATATCAAGTTCTCAACATTAGGCTTAATGTCACTCAGAAGGAGTCTCAGATCCTTAATTGGTAGCCTGTTTCATTGCTTTGAATGCAGTTGGTTGACTGTGTACTGAAACCAAACTCTGCTAAATATGACGTTGGAAAGTCATTGAAGAACACCTTGACCTGTTTTTCCACAGTGCAGGATAGTGTTCAGAGATTTCATTCTGTAGACAAAAGTCTTGATATTATTTTTTGAACCTCGGCTTCAGCTTAAAGTTATTTTATAGTGTGATCCGTTCTTCTTCCATCTTTCCTGTTAATTCCTCATTACAAGTGTTCCGGGAGCGGATTTATTACCCAATCTGGAACTTGGATCGAGAGAAGATCCCGAAATCTCTCTCTGGCATGTCTTTATGCAACTTACCCAGATGGGCACGGATGCTTGAAGTTCATCATCTGGTGTTTCTTTCTCTTCCAGCTCAGTAACTGGGAAAGGTCGCGACGGCCAATGTTGCACTTAAATAGGGTTAACTTGGACAGAAATGTGGAAACGACTGATTTGACTTTGATAAGATCCACATAATTTCCTTGCAATTGAAGATTAATTTCATTAAAGTTTGTGAATAATTCTGACAAACAAGCAATGTCATGCCTTATATTCTTGAGCTGATTGCTGAGTGAAATTTTCAAAACTTCAAAGAATTTTATCACAGATTCAAAAAGTGCATAGAAATATCTCAGGTGGTTTCCTTTTCAGAGCCATCTGACTTCTGTGTGCCACAGCAAGCATTCAAATTGTTCATCAAACTCAGTACAAAGTTCTTGAAATGGTTAAGTATTGAGAGCATGGGATTTGATTACATTTACCGCTGTGATAACTGTATTTAATGATTTGTGCGGTCAATCAATTAGATTTTTTGTTACAAGATGTTGTCTGTGAATTTCACAGTAAATGGCAAATATGTTAGGTACAGCTTTTTTCAGGAAAGTAATAACCCGATTGTGGTGTCTTGTCTTATGTTCATTGATCATTGGATCATAAGACTGTAAGATATCGGAGCAGAAATGGGCCATTTGACCAATTGAGTCTGCTCTGCCATTTCATCATGGCTAATCCATTTTCCATCTCAAGCCCAATCTCCGGCCTTCTCCCCATATCCCTACATGCCCTAACCAATCAAGAATCTATCAGCATCTGCCTTAAATGTACATAAAGACTTGCCTGCACAGCTGCATGTGGCAAAAAATTCCACAGATTTACCACTCTCTGGCTAAAATTCCTCTGCATCCCTGTTCTAAAAGGACACCCCTCTATTCTGAGGCTGCATCTCTAATTCTCGTCAAAAAAGAAGTGGTCCCAACACAGACCTCTGTGGACCACCACTATTCACCAGCAGCCAACCGGAAAAATCTCCCTTTATTCCCACTCTTTGCCTCCTGCAAATCTGCCCCTCCTTGGCACCTTGTCAAAGGCCTTCTGAAAATCCAACTACACAGCATCAACCAATTCTCCTTTGTCTATCCTGTTTGTTATTTCCTCAAAGAATTCTAACAGATCTGTCAGCCGAGATATTCCTTTGAGGAAAACATGCAGACTACAGCCTATTTTATCACGCATCTCCAAGTACCCTGAAACCACATCCTTAACAATCAACTCCAACATCTTTCCTACCACTAAGGTCAGACTAACTGGCCTATAATTTCCTTTCTTCTGCCTCTCTCCTTTCTTGCAAAGTACAGTGACATTTGTAATTTTCTAGTCTTCTGGAACCATTCCAGAAGCTAGTGATTCTTGAAAGCTCATTATTAATGCCTCCACAATTTGTTCAGGCACCTCTTTCTGAACCCTGAAGTGTAGACCATCTGGTCCAGGTGATTTATCTACCCTGAACTTTCCGACCTTTCAGTTTCCCAAGAACCTTCTCCCTAATGGCAACTTCACACACTTCTGTCCCCTAAAACGCTGACACTTCCACCATTCTGCTAGTGTCTACCACAGTGAAGACTGATGCAAAATATTTATTCAGTTCATCCACCATTTCCTTGTCTCCCATTATTACCTCTCCAGCTCATTTTCGAGTGGTCCCATATCCAGTCTCACCTCACTTTTACACTTCATCTATCTGAAGAAACTTTTGGTATCCTTTTAATCTAATTGGCTAGCTTACAACTGTATTCCATCTTTTCCTTCTTAATGACTTCTTTAGTTGCATTCTGTTGGCTTTTAAAAGCTTCCCAGTCCTCTAACGTCCCAGGAATTTTGACTCCATATGTGTCCTCTCTTTGGCTTTTATGTTGGCTTTGACTTCTCTTGTTAGTCACGGACTTTAGAATAAGTCTTCCTCTTTGGGATGTACAGTATACATCCTGTTTCTTCCAAATTGCTTCCAAAAATTTCAGCCATTGCTGCTCTGCTATAATCCTTGCCAATGTGCTTTTCCAATCAATTTTGGCCAACTCCTCTCTCATGCGCCTGTAATTCCTTTTACTCCACTATAACACCGATACATCTGATTTTAACTTCTTCTTCTCAAATTTCAGGGTGAATTCTATCATATTATGACCACTTTCTCCTAAGAGTTCTTTTACCTTAAGCTCTCTAATCAATTCCAGTTCATTGTTCAACACTCAATCCAGTATAGCTGATCCCCTAGTGGACTCAACCACGAGCTGCTCTAAAAAGCCATCTTGTAAGCAATTTAGAATCTCTTCTGCTTAGGATCCAGCACCAACCTGATTTTCCCAAACTACCTGCATATTGAAATCCCCCATGACTGTTGTAATGTTGCCCTTTTGACATGCATTTTCTTTCTCCCTTTGTAATTTGTAAACTATATTCTTACTACTCTTTGGGAGTCTGTATACAACTCCCATCACAGTCTTTTTAACCTTGCAGTTCCTTAGTTCTACCCACAATATTTCAACACCTTCCGACCCTATGTGACCTCTTTCTAATGATTTGATATAATTTTTTACCAGCAGAGTCACATCTCCCAGTCTGCCTACCTACCTGTCCTTATGACACGTGCACAGTCAAATATAACACCTTCGGTCCTGCATTCTCCTTTTTCGATTTTGATCCCCCTCTTACGTTTCAACTCATCGTGCTGTCTGCAATTTCACCCTATCATCAGCCTCACCTTGCTAGGAGTCTCACTGCACATTGCCTTTGTTTGTAAACCAACTACCTCATCCTCAGCACTATCATGCCAGTTCCCAACCTCCTGCTAAATTAATCTGAACCCTCCCAATCAACTCTAGCCAACCTGCCCACAAGGATATTGAACTCCTCGGGTTCAGATGTAACCCATCCCTTTTGTACAGGTTGTACCTTCCCCAGCTGAGATCCCAATGATGCATACATTTGAACACCTGTTCCTTGCACCAGTTCCTCAGCCACGCATTCACCTGCCAAATCATCCTATTCATAACCTCACTGGCAGGTGGAACAGGTAGCAATCTCTACCCATGGAGATAGAGAGGGGCACAAATTTGATTGGGCATCGGTAAAACTCATGGTGCAAGCAAATACATAGCATGCAAATGAATTCCTAGAAGCATGGTTTTCCACCAACAATTCTATAAACAGATGTGTAGACTTCAATCCCATTTATAAACCAATGGGGACAAAATTCTAGACAATGCATGGAGTGTGCCATGGAACCAATCAGCAACGAGACCCCCTCCCTACATCACAATTGGGTTTCCCTAATGGCAACCAATCAACTGATTGATAAGATTATAAAGGCCAAGCATTCAGAGGACACACTGATGATGTCTCCTTGCATGGTCGTTTGCAAATAGTTTGCCAAGATTGGAGAGCAACTCAGCCACCCGAGCTACACATTTTCCGAGTAATTTCCAGAGATCACTACCTTGAAAGTCACAGTTTTCAGCTTTCTACTGAGCTCCCTAAAATCTCTCTTCAGGACCTCACCACGTTGTCTACCTAAATCATTGGTACCAAAATGCACCAAGACTTCTGGCTGCTCACCCTCATCCTTGAGAATGCCATGGATCCAATCCGAGACATCCCTGATCTTGGCACTAGGGTGGCATCTGGGTGTCTCTATCATGCCCACAGAATCACATCTCTGTTCCTTTGACTGTGGACTCTCCTATCAAATCTGCAGTTCTCTTCACCTCTCTGCTCTTCTGAGTCACAGCACCAGGCTCAGTGCCAGAGACCCGGTCACTGTGGCTCCCCCTGGTATGTCATCCCCATCAAGAGTATCTAAAGTTGTATAATTATTATTAAGGGGAATGGCCACAGGTGTATTCTGCACTTGCTGTGCATTTCCCTTCCTTCACCCAGTTACTTGTCTCCTGCAATCTATAACCATATAACATATAACAATCACAGCACAGAAACAGGCCATGCCGGCCCTCCTAGTGGGGTGTGTCAGGAATGGACAGGAGGAGGAGTATAGGAAACTGATACAGGACTTTGTGATATGGTGCAACTCAAACTACCTGCGTCTCAATATCACCAAGACCAAGGAGATGGTGGTGGACTTTAGGAGATCTAGGCCTCATATGGAGCCAGTGATCATTAATGGAGAATGTGTGGAGCAGGTTAAGACCTACAAGTATCTGGGAGTACAGTTAGTCGAGAAGCTTAACTGGACTGCCAACACAGATGCCTTGTGCAGGAAGGCACAGAGTCGAATGTACTTCCTAAGAAGGTTGGCGTCATTCAATGTCTGTAGTGAGATGCTGAAGATGTTCTATAGGTCAGTTGTGGAGAGCGCCCTCTTCTTTGTGGTGGCGTGTTGGGGAGGAAGCATTAAGAAGAGGGACGCCTCACGTCTTAATAAGCTGGTAAGGAAGGCGGGCTCTGTCGTGGGCAAAGTACTGGAGAGTTTAACATCGGTAGCTGAGCGAAGGGCGCTGAGTAGGCTACGGTCAATTATGGATAACTCTGAACATCCTCTACATAGCACCATCCAGAGACAGAGAAGCAGTTTCAGTGACAGGTTACTATCGATGCAATGCTCCTCAGACAGGATGAAGAGGTCAATACTCCCCAATGCCATTAGGCTTTACAATTCTACCGCCAGGACTTAAGAACTTTTTAAAAGCTATTATTAATGCTTTTTGAGATGGTGATTTAGATGCATATCATATTTTTTTACTGAGTTAAGTATTGTATGTAATTAGTTTTGCTACAACAAGTGTATGGGACATTGGAAAAAAAGTTGAATTTCCCCATGGGGATGAATAAAGTATCTATCTATCTATCTATCTATCTAGTCTGTGCCGAACTCTTAATCTCACCTAGTCCCACCTACCCGCATCTAGGGGTGACTGCCTCCCTGTAGCTCCTACCTTTCACCTCCTCATTCTCCCATATGAGTCAAAGGTCATCAAGCTGCAGATCCAGTTCAGTGCGAGTGGTGCAGATGTGTTTATCCAGGAGACTGGAGGTCTCCCAGACTTCCCACATCCCACACACAATACAAAACATTGCCCCTGGAGCTATTCTCATGTTACTCTGTTACAAAAAATGAACAAGTAAGAACAGAAAGAGAGAAACATCAGATACTTTACCTCACCCAAGCCTGATGAGCCAAAGCCACTCTAAACTGACACACTAAAAGAGCGGCCACTCCACTTGCACGCGTTATTTTTATTTGCCCTTTACAATGAATCCCACTCATGGATTGGTCGCCACCCAACTCAGAGAAACTGCCGCGAAACTCTGCCTTTTAAATCTTGATTGCAGTCCTTATTGAAAAGGAGCTTTTCTTTAATGCACTCCTTCACTTTGATTACCCAACTCCCTCACGTTGATTGCCTCATCTATTGCGTAAGTAAGAATGTTGGTGAGCAGAACTTCATGCGGTCAATGAAGGCACCATAGTCAGTGGCTTCATGCCACCAAAGTTATTACATAGGATTACAGATATATCAAATTATTATGAATTGTGTGACAGGCATCTGCACAAAGGGCAAAGAGACAGGGGATATGGAACACAGGGGATGGGTGTTTTAAATTGCTGTCTTTTGGCTGCATTTCTTGCATTAGTCTTAGCTTTTTACTCTTCATAGTTTTGGGGCCTCTGGTAAATATACCCCTGAACTTCCAAATCATGTTCTTCAGTCCTGGTATCAGTTCAAGAAATCCCTTTTGCCTCTATACAAAAGTCTTGATATTCTTGTGAAGTGCAGTTCTGGATTGATGTCAGTGCTCCATCTGAAGTCTAACTATTAGTTTATTAATTCAAAAATTTCACATTTATAAACGGAATCTGGCAAACTTGCTTTGGGTTACTGTGACGATGAAGGGTTCCATTGTTAGAAAGGAACATGAACCAGGAGTTTGTTGAGAAGACTGCAGAGCTTTTTTCATCCAAAGATGGATAAGTAAAGGGGAAACATGAATTTGAAGAGTACCTTTCACAACCTAAGAAAGTGTTTTATAGTGGTTGTTATAACATAGGAAATACAACAGCAATTTGTTCATCAAAGAGTAATATGATAAAGGTCAGCTATCATTCTTAGTGCTGGTTATTGTAAAGAATGATTTACTTACTCTGTGATTTGGGATAATGCGGTGGACTCTTTCTATGTCTGATGTGGATGCTGGATGGGAACTCAGTTCAGTGTCCTCTCACGGTTTATCCAACAGTACTGCCTTCCTGCTTCAGCGTTCAGGTCTCTGAGACATGACTCTACTCTGCCTAGAAATGAGATTCTTACTGTTATGTTTTGTAACTTCAAAATATTAAACTAATTCAAAGGAAGATACAGGAGTCTGTAATGTGAGTCTAACTTGGCGTCTGTGTACAATGTTCCTTCAGTTGCCATCTTCTGGATAGATCATGAAACCATATATTTTGCTTTGTTTAGATATTTTACATTTGTTTTTCATCTTGGAACTGTTGGGGCCTGTGATTTGCAGTTTGGAGAACAATTGGGTGTCCCAGTCTCTGAGAGGATTCTGGGAGGCAGAGACGGCGTGCCCGGACCTCATGACGAGAAAGCTGCCAGCTGATGTTTGATTCCATTTCACCAATCAGGGCAACCACTGTTCACTGATTAAAGTGACAAGGGAGATTGAAAAATCAAGGCGGATGAGGAAGATGAGCATTGTCTGCTTTCCTCTTGATCACTAGTGGGACTGCTCTGCTATGGAAAGGGGAGACTGCTTTTTGGTTGCTGGGGGATGACTCCACTATTGGAGGGGTAAAGGCCTGAAATGTGCCAGGAGACTGCTGCCCAGGTTTTCTGCATTTTGGATATGGACCTGGACTATAGACTTTTCTCAGTCTTATAGTTTTTTAACATTCTGTGTTTTTTTGCCCAACCTTTCTTATTTTTAATGTGCAGGGCAAGGGGATTTGGGCATTGATGTGCCTGTTATGTTTTTATTCATTTTTTGTGTGGAGAGGAGGTGATTGTGCTGCTGTTGTTTCCTTTCTTGATTTTGTGACTATCTGGAGAAGAAGAATTTCAGAATCGTATGCTTTGATAAAACTTCATTCCTTACTTTAAGCGAGGCATGTACATATCACCTGGTAGTGTGATGACATATACAATTCATGTACTTACACATATAACCCATATTTAAATAGACAAGAATGGTATATATATAGCATTCTATCATATAAAGTTATTCAAATATTACTGCAATATTAAATAGACAACACCTACTAACCAAATTCCTACTCAAACCATGTAGTTACCAGGATTATCCACTAAATTGAATCATTTGATTTGATCATCAGAAGGAGTAGATGCTTTCCGGAATAGAAATTAGTTGACTAGCATAGATAGTGTGAGAGCATTGCTTTGTTAACCAGGTATGACCGTTACTCCACCCAGCTGGTTAGGTTTACCTCTTCTGTGAGATGCTGTGCTTCAGACCATGGATGCACCTTAGGCTATTGAACTTGGGACACAGATTGAAAGTGTGTACACCCTAAAATGTGTTCATATTTCCACCTGACATGTCAAGTACATCTGTAATGGGTTGCTGCATAGCTGGACAGTTTCACGTCCACTGATTGGATTTCCTTTAAGTACAGTCTACTACTAATTGTGGTTTCATTTGTAACTTCCTGTTTATGTCTGACTTTTCTTGTGCTTGTTTTTGCAAAAGTGAGACGAGCATTTTTGCTGCTCAACATTATAGTATAGAAATGTAGAAGAAAACCAAATTTCATTCCTAATTGTAACATGTAATTAGTAATTAACTCTAACATCCTGAAGGGAATGGGCCTGATTTTACTTAGGAATGCGGTGTGATGCTAAGTGCAACTAATATGAAACTTTGACTTACTATTAGAAATTCCAAAGCACAGGTTAGGCTAAAGGTGAGTGCCTCTATCTGAAGCTTTCTAAATACAGTTTCAAGTAATACCAGGGTGTATTTTTGTTCATCTTCTTATATCTTTTGAGCCTTACATTTTTATTATCTTGTATTTTTTGGGAACTTGGAGAAGTGGGAAAGAGTGAAATGAATATCACCACTCAAAGTATCACTTTTGACTTGGAGGACATGCTCAAAGTTCAAAGTAAATGTATCAAAGTAAATGTATACACCACCATATCCTACCATGAGATTCATTTTCTTGCAGGCATTCACAGTAGAACAGAGGAATCTATGGAAAACTACACACAATGATTGACAAAACAACCAATGTGCAAAAAAGACAAACTGCCAATGAAGAAATGTAAATAAGTAATACTGAGAGCACGATTTGTAGAGTCCTTGAAAGTGAGCCCATTGGTTGTGGAATTGCTTCAGAGTTGAGCTGAGTGAAATTATCCATGCTTGTTTAGGATCCTGTTGGTTGAATGTAATATCTATTCCTAACCCTGGTGGTATGGGACCTAAAGCCCCTGTTCCTCCTTCTCAATGAGAAGAGAGCATGACTTGGGTGGTGGATTGCTTCTGATTCAGAAGGTTATGTATTATACCCAAAATGTTGCAAGAACTTGGCAGGCCAGGCAGCATTTGAAGAGGAGATGGGTAGCTGATGATTCAGGTCAACACCCTTCATCTGGACTGAAAGATAGAGGAGAGGCAGCCAGGATTAAATGGTGGAGGGAAGCAGTGGAGCAAGTACCTTATTGAAACCCTTCTCCAGGGATGTGAGCACAATTTAGATTGACATGCAACTGCAGTATAAAGGGAATGCTATAATGTCAGAGGCACAGTCCTCCAGCTGTAGCCTCATCTGTTCTTTTAGATACACATAATTCCACAGAAGAGAAGGAAAATTTTGCCTGGGGTCATTGTCAATATTTATCCTTCAACTAGTACTGTTTCAAAATAGAGTAACTGGTTAGTATCCCCCTACTATTTATAGCATCTTCCTGTGTGCAAATTAGCTGTGCTGGATTACGACAGGTGTGAAAGGTAAAATCATGAAAGCGTTCCTTCCCGTTCTATTGATTCAGTAGGGAGTTTGGTGACAGTGGTTAACGGAATGCATAGACATAAATGTTCTTACTTTTCTGATGAGTTGCCTGTTCTGCCACAGACACTGGCTGCTTGCTGCTCTTGATTTCACATGCACCACGAGCAAAAAAAATGAGTCACATTATATTTTCCCTCCCTCCACTTTCAGGCAGCTCAGGGAATTGGATGCCAGATCGTATGATTCAGATTTAGATTTCACAGTCTCCGCATGCTGATCTAAGACGAGACCACCCTGAACCGTGGATGCCACAGTGGGACAGACAGAATAGCAAAATGCACCAGTAACCACAAATGAGGTACATTATGCTTGGCTCTTAAACAGCTTTGTACATGCCCTGAAGGGACCAAAATAAACATATTGCTAACTTGCACACACAAGCATGGGCTTTTGTCATGGAGACCACATTGGACTAAAGTCATGTTTTCCTGATTGCTTAGTTCATCTCACACATTCATTCTTTTGAAAATAGAACAAGTATTTCCAACACCATGGGCATTGTACACAGTGCCTTGGATTTATAGCTTCTCTGTGTATCTTCATTATAGACCTAACTGGCAAGTAGCACAAGTAGATAAGCATAAATCTTACATTTTTCCATTTGGTGTTGATTGTCTGCCCAGTTTTTCCCCGTCATCTATAGCTGCTCTTGAAATTCATCCTCATCTTTGTACGTTGGATACAAATAGGGATTATTCTTAGAGACATGGCAAACATAATCATACCATTATCTGGTGACTTTGATTTTTAATTAGTGGCACTTACAACCACCTTTAAAACTCTCCGCAGTGTATAATTATGCCGCACTCCTTACCATATCAATATTTCCTTGTAGTTGCATGTGACTGGTGCTCTAGAATCACATGAGGGCAGATTTCTCCTGAAAACAATTCTTATCACTTTTTGTAATTGTGGAGTCAGGAGATTTGGAGATTAACAAGCGAAGCCCCAGGCAGATTTTTGTCTCTTATACCCAAGAGGGAAGTATAGAGTGATGATACAGTACATTCCAGTGACATGGTATCTGAGACTGAAAATAATAAAAGAGGGGTACTGCAAATCTGAAGTAAAGCCAGAAAATGGTGGAGCCATTCCATATGCCAGACAGCATCTCTGAAAAGAGAGACTGCTTATGTTTCAGAATGGAGACACTTCATCGATAGTCTGACAAGGGGTTTCAGGGTAACTCTGCTTCACTTTGCACAGATGCTGTCCAACTTGCTGAGTGCTCCCAGCATTTTCTGGTTTTACTTACTAGCTTTCTCTGGAAACTTCCTCCTCGGCTCAAGTCAAAATCCTGCAGTCTTATGTTGGATGGAAAGACCAGAATGCCAAAAATTACAAATGCATTATTTGTACTTAAGATTCATATCTTTATGACAGTCAGTGCCTGATTATAATTATAATTTACTGTAGGCTTTTTTTATTTCAAAGGGCAGACAAACTATAATCTAGAAATGTTTCTTGATGATAAATCAAAATACTGCAGATTCTAAAAATGGAAATAAGAACATGAAATGCTGGGTGCACATTTCAGGTCAGACAATATCAGTAAGGATATTTCTTGCAAATTTCTTCAGGTTTACTGTGGAGAGCTTTCTGACTGGGGGGTGGGGGTGGGTTGGTGGAGGGGCTACTGCACAGGATTGAAAAAAGCTCCACAGAGTTGTAACTTTAGTCAGCTCCATCATGGGCACTAACCCTAATGTGTGGGTTAAACCTGATTCTGATTCTAATTCTTGAGTATTTCCTGCATTTTTAGTTTTTATTTGTCTCTAGATGTCAGAATGGTATAAAGGACTGTGACTGGTTGAGCCAGTTTGGGAAATCTAGAGCTGTTTTCCTGACTAAAATTAAGGGAAATAGTTTCTTGGAGAACAGCTCTTAAAGTTGCTGCAAAGTATATTCAGTATTGTAGCTATTGAAAATCTGCTGTGGTTTATGTCCATTCAGCGAGTGGGGCACTGAGTCCTCAGGGTGAAGTCACGTCAGTGTTTGTTTGTTCATACAATGAAAGGCTTGATCTAAAGGAAGTTACAAAGTCATGAGTTCAGAACTAGTTAAAGTTTAAAAGAATCCTTTAATGAGGCTTGGGACAAAGAAAGGATGCATAAGCCAGTGGGATCACTGAGTGTAGGATGATAATTGAATTGCTTCATTCAGAACTATAATGACGAAAGCAAAGGCAGGGTCAAGGCATTATCACAAGTCAAGACCTATTTTAACATTAATCTATTTCAGCATGTAGTGCTGAATTGATCGTGGAGGAGGATGGTTGAAGAATGGTAACCGCAATGAAAGCGGAAGGAAGAGTGCAGTCTCTCTGTAATATTCTCCACTAATGCTGATTTAACTTGGCTTCTTATGGTAAACCAACAGACCAGTGGACAACCAAGGAGCTGACGATAACTGTCTCAGCAATGCAAATCAAGTAAAACTGCAGGCAGGGCAAATAGGGGTTAATGGAATGGTGGATTCCCTCCTGGGTTACAGCAATATCCAGGCAGAAATTTCACTTCATTGGCAAACCGCCAAGGACATCAAACACAAACTGGGGAAATGCAATAGCAGTCGACATATTGTTGGATTAACTGTCAACTGTCATATCTTGGGCTTGCTGGCACCCTTGAGAGAATACAAAGATGCAGACTTCGTTGTCCCATAGGAAAAGAGGGGGAGGAAGGAGCAGAAAATTGAAAGCCAGGATTGGGATGAGTGTGGGTGGTGGGTGACTGTGTAATGGAGGGAAATAAATAAGGAACACTGAAGCTTCCATTTATTCAGACAAACTAATTGCAATATCATCAGGTTGACTGTAGAACTCGAAAACCATTCAGCCTCATTCATTTCACCTGAGTTCATTCATAACAGAGACTTATTGAAATTGTCAACCTAAGTGCTATTTGCTGAGTGATGCTACCTGCGAGATTTTTAAAGAACCGTGTTTAGATACTTCTCACTTAAGAGCCACTGCAATTCATCTGTCATCTGGAATTAAATTGCTCTGACCCTCCAGTCTGGCTTGACACTGACTAAGTTTCTTGGATACTGAATAAACAACAGTGCGTATATATGATGGCCAGCTGGTTGCTTGGGGCCTTCTGTTATACTTTCATCTCAGTTGCACTTCAACACTAGACCTCCACCCCCAGCCTTTCCTGCCTTCTCCATGAATCCTTCATCATTCTTCCATTTAGTCCTCAGCTCTCCCAACCCTAACCCTGCTTCCCCTTCACCACCTTGTTTATTCTTTAAAATTTATTTTATTTAATGATACAGCGCAGTGTAAGCCATTCCATGCCACCCCAGCAACCCCACAGCCCTGATAAACCCTAATCTAATCCAGGGACAATTTACCTAGTTAACCTACCCTGTGCATCTTTGGACTAAGGGAGGAAACCAGAGCACCTGAGGAAAACTCATGTATTCCATGGGGAGAACCTATATAATCTCCTTACAGAACAGTGCTGAAATTGAACTTTGAACTCTTGAACACCCGAAGCTGTAATAGTACTGCGCCAATTGCTAAATTACTATGGTACCCATGAGTTCTCTTCACAAACTTCCTTGTTCTTCATCCCTAGTCCTTGGAAACTAAGGATGAAGATCATTTGGCCTCAACATTTGGTCACCCGATGGTGTCTAAGCCAATTGAAATCTGCAGAATCAATTGACTTCCCTGTGGCTTGTTTGCTGAGGGACTTGGCTCCGGTGTCAGGGCCATGATGTTTAAGTGCTTCAGTCTGGTATGGGTTCCTCCAGTATGAGCTCTGTCTTGACAAGATATTAGCAAGTGGACAAAAATAGGGAAAGAAAAGATGGAAAAAAAGAGCAAAAGGAAAACATCTGATATTCTCTAAGTCTCCTTGGAGAAGTGCAATTGTGCATGGAAAATTGCTGGCATATTACCACTCAAAATAGACAACGGGCACTTCAGCTGGCATTGAGGATCTCAAATCCATTCATTGGAGCTCTGGAAAACCCAATGTAGATGGTGGAAGGAATGCAACACCATCCGAACTACCCTCTGCCTGCGTCATTACCTGCAAATTGCTCATTGGCCTCATCAGCCACCCAAATACACAGAACTGGCATGGAAACTGGTTGTCCCTGAACCCAAGGGAAGAACATCTGGTGGAATAATGAGAAAGAAAAATAACTGTATGGGAATTGAACAGAACCCAGAAGTACTCTGTCATTTAAGTTTTATAAATTGTTTTTAAGGGGTTGTGAATTTTCATGAATTTATACATTTCTGAAGAGACGCAAGTTCTGAACGTGTGATGTCAAGGACCAAGCTCAGTTTAATTTTGCCATTTGTAAAGATGATAGTACCTCTGGCTAATGAACATCTCTCTTCCTCAATCAATTACTCATAATATGTTTAAAATCCATTTAAGACATTTAAAAAGAAAGCTGCTCTCTTGTTTAGATGAATGCCAGGTTTGTGCTTGGGTGCCTCTCTCATTTGATTTCTTTTGCCACTCTGTACTGAATTTTTGCTAAGTGTTTGATTCCCTGTCTACAGCCTTTATCTCTTAGTGTCCAAATCTTTAAGAGGAGAATGAATGTACTGCAACTATTTGTGCTGAAGGAAGACCCAACAGAGCAGAGGTTCCCAACCTGGTGTCCACTGAGCCCTTGGTTAACAGTAAGGGTCCTGTAACAGAGATTTTATATAGAAGATGTTTAGATGTAATCTGGCACTCACTGATATAGTTGATGAAAAATGCAAGTGGGTGAAGCATATCCACGTGAATGGAAAGTGGCTGTTTGATGGTCTGTGACAGATTTCAAAGGCTGCCATTCGTCAGGTTCATTATTTTTTTCAAACTTCTGCTTTTTTCAAAATGGGACCCTGTTTCCTCCTGGATTCCTGTGCAGATGGAGATAAGTAAAGCTGTTTAAATTTACTCATAAATAGTTTTCACATGGCTGCATGCACTTGAGGCAAGATGAGGGTGAAGCCAGATTTTTATCTGAAAAGCATAGCTAGCTTTTGGCTAGCAGCAGGGAAATTAATCTGAGGTAGACCCACCCTGCCAAGGTAAAATCACATTCATTGTTCAAGGGGGCCTGGATTCAAGAAGGTTGACTTAGTCGACTGTTTTTCTTTTGTTTGGAGAAAGTGCTGACCCAGAAGGGAGCCTACATTGCAATTCTTTTCTTTTGTCAAAAGAACTACAACCTACAAGTGATGCATTTTAACCTTTCTAATAATATGAGTAACAGCTTGCCAAGTGCACTTCTGTGAGCTGATGTAGTTTCAAGATGAAGACATTGGGTCCCAGCGTTGGTTTACCTGAATGGAGTCATTTTAAACAATTACAATTAGTTTTGGAGGGCTGTTGAACAATGAGTTTTAACCTTAAGGCAGAAGGTCAATATTGGGCATTAAATGATAGTTTGTTGTGTGTAGTTCGCTGATAAGTAAATTACTTCATTCCTTGGGAAAGCAGTGATGCATTTGGCAATAACTGGGATCTACATACATTGTCCTTTACATTGTCCTCATTTAGAGGAAATGAAAATATATAACAGAATTTCACAATGATATTCCTTTATATTTCCCATACATATTCTGTCTTTGTACGCCAATAAGATACAGCTTTTCAGAATGTATATTCCTTGTGAGCAGGCAAGTTGCGATCTAGCCGCATCATCATGTCTCTTTCCTCTTATCCAGCCTCTCCATCTGCCATCACCCATTCTCTTCCACTAGTTCCCCTCCCCATCTGACCCCCTCTTCCTTATTCCATGCTCCAGCTCCCATAATATTCAGCCCTTTGTCACTTTCACCTCCCAGCTTCTCACACTATTTCCACTCCCCCACCCCCCCCCCCCCCCCGTGATCCCTTATTATACTCCCCTTACATGGATCTAACAGCTTACTACCTGCTCCTGATCCTCTTCTTATCTCTATCTTATTATACCGGTTATCTCTCAGATTGAAGGGTCTCAACCACTAACATCCACAGTCCATCCCTCCACAGATGCTGCCTGACCTGTTGAGTTCCTTCGTCTGCATTCTCTTCTGTCTCCTAGTTGCAAAGTTTGCGAGTACATAAATAGAAATCTACAATAGCCAACAATAAAACTGCAGAAGTTTCCATGAGCTGAGGGAAAGGTAAAAACAATAAATAAGAACCCATTTAAATATCCTGGAATCCCTTCCATGGAAAGCTAAGATGAACTTTCCTTTAACCAATGCTAAATTTGTTCTTAAATCTTTGGTTAAGACCTACTTCAGTAATCACACATTGGTATTCCTGGATTTATGTTTTGCAGTAGTGACATCAAATGGTTCTGTTTCATTTCACTGCACATGCCCCAAATGTTCCATGATTATGTGTGTCAAATGCACAGAACACACAGACTCAGTTTCCAAAACTAACACATTCAGGGTTTTGATAAGATTGAATTGCAAGGCAATTGGATTTTTAGCTATTAGACTCATTATGATCTTTTGAGGCTGCAGGTTTATGTTATTGAGTAAACATACCATAACTGTAGGAAAGCTTTGTAATTCATACTTTTATTTAGGACAGTGCAGTTAAACTTAAAAGGAAAACCCTTTTATAAAGAATAGGGCAGTACAAATGTCTGATTAGTAAGCTTGCTGACAGCACGAAAGTTGATGAAGTTGTTGATAGCGAAGAAACATTCTCCAAGGTATTAGGGGGACGTAGATCAGCTGGAAAGTTCTGCAGTGTGGAGTCAGGTGGTATTTAATCCAGACAAGGGTGAGGTAACATATTTTGGGACATCAAACACTGGCATGACATCTAAATTAAATGGCAGTGAATTTAAAAGTATTGATATACAGGGAGACCTCACGGTGTATGCTCATATTTACATGAAAATGGTGAAATAGGAGAAGGAAAATAATCAATAAGCTCCCAGACTTAGGCCTTGATACCTCTTTGTGCGACTGGATCCTCAATTTCCTCACTTGCAGATCCTATTCAGTTCAGATTGGTATCAACATCTCCACAATCAACATCAGCACAGATGCTCCGCAATGCTGTGTGCTTAGCCCCCTGCTCTACTCTCTTTATACTTATGACCATGATGCTACGCACAGCGCTGGTACCATTTTTAAGTTTGCTGACAACTCCAGTTTTGTTAGTCAAATCAAAGATGGTGATGGATCAGCATATGGGAGGGAGATTGCTGATCTGGCTGAGTGGCGCCACAACAAGAACAACCTCTCCCTCGATGTCAAAGAGCTGATTATTGATTACAGGAGGGTGAAACCAGAGGTCCACGAGCCAGGCCTTATTGGGGGATGAGAGGTGGAGAGGGTCGGCAACTTTAAATTCCTCAGCATTATCATTGCAGAGGATATGATTTTTGTTGTGTGTGGTTTTTCATTGATTCTATTGTCATTCTTTTTATTTACTGAGTATGCCCACAAGAAAATGAATCTCAGGGTGGTATATGGTGATATATACATATATATACATATGTGTATGTGCGTGTATATATATATATATATAAACACACACACATAATTATACACACACACATTTTTATATATATATTGATAATAAATTTATTTTGAACTTTGAACTTTCAGGTAGTATAGAAAGCATTTGGCATGCTTGCCTTCAAAGGTAGGGTTATGAATTTAAGGACTGAGATGTCGTATGGCCGCTGTAAAAAACAGACATTGGGCTACACTTGGAATGGTATGTACAATTCTGAGCAGACACTATAGGAAGGAAATAGTTACATTATAAATAGTGCAGAAGGCAGGATGTTCTCTGGATTGGAGGGCCTTTGTTGCAAGGAGAGATTGGATTATCTTGGACTGTTTTCACTGGGGAATTGTAGGCTAAACTAGATCTTTGGAGGTTTAGAAGATTATGAGGGGCACAGTTTGAATAGGTGGAGTCTTTTCCTCAGGGTAGGGAGTCTAGAGCTAGAGGATATAGGTATAAGTTGAGAGCAGAAATCTGAGGAAGAAGCTTTTTGCACAGAGGGTGGGGGTAATCTGGACCTTACTGCCAGAGAAGGTGGGAGAGGCAAATGCAATGTTTAACAGGTATTTGGACAGGTACTTGGATAGGAAAGGAATGGAAGGATACAAGCCTAATGCAGGCAATGGGATTAGCATGATTTCATCATAAATGCGGTGGACAGAGAAACCTTTTTCTGTACTGTACAATCCTATGGCGCTACAGCTGTAATGAATTTGATTGAATATATTGTCATTGCAACCCTCAGCAAACTGTGAATATGACTTTTGTTAGTAACTGAGAGTGGCATTTGCCCTCAAAATAATGTGGACGTCAATGAAACAAATTTGGGTTTTCTTTGAACTATCGAGACTGCTCTCTAAATGGAGACTGGACAGCAAGCATTGAAATAGTAATGTGAGGAGCCACTGTTTCACTAAAACAGACCTCAATCAAACTTTATTCCAACCCTCAAGTACTGTTTGAGCTCTTGTTTGTTTTTCCATGGGATGGTGATTGTGAAGTCATACGAGCAGCAATCTGTATACTTGGAACAAATGACACTTTAAA
Source organism: Hemitrygon akajei (assembly GCF_048418815.1). Classification (NCBI taxonomy): domain Eukaryota; kingdom Metazoa; phylum Chordata; class Chondrichthyes; order Myliobatiformes; family Dasyatidae; genus Hemitrygon; species Hemitrygon akajei. The sequence continues at coordinate 25,186,502 of NC_133143.1, forward strand.
TTAAATTTCAGTATTTGCCTTTTATTCCATTCATGGCTCGAGCAGTTGTGTAGTGCAAGGTTCAAGAAGAAAGAGGCAGATTGAGTATTACTGTCATGGACGAAGCAGGCGAAAAGATAGCATTGTTCATTTAAATCATTTGTTTTAGCTGTGAAAAATAAAGCCTACCAAGGAAATTATAAAGATGATTTTATAACCGAATGAGATTCGGAGAGGAAGCCTGCCTGTCCTTATTTGCAACTGATAATCATTAGGGTCACAACTTGATCTCAGTGCATCTTTTAATGGAGGAAAATCAGTTAACTTGCATGGATTCAATGAAAATCTCAACCTAATGACATTTCAACTCTCTGGATGAACAAACCTGAAGCTGTTATTGTCTTTCTAATTAAAGGACCTGTGCAAATGTCTGCTAGGAGAAGGGCTGCTTTCTCACTCATGAATTCTTTCTCCGTGTATTTTAAAAGTAAAGAACTGCATAGGGATTTCTGCTTCAATGACTTCTGAAAATCCTGGCCTTTTTTAACAGAAATCAGTTACTGGGCTCGGGACCTCAGATCCAAATCTATGCTTGTTTCTGTTCATGTTGCATCAGAAGAGGTATAGAGTCATTGAAGTACATGAAAGAACTGACCAAAAAAAAGATGCCCAATTTACTTATCAGAGTCAATGAATGACTGAACAGGCTAAGTCCTTTTCTCTAGATGAATGAATACGGTCATATAACTTAAAATACTGAAAGAGATCTGAGAAGATAAACAATAGAGAAAATATTTCCATTTGTGCAAAGCCCTGAAACTAAGCTCGTGAGATGAACGGAGTCAACAGGAAATTGTGGAGAAACATTTCATCCCAGAGAGTGGGAAGAGCTAGGAATGTGTTCCTGGAAGGAATAGTGAGAATTGCGATGCACAAGAGGAGAAGAATTAATTGGATGGGCTTAGGGAAAATAGGACTGGAGGAAACTTGTTTGGAACAAAAGTGCAGATATAGAATGGTTGGATGAATGCCCTAATCCTTTGCGGTGAAGCTATAATAACTCTTTGGATCAGGTCGAATTGGAATGACCTTTCACCTGGAGTAGTTGTCTATCCTTTATTCACATGCACCGGATGAGAGAGCTAACCTCAATAACTGTTCATGATCTGGATCTGGGCAGCACGTTCTCAGCTCTGATTGGACTAGAGACACAGTCTCAATACTTCTAGGGATTTTAACAGACTTTTTAGTCTCAGAGAGACATTAAATAACTACTAAAATTGAAGTAAATGACCTTAAAATAAAATTAATGTAAAATATAAAAAAGGTAATTAAAACACTTAAAAACCATTGACAAGATTAAATCAAAGTAATACAATAAAAGAAAACTTTCCTTCCACATTGCCACCTAAATGGAAGCCAACTGGGCCTCCGTTCCTTGAAACGGAGTGAAGACTCCCTAGTGTAATGCTGGAGAAACACAGAAAGACTTGGGAACTCCATGTGAAATCCAGAGGCGGATGTAATGACAGATATAGACTCGCTCGTTTGTCAACATCTCCAAGGAGCTCCAAAACTCATCAAACTCCAGCCAGCCAGCTTGCCTTATTGTAACTCTGCCAGGCCAGGCCTGACTCTAAAACTACAGTAGCAAATACTTGAACAGCAAAATATTTTGAATAGATCTATTGATCGTTTTTCTGCAAACTGTGTAATTAATGATTTTATGCATAGGCATGTGTAATTATATTCATATTTTAATTGTATATTTTGTGGTTATAATTACAATGATATTAAAACATTGGGCAGCATAGTGGTGCAGCTAGAAGACCTACTGCTTTACCGCTCCAACAACCAAGGTTCGATCATGATTTCTTGTGCTGCCCATGTGGAACTGGAACATTTTCCATGCGACCATTTGGGTTTCCTCTATGTTCTCCAGTTTCCTCCCACATCCCAGACATGCCTGATTGGTCATTGTAACTTGCCCCAAGTGTGTAGGTGAATCATAGAACTTGGGAGGAGTTGATGAGAACATAAAAAGAGTAAGATATATTGAGATTAGTGTAGGATTAATGTAAATGGATTGATAGTGGCATGGGTTCAGTGGGAAAATTAGCTTGTTTCAATGTCTTTATATCATTTTAATTCTGGTTATCCTGTCAATTCGGCTGCATTTAAGGAAGGTAACGGCTATTTTAGCTTTAACTTCAGTATATATACTGTATATGCGTCACTGCAGAGCCAATGTTTATTGCCCATCACAAATGTCAGGATCGCCAGTGACGTGCAGGGAAACTTGGAGATGATACTCATCTTTTCTTACTGTTCCTCATTGGTGAGAGTGCAAAAAGAAAACAGCCAGAAGACAGAGTTAGGGCTAAACTCACCACTGGAGGGATGCAGTGTGAGATTCCTTGGACGAAGAACTGGTTGAGCTTCACTTCTCTTCTGTTCAGGCCTTCACTTCTTGTTTGTCATATTTAAACCAGGTGTTAGTAGGAAGCTAAAAGCTACTTTTCTCTACCTCAGGTTTGTGAAGTAAATGCTTCCTGATCGTGGATGACAGCTGTCTCTCTTTGTTGCGGGGGGGGGGGGGTGGTGTGCCATCTCTTGTTAAGGCTGAATTAGGCAAGTGCTTGTTTGGGTTGGAAGTGGTACTTTTGGCTAGAGTTCTGTTTGCTTTGCTAATGAAAGCAGCTGATTGAATGTATTAATAACTGGTGCCTTCCTGCATGGAAGTAACCTGAGAAAGCAGAAAAGGCCTTTAAAACCAGATCCCCTATTCAACAATGGCATTGACTTGGTTTTCTGATGTGGATAGGATGGTGATTGGCTGTGATGCACACCAGACTGAACAGGGCCCTAAATCTTGCATTTACCAGGTGAGGTGAGGTGTTTGAAGGGCTGACAATCGAAAGACAATGCAATGGCAATAGGCAAAAGGTAAAAAACATCAAATTAAATAGAAATGTGAAGCAGTGCAAAGGTATATTCACCAGAAGGAAGTTTTTCACAACAGTAGTGCTGTTAATGAAACATCTGAGCCCAGGTACATTTTGACATGCTCAATGTATTTTGCTCGGGCTATCAAGAAGATGCATATTGTCTCTGAACATTAACTGCTAATCATATCAGTAGTATCTTCTCCACAAGCAGCCCTTTCTTATAATAATCAGCTCCATCTAATGAGTAGCGCTAGTGTTATAGGAGCTTTTAAGAAATTTCATTAGGAAGACATTACAACAGGAAATGTCACATTTGATGGATTTGTCAGGTACTATGCATGATGTACAAAACTTCCGAGAATAATCCTTTAATAATAAGTATTCCAATCTCCACAAGTTAATTAGATAGTCAGATTAATTTGGTTCTCTACAATTCCCACTTGTATTGTCTGATTAGAAACCCCAGTTGTGCAGACATTCATCGCTAATCACCAAAGAGACTGACAGCTTCAACAACAGTGCTTTAGAAATGGAGCCAGAAGCCCTGAGATGAATATGGGTCCCAAATAATACTAATATTTGTGTGCCACAGACAAGATTTTAGACTGTCTGCTCGTAAGAGGAAACGGGAGGGGTTTCTGATGGAGAATAATTACTGGGAGGGTTGACTGTAAAGATATTAAAGCAGGCCTTTCTCAATTTAGACCATTGGCCTTTAATGGAGATGGAAAATCATGGCAAGCTGGAGAGGAAATATTAGGATGGAAATTAAGTGAAATAAGTAGATTTACAAAGGAGTGAGAATATTTGGGAGGTGGAAAGGGACTGCAAAGTTTTGTAGCAGACTGCAGTGAGGCAGAGTTGGAGAGAAATGAGCGAAGATGACCAGTAGGCAAGATCTGCGGAGGTCTCACAGGACTACAGTGGGTCGCAGAGACAGGGTGGAGCAAAGCTTTAGTTGTGCTGAAGGTTATAGAGTCATGGAGTACTACAACACAGAAACAAGCCCTTTGGTTCCTATATACCAAACTATACTCTGCCTCGTCCCATTGACCTGTACCTGGACCATCGACCTTCATACCCCTCATTTCAAATATACCTATCCAAATTTCTCTTATCTGTTGAAATCAAGCCCACATCCACAACTTCTGCTTGCAGCATGTTCCACACTCTCACCATCCAATAAGTGAAGAATTTCCCCCTCATGTTTCCCTTAACTTTTCTCCTTTCACCTTTAACCCATGAGCTCTAGTTTTAGTTTCACCCAACTTCAGTGGAGAAAGCTTGCTTGCATTTACCCTGTCTATGCCTCTCACAATTTTGAATACCTCTATCAAATCTTGCCTCCCTCTCCTATGTTCTAGAGAATACAGTCCTAACCTATTCAATCTTTCCATATAATTCAAGTCCTCATGTCCCACCAACATCCTTGTAATATTGTTTCTGTACTCTTTCAATCTTATTGATATCTTTACTGTTGGTAGGTGACCAAAACTGTACACAATACTCCAAATTAGGCCTTACCAACATCTTATCCAACTTCAATGTAAACATTCCAACTCCTGTTCTCAATACATTCATTTATGAAGGACAATGCGCCAAAAGATTTCTTTATGACCCTATCTACCTGTGATGCCACGTTCAAGGAATTATAGATGTTTTCCCAGATCCCTCTGTTCTACCCCACTCCTCAGTGCCCCACCACTCATCATGTAAGACCTACCCTAGTCTGTTCCCCCGCCAAAGAGCAACACCTCATATTTGTCTGCATTACATTGCATCTACAATTTTTCCTCTTGTTCCAGACCTCTCTACAGGCATAGATAGACTTCCTTGTTGTCCACTACTCTCCCAGTTTTTTGTTATCCGCATATTTGCTGATGCAGTTTACCATAATACCATCCAGTTCATTGATATGGATGGTAAATAATGGACCTAGCATTTATCCTTGTGACACAGCCCTAGCCACAGGCTCCAGTAAGAGACACAACATCTACTATCACTCTCTGGCTGATCTAATTTACTACCTCATCCTGAATGTCAAGCCACTGAATCTTCTTGACCAACCTCCCATGCAGGATCTTGTCAAAGGTCTTACTGAAGTCCATGTAGACAACATCCACTGCCTTGTGTTCATCAACTTCCCTGATAACTTCCTCAAAAAACTCAAAAAGATTGGTTAGATGTGACTAACAACGCATATAATTATGGAAGCAGATGGCTGTTAATCCTGCCAGGTGCTTGATATTCAGCCAGAATGATAATAAGAGTCATTCACTATCGAATCAAGCCCTTCAGTCTAACTCAACCATGCTAACTAAGGTGAGCTAGTCCCATTTGCTTGTGTTTTATCCATATGGCAATAACCTTTCTTATCCATATACCTGTCAAGGTGCCTTTTAAATTATGTTATTGTACATCCCATGAATCAAAATACAATGTGTTTTATATACTTTGGATCATTGATGAGGTGTGTAGGTTGATTGATGGCTCATCAGATGTGACCATTACCAATTTTGGTCATGCTTCTGGCCAGATACATAGCTATTCAGGAACTCTTGTTATCCTCTGCATACACAGAGGTCTATTTGGTGGTTCCATGTTACAGTTTTGCCAGATACCTTAATTTTCAGATATATTGTGCCTGCATTACTTGGTCCATTCATATAGTCTACTTCCTGTTGATGGCTGTTCTCAACTATCTTGTATATTTATATCTATTTACACTCAACTCATCTATTGCTTCTGTTATCCCTTTCCTAATAGTATTTCCAGGCTAGATGTTCTGATACCTCAGTCAAAATATTGATGTGAATTTCTATTTACTCAGTCATTAGTATCATTGGTCTCAACCTGGCTCTTTACAATGTCTACATTCAGCCAAGTAATCCAGAATGCATCATGCTTGTGTTGCAGGTCTCAAGTGTAAGTCCCAAAATATCCATATACTCATACACATATGAGGTCTATTGGTGAAACTTTCCAAATATTGAACAGGATCTGTATAAATACAATGCCTGGTATTAAGAAAGAAAAACTCTCAAATGCCTGTAGTTGGTCTAACTTTGGCATAGCCTCCATTCTAGTCCATGGTAGTGTTCATTGACACAGGTACACCCTGGTGATTTCAATTACTGATTATTGCTTGCCCTATCAATGAAAAACTGGGGCCTCTATGATATTGATATAGGATTCGATAGAAAATGGTTGAAAGCTGCTGCTTGGTTATTATCAACAAACCCTTTTAGCTGTAGCCACTGACTAGTTTCTCTCTGTAACAAAAACATTGGACTTCATAAGGAAATGTGCACTGAATTGATGTGGCTACCATCTGACATAAGATGCATGTTGAAGGACGTGTAAAGTTTCAATTGTTTTCATCTTGGAAAAATATCTCTTTATGGCTGAATCCTGCAGAGGATAATTTGTATATTATTCAAAATTATTCATGAGGAAATGGTTTTCTTGCATGTTGTAATCTGGAACAAAAAGACAGCAATCTGATTAAAACATAAAGTGTGGTCTGCTATTTCAATCATGTTGTATTCTGCCCATTCCCAACATGAATTTCACTGAAATATGTACTGTAGCATTTGGTGAACCAGACTATTTTTAAATTAATGCTGAGAACGTAAGTTTGTAGGCTCATTAAGAATCCACATGCATTACAGCCTTTCATCTCATTTAGGAATGTGGACATTTTAATGGATCAATTTACCAGTTAATACTAATACATTATACTGGCCAGATATCAGACGTGGTTGGATTTCAATGATTCTGATCAAAGCACTATTCAACAAATATTTCTTCCTATTTAATTCCATTATGGAAAAATCTTGGACATTTCTCGCAGATTAGATACGCAATCATTGAGATGACTTGATATCCAATGGCGGTCCATCTAAAATTACAAATAACAAAGGGTCTAAACTTGGAGTGAAAATGGAGTGGTTAACATAATACTGCGCCAATTCTTTTCATCTTTCTGTACTTGGTGCCTATATTATATTGATTCTACCACTGTCTATCATGATATCTCAGAGTAAAGTCATTTGAGAAGGCTGTATTAATTGCCTTAATTGCTCAGATAGTGAAAAAAGAAATGAGCGAGGGCAGTCGGGACATTTGGGGAGGCATAGTTCTCAAGGAGATATTGGATTGTGTGGCAGGAAAGAGACTTTAAAAGAAGCATGCAGGGGAATTTAGGACATCTTGAACACCAAAGTTCTTGAGGTGATTTTGGATTGTGTCATGGGTGGGAGAGTTTAAAAGAAGTGAGTGGGGGCAGTCGGGATATTCTGCATGCTACAGTTCCTGAGGGCACATTGGATAATTAGACACTTGGCAAAGGCCAATAAAAAGAAGTTAGATTTAAGTGGAGTGGCCATTGTGGAAGCAGCCTCTGTATGAGTAGACTATTGTTAGAGTGGGGAGTTCAAGCTTTGGCTCACAAAGTCTTCGGCGAGGAAAGGGCAAAGGCTGCAGGTAGATTTTTTCATTTAGTTGTTTTTTCTTTCTTATTCCACAGTTAGAGCAGTGGGGATGCCAGACAGGATAATGGAATGCCCTTCGTGTGATGTGCGAAGACAGGGAGATCTTCGATGTCCCTGACAACTACACTTGTAAGAAGTGCATCCAGCTGCAGCTTCGTTCAGATGTTGTTGAGGAACTGGAGCTGGAAATGGATGAACTCCAGATCATTCGGTTGGCTGAGAGGTTGATCGACAGGACATACAGTACATAGTTACAGCTAAGGTGCAGGACTCTGGTAACTGGGTGACTGACAGGAGAGAGTTAAGTGATGAGCTGCTAATCCAGATTACCCTGTGGCTGTTCCCCTCATCAATGGGGGGATAACCTAGCAGAGGTAAGCCATGGTGATCAGGTCTTTGGCACTGAGTTTGGCTCTGTGGCTCAGAAGGGAATGGGAGAGAAGAAACGAGCTGTGGTGATAAGGGAAAGGAGGTACTGTGGTTGAGAACAAGATTCCCGGATGGTACGTTGCCTCCCAGGTGCCAGGGTCAAGGACATTTCAACTTGAGTCCAACGCATTCTTAAGTGGGAGATAGATCAGCCAGAGGTCACGGTCCATGTGAGTACCAATGACATGAGTAGGAATGGGGAATGAAGTCCTGGAAAGTGGGTTCAGGGAGTTAGGGGTTAAATTAATGAACAGGGCCTCTAGGGTTCTGATCTCAGGATTGCTACATGTGCCATGTGCTATTGAGGCCAGAAATAGAAAGATCATACAGTTTAACACATGGCTAAGGAGATGGTGCAGAATGGAGGGCTTCAGATCTTTGGATCACTGGGCTCTCTTCCAGGGAATGTTGGACCTGTATAGAAGTGTCGTTTGCACCTGAACTAGAGGGGAACTAATCTCCTTGCAGGAAGGTTTGCTAATGCTGCATGGGGATGCGGGAAAATAAAGTAGAGTTGAAGGCAGATGGGAATCAGAGCTCCAGAGCCAATGGTGGGGTGATTGTGGGGAAAGACTTTGTTAATCCTACAGATGAAGACAGAAATCGAAAGGTTGTGCATGGTTGGACTAATGTTTTGAGTTGTATACATTTCAATGGAATGAATATTGTAGGAAAGGCAAATGAGCTCAAGTCGACTTGGTTGCAGGAGGGGCAGGACTAGCAGCTAAATGTTTCAGGGTTCTGTTGTTTTAGAAGTGGTAGAGCAGGAAGGATTAAAGGGAGAAAGGTAGCATTACTGCAGAGGGAAAATGTCATGTCAGTGCTCAGACAGGGCAGACTGGAGAGCGCGTCTACTGAGGCTATGTAGGTGGAACTGAGGAACAAGAAAATGATGACCATGTTAATGGGATTATATTATAGACCACCCAATTGTCCGCTGGATTTAGAAGAGCAAGTTTGTAGAGACATCACAAACTGTTGCAAGAAGCATCAGGTTGTTATGGTATGTGATTTTAACTTCCCACATATTGACTGGGACTCCTGTACTGTAAAAGGTCTAGATAGAATAGAGTGTGTCACATGTGTTCAAGATAGTTTCCTCAATCAGTTCATAGAAGTCCCAATGAGAGAGTGTACGATACTTGATCACTTATTAGGGAACGAAACAGGTCTAGTGACAGACGTTTGTGGAGGGGAATGCTTTGCATCAAGTGATCGTAATGCCATTAATTTCAAGATAATTATGGAGAAGGATAGATCTGGTCCTTGGCTTGAGATTCCAACTGGGAAAGAGGCTAACTTTGATGGTATCGGGAAGGATCTGGCAAGTGTGGATTGGGACATACCATTTTCTGAGAAAGGTGTACTTGTAAGTGGAAAACCTTCAAAAGTAAAAATTTGAGAGTACAGGGTCTGTGTTTTCCTGTCAGAATAAAAGGCAAAGATGACAGGTTTAGGGAATCTTGGTTTTCGAGAGATATTGAGCCCCTGGTTAAGAAAATGGAGTTGCATAGCAGGTGTAGGCTGGCAGGAACAAATTAAGTACTTCAGGAGTACGAGAAATACAAGAGAACACTTAAGAAGGAAATCAGAAAGGTTAAAAGAAGGCATGAAGTTGCTCCAGCAGACAAACTGAAGGAGAATCCCAAGGGCTTCTACAGATATATTAAAAGCAAAATGATTGCTAGAGATAAAATTGGTCCTCTGGAAGATCAGAGTGGCAATCTATGCATGGAGCTGGAAGAGATGGAGAAGATTTTAAATGGATTTTTTCTATCTGTTTACTCAGGAGACCGACAGAAGTGAGGCAAGCAGCAGTGAGCTCATGGGCTTCATGATGTTTGCAGAGGGGGAGGTGTTTGCTGCTTGAGGCAAATCAGGATGGATAAGTTCCCAGGACCTGAGGCTAGTGCAGAAAGTGTAGGGGCCCCAGCTAAGATATTTAAAGCGTACTTAGCCATGGGTGAGGTGCCGGATGATTGGAAGAAAGCTAATGTTGTTCTGATTTTTAAAAAAGGCTCTAAGAAGATATAGACCAGTAGGTCTGACTTCAGTAGTGGTTAAGTTATTTTTAGGTATTCAAAGGGACCAGATATATGACTATTTGGATAGAGAGGGACTGAGTAGGGATAGGCAGCATGGCTTTGTGCATGGTAGGCCATGTCTAACCAATCTTATAGAGTTTTTGAGGAAGTTGCCTGGAAAGTGGATGAAGTGGATTTTATCTGCATGGACTTTAGTAAGGCTTTTGATAAGTTCCTGTATGGAGGTTGGTCAAGAAGGTTCAGATACTTGGCGTTCAAGATGAGTTAATAAATTGGATTAGACATTGGCTTCAGGGGAAAAGCCAGAGTGTGGTAGCAGATTGGTGCCACTCTGCAGGCCTGTCACTAGTAATGTGCCACTCAAATTGATGCTGGACTCATTGTTGTTTGTCATCTTCATCAACGAACTGGATGTTGATATGGCAAACTGGATCAGCAAATTTGCAGATTAAGCCAAAGTTGGAGGTATAGTGAACAAGGAAGCCTATAAATGCTGGCAGCGAGATCTAGACCAGCTGGAAAAATGGGCCGAAAAATGCTAAATGGAATTTAATGAAGTGTTGCACTTTGGGAGGACAAACCAAGATAGGACTTACACAATGAGTGGTAGGAAACTGAGGAGTGTGGTAGAACAGAGGGATCTGAGAATACAGACCCATAGGTCCTTGAAAGTGGTGTCACAATAGATAGGGTCATAAAGAAAACTTCTAGCATATTGGCCTTTCAAAGTACTGAATTGGGATGTTATGTTGAAGTTGTATAAGACATTGGTGTGGCCTTCTTTGGTGTTATTGCATACTGTTTTAGTCACCGACCAACAAGAAAGATATCAGTAAGACCGAAAGAGTACAGAGAAATATTACAAGAATGTTGCCAGATCTTGAGGGCCTGAGTTATAGGGAAAGGTTGAACAGGTTAGGACTTAATTTCCTAGCGTGTAGAAGAATGAAGGTAGATTGGATAGAAGTATACAAAATTATGAGTGCATGGGTTAAATGCAAGCAGGCTTCTTCCACAGAGGTTGCGTGAGACTAAAACTAGAGGTCATAGGTTTAGGGTGAAAGGTGGAATGCTTAAGGAGAACATGAGGGGGAACTACTCACTCAGAGGGTGGCGAGAGTGTGGAATGATGGATGTGGGTTCAGTTTCAACATTTAAGACCATTTTGGATAGGCAAGTGGATAGGTGGGTCTAGGTGCAGGTCAACAGGACTAAGCAGATTAATATTTCAGCCCAGACTAGATGAGCTGAAATGGCTGCTTCTGTGCTGTCGTGTTCCATGACTCTATGACCCTACTTTACTGCTTTTCCTGATGGTGCAGCTTTTCCATTGCTCTAAAATTGTTAGCCACCTCACCCTGGGCTGCAGTCAATTCCAGCATGGCCTTTGGCCCTGCCCTCTGCCTGGAGTCTGTTTGCACACCCCCTCACCCTGGCCACATATGCTTGGCCCAGCTGAGTGCCGAGGCCCTGTCAGATCAGTCACAAACCCCTTGGGCAGCCAGCTGACTGGTCTAGACCTGTGCGAGGGGTGCCAAAACTGACACTGCAAATGAGGGATTGAATATTTATGGCTATCTTTGGCATTCACAAATACTGAAGACACAGAATTTTAAAACAAATATTAACATAGTTTGAAGCTAATAAGAGGAAAGTCAATGGGTCGGGTAGCAAATGTGGAGGCAGAGGGCCTACTTCTGTGCTGCAGTTCTCGCTGACTCTATGCTCTATAAGTTCATCATAAAACAACAAAATACACCCACACAGGTTCCGGGTCAGATTTATTTATCACACGTACATGGAAACGTATGTTTTTTGAGTTAACTACCAACATACTAAGGATGTGTTTGGGGGCAACCCACAAGTATTGCCACACATTCAGCGTGAACATTGCAAGCCCAAAGTGGCTAGCAGAATGACACAGAACACAACAAGCAAGTCAAGCCCCATTATGAAAGTCCAACTTCTTATCCTTCTCCTGGGAGCTGATCTCTCCCATTTGTATGAATGGGAGCTGTTTGGCTTAGCCCAGTGCAGGGCAAGGACAGATCTGCCAGTTGGGAATTCTGCAAGGGATTGTGCAGACCTCTCGATCCCCAGAGCAGCCCAGGGTCAGCCAGCAGCAAGGTGGAAGATGTCACTGGTGACTAATGCTGACTCCAGCACTGGTAGGTAGGGCTTCTGCAGGGATACGCTGGTGTCAGAGCAGTAATGTCTCACTCTGCCTTTCTATTCTTTTCAGAACAATTTCAACACTATGGGCTACCCATGTGTGGTATTAAGGACACCACCAATTAATCTGCACAAATGATTTAATACTAAAACAAGAAAATCCTGATGGTTGATGCAAGATGGTTAATGGCAATGCTTACCATTTTCGTGGCACCACATCAGACCAATGGGAGGCTTTTGGGGAAATCTGCCCCCTACATGCCTAACACAAAATGCTGGAGAAACGTAGCAGGATAGCCAGCATCTATGGAAAAGAGTACAATCGACATTTCGGGCTGAGATCCTTCATCAGTCCTGCTGAAGGGTCTCGACCCGAAACGTCGACTGAGCTTTTTTTCATAGATGCTGCCTGGCCTGCTGAGTTCTTCCAGAAATTTGTGTGTGTTGCTTTGGATTTCCAGCATCTGCAGATTTTCTCTTGTTCCCTACATGCCTAAATCCAGACAATAGACTGGATCACCATTACCTTGTTGAATAGACTGAAGAGGCTGATAGGCATCCACTTGATCCTGTTCCTTTATTCTTACAGTGGGAAGCTCCAATAGTAGGTAGACTTAGGTAGAAGCACTGGTCGAGGGGGTATTATGTCTCGGCACGTGAGAGGTAGGATAGGAGGAAAAGGGAGAAGGACGAGGAGGGGATGAAAATATAGCAGTTGTTGATGAGATACCAGCACTGAATGAAATGAAAAGTCCAATGCTTTCATTTCCTGTAAGAAGCCCAAAGCACAAGGAAACTGGAAGCTGGTGTCTGCAAAGAGCAGCACTTCATTACTTCTTTTTGAAATAAATTGTACTACCCAGCATCATCTGTCTGAGGTGATCATTAAATGAAAACTTGCCCAGAGCAGACATATACTTAATGTGTTTGCAAAAGCATATCACAGGATAGGTATTACAGGGGCAGGAGACTCAATCTCAGGCTCTCCAAAGCCATCCATTGGCTCAGCTGAGTGCGGTCTAAAAAGCCCTCGGGAAGGTTGACATCATTCAGGGCAAAACTGCCCACTTGATTGGGTCAACCACTCTGAAGCTTCTCGTCATCTATCACTGATGCAAGGCATGGCAGCTGCAGAGTGGATGACGGCAACTTTCCAAGATTTTTTTTTATATAGCATCTGTAAAATCATCAAAAAGCACAAAGGTAACAATGATCTTTAAACATCACTGTTTTCAAGTGCTTCTCCCACCTGCTTAATCCCAAATTCAGCAAATCAACAAGCAGAAGAGCCAGATATCACATTAATGTTCCACAATTAATGGTTATCATGATACTTAGACTTTCTCATTAAATGGGATGACCTGACTAAGATTTTAGTGCCTTAGGTCTTTTTTAAATCGCTGGAAGTATAATCAAACTGACTTGATGGAACCACAAAAGAACATCCTTTGATGTAGGCAGCCATTCTCAAATTAAGTAGGAGTTTCTGGTACAACATTGCATCCCCGTTTTATCTTGTGGCACAGTCAGTCCTTCAGCTTATTTATACTATACAGCTTCCTCTTTAAAAACTCGTAATAAACCCATGCAAACCATAAATTATCTACACATGTGAAATTATACATTAACTAATTATTTGCAGACTTATGCAGATATAAATGCACTCATTTTCTTCGTCTATTCATTAACAAAGCTCTTCACCACAAGCTGTATTTAACATCTCCTTAATTGTTACATTAATAGATTACCTCTGTAACACTAAACACACTGTATGCAATGTGCAGTTTACAAATAAACTTAGCACAAGCATCTAATAATACCAATTAATAAATACAACAGCTACAAATATACAGCATATTTGGCATCGTGTTAAATATTGTGAACTCAGTGTAACAGTCTCTTTGGTTGCCTTTTACCGCTCTCACTTTACATTTGCATTCAAGTTATTTTGCATCCCAACCTTCCTCCACTTCCAATTCTCAGACTGTGCCTTTTCCTTCCTGGATTTTAGCCTTTGTAGTGAATCTCTTTACCTTCTGAAATGTTTATCAAGGGTTTAACATTGCCCATTTCTGCTGTGGTGGGACCCATAGGAACTCATATTTTACTGGAAGTGTAGCACTTGATAATCTACTTCCTAGATTATGAATGAAACTGTTTAATTTGGCTGCTAGCTTTTATAGGCCAAATGTTCTCAATCTGAAATATCCCATGCAAAATTAATAAGATCTTGTCTGATGGCGATGATTTTTAAAAATGATGATGTTCACTTTATACGACCTTTTCTTATTTCATCATCTGTTCTTGTTTGCATCAATCTTCATTGTCAGATTCAATTAAATCCTATTTCCAGTGTTCTTTGTAGTCCTGTGTCCAGCATAGCTTCCATTTTGATTGTGTTGGTTTTAGATTGATCTTGCCCATAACTTGTAGCTTCCATCAGCCTCTCTGCCCTTTTTCCAAGCGATGCTGTTCATGTTCTCATCCAAGCCAGCCTGTAAGTTTGGTACACCTGGGAATCCATGGCACTCTTGTCTTGCTGCCATTCCAGATTAATCCCGAATCCTATCACAAGCAAGAGAAAATCTGCAGATGCTGGAAATCCGAGCAACACACACAAAATGCTGGAGCAACTCAGCAGGCCAGGCAGCATCTATAGAAGAGAGTACTGCCGAAGGGTTTTGGCCTGAAATGTCGACTATACTCTTTTCCATGTATTCTGCCTGGCCTGCTGAGTTCCCCCAGCATTTTGTGTGTAATCCTGTATCCTGACGTCTTTGCTTGTGCTATGGACTAGGCTGTTTAATATTTCTTTTGTTTGTCCCTGTATCAGCCTGTTCCTCGTCTTGTGTCACCTCAATAAACTGATTAGAAAGGCTGGCTCTGTTATAGGAAGAGCAAAGGACCCTACGGAAAATCCTGGCAATTCTGGACAAAGTTTCTCAGCCTCTGCATGCCACCTTGGATGAACAGATGATCACTTTTAAGTAATAGACTAAGGCAACCATGCTGCTCTAAAGATTTCTATATGAGGTCATTCTTACCCATGGCCATTAGGTTCTATAATGTGTCAACCTATAGCCAGGGAAGTGATGACCCCCTCTTGTTAGAGTGCTTACGGTAACTTATTTTTTATTCTTTCACTTCTCTTCTAGTATTTATACCTGTGCACTTGTAATGCTACTGTGACACTCTAATTTCCCTTTCGGATCAATAAAGTATCTATCTATGTCTCTATCTATCTCTGTCTGAGTCTTAATCAATAATACTCCTTTGTAACCACTTTCAAAGGTTGGTGCTTTGTCTGAACTTGTGTCACCTGCAGTGTGTATCCTCTGAGCTTGCTATGTGTTTGTGCAATTCATTTTGAATATATTGCCCATAGCATGGAAAATTATCAACCAACCCTTCACTTCAGCACATTGGCTCTCTTCCAAAGCTGATGCTACAGCCACTTTATTCCTGGCCAGCCCTAGAGCCAGGAATTCTAATGCTGATGAGATGTTTGAAAGATTTCTTGAGGTCAGCCAGCATCATTTTGTATGAAATATTCTTAACAAACAACATTCTGCAGCGGCTCTCTGGTGTGTTTCCCGCTGCATGCCTTCTTCAGCTACTGACTGGTTAGTGAAGTAACTTCTAACTTATTGGACCATTTCCACTCTTTACTGCCTCATCCAATGAAGTAGAAACTTCATTTTAATTTTCTGTTTTGAAGAAATGGTCTGTTCTTGAACCATTCCACATTTTTGGGCATTGTCATCTGAAGGCTGCTTTTTAGCTGATGACTGACATTTCCTGATGAGCAGTGACCTACCTTAATGGACTATCTGGCCTCACCTGATAATTCAGTTCAGTTTGTCCAAACTCACGAGAGAGATATTAAGTTGTTGGCCAGATTTCTTGTATGTTCCGATGGCCCCTTTCTATTTACTAATTTGCAAACTCTCAGTTTCCCCTTTCCTCCAATAGCTTAATTCTATGATTAATTCATGGTTTATTTGCTTGCTCACCTATCTTTCTCTCTATCTATCGATTGATTAATTTATTGAATGATTGATCTGTCTATTTATCTATCAGTCTATTTATTTATTTATTTATTTATCCATCTATTTATTTATTTATTTATTTATTTATTTATTGGTTTATCCATCTATCTGCCTATTTATTTAATTATTTATCCATTTATCTGTCTGTCTGTCTATCTATCTATCTATCTATCTATCTATCTATCTATCTATCTATCTATCTATCTATCTATCTATCCATCAATTTATTTATTGAAGTATAGCCTGAAATAGGCCTTTCTGGCCCTTGCAGCCATGCAGCCCAGCGATCCTCAATTTAATCCTAGCCTAATCACAGGAAATTTACAATGACCCATGATCTTGCCGACAAGTATGCCGCTGGACCGTGGGAGGATACTGCAGCATCCAGAGGAACCCCATGCGGTCACAGGGAAAACGTTCAAACTCCCTACAGGCAGCGGTGGGAATTCTGTAGCAAGTTCATTCGATCCTGAAACCCTTATCTGTAAGTGTCTGCTTGCTGGAGGCTCTTTGATGCTGTCCAAATTCACCTGTCCAGTGGTCTACTCATACAGAGCCTGATCACCCAGGTCTTGAGAGTTGCTTCAGAATCCCCTTGGAAAGTGGGTTCCTTCATCAGAGTGACTTAATGCAGTTTATTGTTAAGATGCTCACATACTATAATGATGCTTGATACTTGGGCCAAGCTATCTCCAGTATCAGTCCCTCCTATGGCTGACTCTGAGAGTAGTTCCTTTATTGGTGCACCCTGGTCTGTCATGGAAAGATTCCCAATAATCATCCTGTCCCACCACGTGACATCTCTGTTCATTCTGTAGTTCCCTCAGTTAGTTAACATGCTTCACTTATATCAGATTCTCCGGATGCAAAGACAATACCACTGAGAATACCTAGGTCAGCTTCAGTCCCATTAATTTGCCCCGTGCTTTCTTGAACTTTTGGTCTTGTCGCAACCCTTGACTGGTAAATGTGCAACACCATTAGTAACACTAATATAGTATGTGATTTCTGGAAGGAGAAGGATAGTACACTGAAAGGAAGAGTCTTAACAATCATTTTTTTTTCTATGTCAGACATGGAATAGGAAGACAACATCGCAGCCAACATATCCTTGGGATATTCGAAGTATCAGTTAGTGCAAGGGCTTCCTGGTGGTTCTTGAGCAGAAGGGCATAGCACAAGTAACACATTTTAATGGTGTATTAATGCCACAATGACTAAAATATTGCCACTCAGATGGAAACTATTCACCAAGAACTCAAATCTGCAGTTATTTAATCCAGGGGCATTGTAGTAGGAACTTTGCTTCTACTGACTTGATGAGGAATATGGAAGATTTTATTCTGAAGAATTGAAAAGAATACACTGCATAACAATAGTCCATTCTGTGCAGCTGCTCCATTTATGCTCCTCTAACTCTACCTTTATCAATCCTCTCACCAGCTTCAAAGTCCTTTCTCCCGCTTGTCTAGCTGTCATCGTAATGAGAGAATGCCATTTGCCTCAACTACGCCATGTGTTCAACATTTTAACCCTTCCCTAGTTAACAAAGTCTCTCCTGAAGTCCTTATTAGATTTATTAGCAGTTCATGTTTGAAAGGTCAATGGAAAATTCCTCATTGTTATTTCTGCAGCTCACACGAGCCTTAGACTCAAATATTTGAAGATAATTTCTGTTTTGATCGGCATCTATTTGGCTGAATTTTGCCCACAAATGCAGGCTTTGCTTATTGATAATAGCCAGATAATTGAAGAGTTCAAAATCCAAACTATATTTCTTTTATGGACAGTATTTTTCCAAGGAATAAGCCAAAAAAACAACTGAGCTAGTGGAAAGCCGTAAGAGATCTCGAAATAAAAACATCATTTGAAATTATTACTCTATTGCTATTTTCTATTATTTGACACAATGCTCCAAAATGTTTATGGCGGGACTTTGAGAGTTTACATAGGATAATATCGTCAGAAATCTGTGCAGCCTCACAACTGGCCTGCCATTTTGCGCATTGGCAGTTCATCTCAGTTGACAGCTGTATGGAGTTTGCAACTTCTCCTCATAAATGTGTTACCATGGGTCCTTTTGCTCCCTTCCACACCTCAAAGCCCATGTAAGTTACATCTTACTGATGGCATTGTTCGGCTGTGTGTTGTCATTGACCTAGCAGGCCTTTTGCTGTATTCTAAGTAGCTAGTTATTAAATTAGTTGAAATCATTTGAATTCTGTGACTAACAAATGCTTCTTTACTTTAACTTCCACTTCCAATCTCTTCCCAATATTGTATGTTATAACTCTTCTACCTGAATGCACTTCTTGGCATTTCTACTGATCTTCAAATCCTTGCTCAATTACAACTGTATCCTCTCTACATAGGAGAATCTGCAAAAGTTATCTTAAGGTGGACAAATAATTAACATGTGCCCTACCTGGACAGTGCAGAGGAAGGAGGTAAAAGGTGAGGTGGGGCATCCCCTGTAGCTGTATTGGATGGTGAGTGGTCATAGTTGAGTAGGCAGAGTGTACACCAGAGCATCACAGAGGGCACAGTTCCTTAACCATGATGGGAAGAGAATGTGTCTGTCCAATGGAAGTTGCAGGAAAATGCTGAATGGAGGAACTCAGCAGGCCTGGCATCGTCTATGGAAAAGAGTACAGCTGATGTTTCGGGCCGAGACCCCTCAGCAGGACTAGAGAAATAAAATGTGGAACTATAGCTAGAAGGTGGGGGGAAGGGAAGAAGAAACACAAGGTGATTGGTGAAACCCGGAGGGGTGAGGGGTGACGAAAAGAGCTGGGGAGTTGATTGGTGAAAGAGATACAGGGCTGGAGAAGAGGGAGTCTAATAGGAGATGACAGAAGGCCATGGGAGAAAGAAAAAGGGGGAGTAGTGCCAGGGGGATGTGATGGACAGGCAAGGGGAGATAAGGTGACAGAGGGAAAAGGGGATGGGGAATAGAGAAGGTGGGGGGGGGGGCATTACTGGAAATTCGAGAAATTGCTGTTCATGCCATCAGGTTGGAGGCTACCCAGATGGAATATAAGGTGTTGCTCCTCCAACCTGAGTGTGGCCTCATCACAACTGTGGAGGAAGCATGGTGGACATGTCGGAATGAGAATGGGAAGTGGAATTAAAATGGGTGCCCACTGGGAGATTTGGCTTTTAAGTATATCGAGTACTGGAGAATGACGAGGAATGAAAGTGGGTGTGCAAGAAATGAAACCAACAGGATTGAGAGTCCTATCAACTATTGTGGAGTGGAATCCAAACTCATAAAACAGAAGACAGAGAGACATTATCATAAAAGATTGCATTGCTGGGTACCCTTGCGTGACACAGAGTGAGTGGAAGTGTTACCTCGGTAGCTATAGCAATCAGTGGGCAGGTTTGATGCAATAATGATCAAAAAGCATGTTTGGGAATTTAACGGAAGCCATGATCCACAAAGCATACAAAGGATATTTGGTACTCAAAAGATTTAAATACAATATGTCTGCCTTTAGTATCATTCTCCCTCTAACATGGTGACCAATGTGGTTTGAATCATTTTCTTTAAGTCTGTTAATGACCACTTCAGCACTCATTGTTCAACCTGCCTAGATTACCCTAAACTTCCACCTGCCTGTCTATGTATTTGTTCATCCATTTCATTGTGCCATTTTATACTGTTCTAATGAAATCCAGTATCAACATGGGGAACATCATTTTGTCTTCCAAACAGATAAGTTATCAGTTCTTAGGTCGCAACATCAAATTCAACCAATTCAGATAATCTGCCTTTCAAGGACTGCCCACTTTGGCCAACCAATCATCAACTTGGAATGCTAACTTTATTTTTCTCTCCACAGGGGCTACGTGAACTACAGAGTATTTCAAACAATGTCATTTATTTCAGGCTCACACCATTTTCAGTGATTTGAAGTTCAGGGACACTTTCAGTTCTTTCTCTCCCTGCTCTCAATCATCTCCATCACCCTCTCTCATCCAGTATCACTTCCTCTTGTGTCAATCAATCTCTCTTGCTCTCCATCGTATCATGGATCTCTTCATTCTCTGCACCCCTGCCCTTAAATGCAACTTAAAACTTGCTTGCTTTATAGTAGTTCCTTGTTCTGATGAAAAGTCCAGTGTTTTTTTATTCCCCAAGATGTTGTCAAGCTGCAGTCTTCATTGAGATTGTGGCTCAGATTTAATTACTTTTTAAATTCATAGGGAAGGTTTTGTGGACAGAGAGTGGAGTTAGAGGTCAGGCTAGAGTTTAGGGAGAGGGATGTAGTGAAATTAGAGGTCATATTAGGATTTAAGGACAGGAATGTGGAGGAATTAGAGATCAGCTCTCGACTCCAGACACAAAGGCCAGTGACCGGGAGTCTGTGCAAGCAGGAGCCAGTCAGTCAGCACACTCATAGTGTGATCCTGGATTTTGGGCTCCTGTCACCGGCTTGTCCAGGGGTCGATACTGGAGATCAGAGCCCGAAGGTTGATCAATAGTCCAGAAATCAAAACCGAATGGCTGAAGACTGGAGACTGGAGGCTGGAGGTCTATCTGTGTGTGTGGGTGGGTTGGAGGGAGGCAAGGGGCTTATTTTGTTGCTTATTTTGTTCTGTATTGTTTTGCCGACAATTATGCGCACACTAGGTTGGTGTTGGAAAGTGTGGCCTGTATCACATCCCTAGCTGCACAGGTCTCTGACGCTAATGACACATTTCAATGTATGTTTCGATGTACGTGTGATAAATAAATCTGAATCTGAATTTCATTTGTTTCCTTCGTTATGGGTGCTGCCTGACTAGCTGGGTATTTTCAGCAGTTTCTGTTTTCAATTTAAAAATTAGTTGTTTAGTTTTGCTGTTGTGGATATATCTGAGCTGAAGCAGACCGTCGTGCTGTGACAGCAGCTTCTGCGATCATGTGTGAAGCATGCTTTGTGGGTTACGGTCTTGTAGCTGCAAAAGGAACAGCTTTGTAATCAGAATTACCATTCCCCTTTTTATAAAAGATGTCACCATCTCTCTTTCTCTCTCATTGCTGATTTTAGAATATATTCTCTGTGAAAGTACCGTTTACACCTGAACTGGAGGGGACTACTATTCTATTGGGCAGGTTTGTTAGTGCAGCATGGTGGGGTGGGGTGGGGGGGTGGTTGGTTTAAACTAGAGTTCCAGGGGGATGGGAATCAGAGCACCTCAACAGATAGTGGAGTGTTGTTAAGCCTACATAAAAAGCCTGGTATCAAAAGGTTAAGCATGGTGGGACTAACGTTCTGAGTTGTGTACTGTATATTTTAATGCAAGTATTGCAGGAAAGGTGGATGAGCTTAGGGCATCGATCACCATGTGGAAATGTGACACTGTCACCATTAGTGACACTTAGTTGCAGGAGGGGCAGGACAGGCAGCTCAATATTCCAGGGGTCCCGTTGCTTTAGATATGATAGAGCAGGAAGGATTAAACTGGGAGGGATGACGTTACTAGTCAGGGGCAATGGCACAGCAGTGCTCAGCCAGGACAGACTGGAGAGCTCATCTAGTGAGATTTTATGGGTAGATCTGAGGAATAAGAAAGGTCTGAACATGTTAATAGGATTCTATTTTGGACCTCCTGACTGTCCGCAGATTTTAGGGGAGCAAATTTGTACAGAGATTGCAAACTGTTGCAGGAAACATATGTTATTGATAGTAAGTGATTTTAACTTTCTACATATTGCCTAGGACTCCCATACTGTAAAAAGGCTGGATGAAAAAGAGTTTGTCAAATGTGTTCAGGAAAGTTTCCTTAATCATTACATAGAAGTCCCAACTAGAGGAAGTGTGATGCTAGATCTCATATCAGGGAATGAGACAAGGCAGGTGACAGAAGTCTGTGTAGGGGAATACTTTGCATCTAGAGATCATAATCCCATTAGTTTCAATGTAAATATGGAAAAGGATAGGTCTGGCCTTTCGGATGATATTCAAATTGGAAAAAGACCATCATAAAGGACTCCTCCCATCCTGCGCACGGACTGTTTGATCTGCTTCCGTCCGGTAGGCGCTTCAGATCCCTCCAGAATAAGACTAATAGGCACTGGAGAAGTTTTTTCCCTACTGCGGTCACTTTGCTGAACAGTTAACTGCCGGTTAACTGTCGGCTAACTATTACTTGGATTGCACTACCTGTATGTATAATCTATATTTTCATTTATATTTATCATTATTATTGTTATGAGCAGAGAGACAACATCTGCCGGAAGTAAATTCCTTGTATGTGCATAGGTACTTGGCGATTAAAGTCTGATTCTGATTAGAGAGGATGTGCAAGTGTCAATTGGGACAAGTTTTTTTCTGGCAAAGGTGTACTTTGTAAGAGGGAGGCCGTCCAAACCCAAAGTGAACTTTTGAGAGTACAGAGTTTGTATGTTCCTGTCAGAATAAAAGGCAAGGATAACAGGTTTACAGAACCTTGATTTTTGAGAGATATTGAAGCCCTGGTTAAGAAAAAAAGAGGTGCTTAGCAAGTTTAGGCAGAAGGGAGAAGTACAAAAAATGCAAGAAGACACAAGAAGAAAATCTGGAAGAGGACATGCAGTTGCTCTAGCAGATAAGATGAAGGTGAACTCTAAGGGGTTTCTGCAGATATATTACAGGATAGCAAGGGACAAAATTGGTCTTTTGGAACACCAGCATAGTAATCTATATGTGGAGCTGAAAGAATGATTGGTCAAGAAGTTTCAATCACTTGACATTCATGATGATGTAGTAAATTGGACTTGACATTGCTTTGTGGGAGAAGCCAGAGAGTGTAGAAGGTGGTTGCTTCTCTGACTTGAGGTCTGTGACTAGAGGTGTGCTGCTGAGATTGGTGTAGGGTCTGTTGTTGTTTGTCATCTATATCAACAGTCTGGATGATAATGTGGTAAACTGGTTCACCAAGGAAGACTATCAAAGCTTGCAGCATGATCTAGACCAGCTGGAAAAATGGGCTGAAAAATGGCAGATGGAATTTAATGCAGACATGTGTGAGGTGTTGCACTTTGGGAGGACAAACCAGGGTAGGTCTTATACCATGAGCAGCAGGGCACTGAGGAGTGCAGGAGAACAGAGGGATCTGTGAATACAGATCCATAATTCCTTGAATGTGGCATCCCAGGTTGATACGTTCATAAAGAAAGCTTTTGGCACATTGGCTTTCATAATTCAAAGTATTGAATACAGGAGTTAGGATGTTGTTTTGAGATTGTATAAGATGTTGGTGAGGCCTGCTTTGGAGTATTGTGTGTAGTTTTGGTCACCTACCTAGAGGAAAGATGTAAATATGATTGAAAAATTGCACAGAAAATTTATAGAGAAAATTTATAAGTATGTTGCTGGGACTTGAGGACCTAAGTTATATGGAATAGTTGAAGAGGTTAGGACTTTTTTCCCTAGAATCTAGAAGATTGAGTCAAGATTTGATAGAGATTATATGAGAGATATAGATATAGTAAATGCAAGCAGACTTTTTCCACGGAAGTTGGATGAGACAAAAACTAGAGGGCATGGGTTAAAGATGAAAGGTGAAATATTTAAGGGAAACATAAGGGGGAGCTTCTTCACTTAGAAGGTGGTGAGAATGTAGAACAAACTACCAGGTCAAGCTTTAGATGTGGATTTGATTTCAACATTTACGAGAAATTTGGTTAGGTACATTATGGGAGGGGTATGGACAACTATGATCTGTGTGCAGGTCAATGGAGCTAGGTAGATTACTGGTTCAGCACAGACTAGATGGGTTAAAGGGCCTGTTTCTGTCCTGTAGTGTTCTTTGACTGTTTGATTCAAATTTATGGGTATACAGGAGATGAAAAGTGCTGGGAATGATTAATTAAGTCAGAGGAATTGTATTATGATCCTAAGGCCGGAAGATACAATATGAGAGGGTACAATATGCTGAATGTGGGAGAGCTCAGTGGCTTTGGTATGTCTGATCATGAAAGAGAAATGGTGAACAGTCCTTCACCACAACACTTCCCACACTGTCAGAGCACCATGCATCTCATAATCTTCCTCCTCCATGCATGATTCACTTGGGAGATGGCTGGTGACTCTAACCACATCAGCTGCCTCATTCATCCTACTTTGTCTTCTACTAGCTATGGGAATACTCCCATGAGTTTCCACTTCGTGGTTTCTCAGAAGCCGCAGAAACCTATTGATGATGACCAGTGTGTCTCTGTAGTGACTTGCATCTCCAGTCCCTTCTTATATCAGTCAGAGGCGAGTTTATTGCCATATACACAAGTGTGCAGCAACTCAAGTCTAGCAACAGATCTCTGTTGACAATATAATAATGTCCAGCGAGTGCTCAGAGTAATATAGGATGCTACATCACATGTTTTGGACAGGGAGGACAGGTGGATTGAAAAAGGGGGCTGGGTTGGAGAAGCCATCTTTGTTAAACTAGAGAACCCATCCCTGAACAGAGAGACGGGTATGACACCACCAATCAGCTACTTACAATGTAGTCCTAACATCTTTACCCCAACATCTCCACAACAGTTCACACCTCCATTCATGCAAAGATAAGACTTATGATCCTCTTATTACCTCTATGACTCTTTATGATCCTCGTGTGGTTGCCATACCTTTAAACTACTCACAGAGTTTATAAGCCGGAAAAATACCCACCATGGATTAGAACTGAAGAAGCCTCTCGGATGAGTAGCGAAACATCTTCTAGACCACACAAGTCCTGTGCTGTCTTGATTTACTACTGCATGACACATGGCCAAGCCATTCAGTCTAACAGATCAATCATTAATGGGAATGTTCCCATTGAGCTGCCTCCCACTCTTTCAGCATATCTTTCCATTCATTTTCATATAAGATTATGAAGGGATTGGACACGCTAGAGGCAGGAAACACATTCCCGATGTTGGGGGAGTCCAGAGGCAAAGGCCACAGTTTAAGAATAAGGGGTAGGCCATTTAGAACGGAATTCAGGAAAAACTTTTTCACCCAGAGAGTTGTGGATCTATGGAATGCTCTGCCTCAGAAGGCAGTGGAGGCCAATTCTCTGGATGCTTTCAAGAAAGGCTTAGATAGAGCTCTGAAAGATAGTGGAGTCAAGGGATATGGGGAGAGGGCAGGAATGGGCTACTGATTGTGGATGATCAGCCATGATCACATTGAATGGCGGTGCTGGCTTGAAGGGCCAAATGGCCTGCTCCTGCACCTATTGTCTATTGTCTGTTTTGTCCTCACATGCAGCTTCCTGTGAAATACATCAATGATACAGAGATGTACAGCATAGAAGTAAGACCCTTGGCCCATCATGTTGTTGTCAACCTTTTGTCTATCTAAACTAATACTTTTGCTTGTATTATGATTTCTATGCCTGTAAATGTCTCTTAAACATGGTACGTGTATCTGACTTGCCTTAACCAGCTCAGATGGTGTTGAGTACCAATTTACATCATCTTCAGCTTAAGGTGCTTAATTTTAACATCTTCTGAAACAGAAGTTCTCAGTTTGCTGTAGGCAAATGAGATTCTTTTTATAGGACCGCTATTTTACAATAATGGTGCTTAATGTTAACATTCACTCGGTCTAAAATACTTTCTCATAAAGAGATCCTGAGAGATGATTGGCAGGTGGTAAGAAGGTGTGATAGGGCAACCAGAATAAGGAATTGGAAAAGAGAGAAGAAGTGTTAGGAGCAGGGTGGTGATGTTACAGGATGTTAGAGAAATTGATGTTCATGCCTTCAGGTTGGAGGCTACCCAAACAGAATATGTATCCTCCAACCTGAGTTTGGCCTCATCATGGCAGGCAGTGGAGATCATGGACAAACATGACAGAATGAGAAGTTGAATTGAAATATGTAGCCACAGGCTGATCCTGCTTTTTGTAGCAGACTCAAAAGGTACTAAACAGAGCAGTCCCCAATGTACATTGGGCCTTATCAACGTAGATGCGGCCACATCAGGAGCACCGGATACAATAGTTGACCCTGACAGACTTGCAAGTGAAGTGTTGTCTCACCTGGAAGGACTGTTTGGGGCCCTGAATGGTGGTGAGGGAGAAGGTTTTAGCATAGGCATAGCACTTGTCTTGCTTGGAGGGATAAGCGACAAGAATATCTTCTCTCTTAGTCTTCAAGATTGTAAAAATCCCTATCCTTTCTCTTCAGTCTTCTCTTTTGTAGCAAAGCCATTCACTATTCTGACATTTATTCCCTTTGGTCTGGTTTTACTTGTGTAAATCTTTTTTTTTACACTTCATCCTATTTGCAATGCAGGAATTAGAACTGTGTGCAGTTCTATATGGTTTAATGAAGACTTTATGCAAATTTAACTTTCAACTTATGCTCCCCTATAAATTAAACTCAGAATGTTGTTCTCTTAATTACTTACCGGTAGTTTATCAAAACTCTATTTGTTTAGCTCCTTAGGATGCATAGTTGGATCTAGCTACCTGACCCCTGTGTGTTGGAAGAGTGTGTATTTATTCAGCAACCAACAAGTATTTAAATGTTTTACTCAGGATTTATAAGCAATGATTAGTTTTTTAAGTACACTTGTGGTTGTCAAGAAAGCAAGGTAGCAGCCAATTGTCAAGATCTTATCAGAGTTAAGTAACAGTTAACAACCTTCCAATAATGAACAGAGCTGTAAATAATGAATTTAAGTCAGAGACTTGATACTATGCAGGATCTTGGTCACTTTGACCCACGAGGCAAAACTGAAAATAGTTAATGAAAATTGTCACTTAACGCTTGCATGGAACATGGCAGAATGACAATTATTTTACTGAGTCAATGCTGAAGGCTGTTAATTCAGAGGAACTGCCAAATTTGCATTTTGCTGAGAAAATCTCATAATGAAAAATTGGTATTTGTAAAAAAACAACTATGGCATTTTTGATGTTACAAAAGCAGATAAACATAGACTTGCATGATCTGTGGATATTCCAAAGCATTCTATAGCCACCATTCAAGGAGAGCTACTTTTGTAATGTGGGGAATGAGGCAATAGCCAAACATATCCTACAAACACCATAACAGTAGCAAGCAGTTAATCAAAACTAGTCATGCTGATTGAAGGACAAACATTTCCCAGAACAGTTGAAGAGCATAACATTAAATTATTCTTCAGAACTGTGATACAATATACCTACAAGGAATTGTGAATCAGCAGCATCCTTCAAAGAGGGAAAGATGTCTTCATTACCTGCCCCAGTCTTCATTTAACATCAGTCCCTCACATACATTGACTTTGAATTCAAATACCAGCAGCAGACAAATAATAGATAAAATGCTGGACATTTTAAGAATGAATAAACAGCTATACAGAGGTGGCATAGAACATAACAACGAGAAATCAAATTGGCACTACTCCCAATGGTGTAGAATTATACTGCTCGTTTCCAAGGATTGCCAGATGGCATGGGTTAGCCAGCTGTCAAAACAGTTTTTCAGCACTTTTGTGATTGGGGCTCAGTCCAAGGTGTTCAACATAATATTTCATTCATGGGTTTTGGTCCTTTATTGTAGCAAGCCTTTTGTTAAGAGATCCTCACTGTCCTCTAAGTAAATGGATGCCTTTGTCCAAGATCAAGTTGTCAGATGTGAATTAGGTTGTATGTTCTTACTGTCTATTGTAGATCAGTGGTGAGAGGGATGAAAAAAGTTGATCAGAGAATCAGAGCCATCACTTTTTTTCATGACCTTGAGGAGGGCCATTCATCACAGTAAGTCTACACCAGCCCTTAGTGCATTCCTGTCAGCCCACATTCCACCACTTTATCTCCTGTAGCCTATTGTCTCTCACATGCCTGTCAATTCCCCTGGTTCTCCTCTACAACAGGGGGAATCTACTGTTGTCAAGAAAAGTACTTTGCTCTCTAAAGTCATAGAAATATAGAAAATCTACAGCACAATACAAGCCCTTCGGCCCACAAAGTTGTGCTGAACACGTCTCTACCTTAGAAGTTACTAGGCTTACCTATAGCCCTCTATTTTACTAAGCTCCATGTACCTATCTAAAAGCCTCTTAAAAGACCCTATCGTATCCGCCTCCACCACCGTCGCTGGCAGCCCATTCCATGCACTCACCACTCTGAGTAAAAATATTACCCCTGACATCTCCTCTATACCTGCTTCCCAGCACCCTAAACCTGTGTCCTCTTGTGGCAACCATTTCAGCCCTGGGAAAAAGCCTCTGACTGTCCACACGATCAATGTCTCTCATCATCTTATACACCTCTATCAGGTCACCACTCATCCTCCTTCATTCCAAGGAGAAAAGGCTGAGTTCACTCAACATATTCTCATAAGGAATGGTCCCCAATCCAGGCAACATCCTTGTAAATCTCCTCTGCACCCTTTCAATGGCTTCCACATCCTTCCTGTAGTGAGGCAACCAGAACTGAGCACAGTACTCCATGGGGTCTGACCAGGGTCCTATATAGCTGCATCAATACCTCTCAGCTCTTAAATTCAATTCCTTGATTGATGAAGGCCAATACACCGTATGCCTTCTTAACCACAGAGTCAACCTGCGCAGCTGCTTTGAGTGTCCTATGGACTCGGACCCCAAGATCCCTCTGATCCTCCACACTGCCAAGAGTCTTACCATTAACACTATATTCTGCCATCATATTTGACCTTCCAAAATGAACCACTTCACACTTAACTGGGTTGAACTCCATCTGCCACTTCTCAGCCCAGTTTTGCATCCTATCAATGTCCCGCTGTAACCTCTGACAGGCCTCCACACTATCCCCAACACCTCCAACCTTTGTTTCATCAGCAAACTTACTAAACCATCCCACTACTTCCTCATCCAAGTCATTTATAAAAATCACGAAGAGTAAGGGTCCCAGAGCAGATCCCTGAGGCACTCCACTGGTGACCGACCTCAATGCAGAATATGACCCATCTACAACCACTTTTTGCCTTCTGTGGGCAAGCCAGTTCTGGATCCACAAAGCAATGTCCCCTTGGATCCTATGCCTCCTTACTTTCTCAATAAGCCTTGCATGGGGTACCTTATCAGATGCTTTGTTGAAATCCATATACACTACATCTACTGCTCTTCCTTCATCAATGTGTTTAGTCACATCCTCAAAAAATTCAATCAGGCTTGTAAGGCACGACCTGCCCTTTACAAAGCCATGTATAATCATATTATACCTCTCCAAATGTTCATAAATCCTGCCTCTCAGGATCTTCTCCATCAACTTACCTACCACTGACGTGAAATTCACTGGTCTATAATTTCCTGGGCTATCTCTACTCCCTTTCTTGAATAAAGGAACAACATCCACAACCCTCCAATCCTCGGGAATCTCTTCCGTCCCCATTGATGATGCAAAGATCATCGCCAGAGGCTGAGCAATCTCCTCCCTCGCCTCCCACAGTAGCCTGGGGTACATTTCATCCAGTCCCAGCAACTTATCTAACTTGATGCTTTCCAAAAGCTCCAGCACGTCCTCTTTCTTAATATCTACATGCTCAAGCTTTTCAGTCTGCTGCAAGTCAGCACTACAATCACCAAGATCCTTTTCCATAGTGAATACTGAAGTAAAGTATTCATTAAGTACCTCTGCTATCTTCTCCGGTTCCATACACACTTTTCCACTGTCACACTTGATAGGTCCTATTCTTTCACATCTGATCCTCTTACTCTTCACATACTTGTAGAATGCCTTGGGGTTTTCCTTAATTTTGCTCTCCAAGGCTTTCTCATGTCTCCTCCTGGCTCTCCTAATTTCCTTCTTAAGATCATTCTAATTTTCTAGATTTCTAACATTACCTAGCTCTCTGAAGCTTTTCTTTTCTTCTTGACTAGATTTATTACAGCCTTTGTACACCACGGTTCCTGTACCCTACCATAACTTCCCTGTCTCATTGGAATGTACCTATACAGAGCTCTACACAAATATCCCCTGAATATCTGCCACATTTCTTCCGTATTTTTCCCTGAGAACATCTGTTTCCAACTTAAGCCTCCAATTTCCTGCCTGATAGCCTCATAATTCCTCTTACTCCAATTAAACACTCTTCTAACTTGTCTGTTCCTAACATTCTCCAATGCTATTGTAAAGGAGATAGAATTATGATCACAATCTCCAAAATGCTCTCCCACTGAGAGATCTGACACCTGACCAGATTCATTTCCCAATACCAGATCAAGTACAGCCTCTCCTCTTATAGGCTTATCTACATGTTGTGTCAAGAAACCTTCCTGAACACACCTAACAAACTCCACCCCATCTAAACCCCTCGCTCTAGGGAGATGCCAATCAATATTTGAGAAATTAAGATCTCCCATCACAACAACTCTGTTATTATTACACCTTTCCAGGATCTGTTTCCCTATCTGCTCCTCGATATCCCTGTTACTATTAGGCGGCCTATAAAAAACACCTAGTAAAGTTATTGATTCCTTCCTGTTCCTAACCTCCACCCACAAAGACTCCGTAGACAATCCCTCCATGGCGTCCACCTTTTCTGCAGCTGCGACGCTATCTCTGATCAACAGCACCACTCCCCCACCTCTTTTGCCTCCCTCCCTGTCTTTTCTGAAACATCTAAAACCCAGCACCTGAAGTAACCAGTCCTGTCCCTGAGCCATCCAAGTCTTTGTAATGGCCACCACATTATATCTCCAAGTACTGATCCACACTTTAAGCTCATCAGCTTTGTTCACAACACTTCTTGCATTAAAATAGACACATCTCAAGCCTTCGGTCTGAGTGCGTTCCTTTTCTATCACCTGCCTATCCTCCCTCTCGCACTGTCTACAAGCTTTCTCTATTTGTGAGCCAACCTCCTCTTCCCCAGTCTCTTCATGCAGGAATAATTCATATGTGACAGGAAGGGCCTGCAGTTGAAGGACAAAAAAAAAATTAGAGTTTAGAAAAAGCAGGAGCTCAGAATAATTTGGAAATTTGTCGGATGAAATGCAAAGTTTTATGATCATCCACGTTTAATATGAGCAGGTTTCCAGACTCTTATAACTTTAGCTTTTGTTGAGTCTTATGCAGTTTCAAGATTGCAAGGACTCGTTTATGTATTGTGTATGTGGATCAGATCTCACTGTAGAATCTGGGGAATGGAACAAGCTGTTCCAGTGGGCTACTTTTCTAGCTCTTGCCTTCCCAGTGAATGAAATTTCAGAAAACCTGGAAGTGCTATCATAACTACTAATAAGGGATCCTAAGTGTGGTTGGAATTGATAGCTTCAAAATTCCTGATTTATTGTGCTATGCTTATTGTAAATTAAAGCTGCTTTTTATGTCCTTGGGTTGCATAGAAGTGCCTTTGACAAAAATGCTTTCTGCCTATAAAATGTTCTGTGAATAACCCCTCTCTCTTTAGGAGGTTTCACTGAAGTCTTGTTGGCCCTTTGTGATTCACTCCCCACACATAACCTTCAGCATTGCCCACATTGCCTGGACTGTTAATATGCTTCAGACTTTGCATTCCTCCATGCTTGACTGTTGTTATTGTGTTAAGGTTTATGCTTATACAAGGTACTCTGCAGATTTAGTAATATTTCTTTGGAAGCCTTGTTAGACTAGTATTACTGGTTTGAATTTGTAGGACTTTGAAAATTTTTCACCTGATTTTGAAAGCTCCTGCTCTGTAGATTCCAAGTGTAAGCAATTCACTATTTGTTTCCTTCCTTGCTTCCAGCTTCACCCGTCATTTAATGAAGATAGAGGAGGTTCCTCAGTCCAGTACCTGGGATGGCAAATTTATCTCATGGCGAGAGACTGAGCAGGCTTCGCCTCGGTTCTCCAGATTTAGTAGAATGAGAGATATCTTCATTGAAATGTACAGACCTCTTAGCAAGCTCAACAGGATGGAAATGGAGAGGATATTTATCCTGTCTGTAGAGTCAATAACTGGTGGTCATAGTCTCAAAATAAAGGGTAGGTGATTTTAGACTGAAAGCAGGAGAAAAGTCTTCATTTAAATATAATGAATGTTTAGAATTCTCTCATTTGGAGAGCTGTGGAGACTCAGTCACTCATTGCATTCAAAGCAGAAATCAGTAGGTTTGGGGTTATTAGAAAAATCCTGGGATATAGTGATAGCATGGGAAAATAATCTTCTATTCCAAAGACTCTAGAAACTTGTTGGATGGTGGTGGAGACTCAAGGAATTACAAGGCTTCCTCTTCTTCCTCTTTCTTGCGTTTTGTGAGTTTTAACGTGCAAGTACAAATGTTTGTATAAATGATGGGAGAGGCAAGCTAGGAATCTTGTAGCCAAAGCAGATTATACCCTCATCTTGTGCCCATCTTTCACCTGTGGTCAATCACCAGCACGGACAATTCCCAGCACTAACTCTAACCTGCAAAGTGGACCTAGGGTATTGGGTAAATTTTACGTAGCTTAACTGTCACAGGGCACAGAAATCATAACAAAGGTGGTTACTTTATTCAAACTTAAATTCAAGGAACTCACTTTACATCATTATGCCTTCTACCTACATGCCAGATTTACACGTAGCACAAAAACATTTACCTATTCCATGGATTCAGATACTCCACAGTTACAGGCCTATCGGCCAATAAGTCCATGCTTTAACAAATCGCTTAGGTGAGCAATTGTGATCCAGAAGTGAGCAAGATAATCTTCTAATTGATTATGCATTTACTTACCAAAGATCTGTGGGAGTCATTATTAATTTCGGTATGTGTTCTAAACAAATAAGGTCATCGTGACCTTTGCCATCTGTTAAGATTTTGTGACATCTTACCACATTTGTAGTCGGCTACAACTCTTGCTATCATTCTGAATGCAGTCTTCATCAGAATAAGGTAATTTGTTATGCCTGTGCACTTACCTTCATTTGTGGAATGGTCAACATAATTTGCAACCATTTTAGTTCAATAGCATCCCTTATAATATAAGAGGCAAAATCTCAGGCTTGTGGAAGCATTTTCCTTTAGGTAAGGATTAAAATACTGAACAGCAAACTAAAGAGCATGTTATCAAAATTAAGATCCTGAACTATACCTAAGACATTTGTGATCGTTTTCTGGTAGAGAGTTTTACTTCTCATGTAAGTGAAGAATGTAAGAAATAGTCAATTCAATTCAATGACCACGAATGCTGGATTATGCTGCCATGCATGTACAGTCTGTTTGGAATACTAATAACACACGACTTCTTCCCCTGTGTTGTATTGCCAGGTGTTAGATCTCTGAAAAGAAATGTGGCCTAATAAACTTGATTTATGGTTATTTGTACGATCCCTTAAAAAGTAGGTGCACTTGAAACGTGCCTGTGTTCAGATTTATCTTCTTCTTGATTCCAAAGTTGCAGGGTAATGAACATTTTACAGCTTCAGCTTGCTGAGATTTGTTGAATTGTTTGAACTCTGTGGGACTACTGATAACCTTCCAGATACCTGCTTTCTGGGCAGATGTTCTTATAGATATCCAAGTAAAATCTGGTGATTGAACATTCTTCTTTTTCCTTTGAGTGGCTGCAGAAGAGATTCCCTAAAATGGTATCAGAATTGTGGGCTATTTTCATGGAGAGAATGTGACAATGCAATTGTTTTCCTTAGGATGGGATACTTTAAAAGGAGAAATGTTCAGAATTCTTTCTTTTCGTGGAGCAGAGCTGTACAGGGAGGGAAGGGTTAGATTGATGTTAGGGTAAGTTTAAGGTTCGGCGTAACATGGTGGGCCAAAGGTCTGTACTGTACTGTACTGTTCTACGAAACAGGCCCTTTTTCCCAGCATGTCCCAGTTGGTGTTTTTGCTCACTGACATTAATTCTGTTTGTGCACGTTAGGACTTTATCCTCCTACAGAAGAGAGGCACAGCTTGTTTTGTGATTGATATTAATTTTCCAGGGCACGAGCGTTTTAGTTAACCTCTGCTTTCTAGCACATCAGCATGACCTTTCCAAAGGGTCGGAGTTATCTGCAATGAAGTTAGGCTTCTGACAAATATTCTTTACTCAACTTCTTGTAAACAAGAACCAGTCTTCATTTCTGAATGTAAATTGCAAGCAGCAATCCAATTGAAGTTAAAAACACAGCTTTACAAACAGCATTGTTTACAGAGCAGAGGCTGCTGGCCCATGGCAAGGGCTGGCAGCTCAAGAGATGTGGTTTGCAAAGTGAAGTGACCATTAGATTTCTTGTCTACACCAGCCAAACACAAGGCAATCAGGTTATGTCACTTAGCACATCAAGCATGGTCACAGGTATGATCGATCAATAGTTGGGATATTTGTGTACTCAGAGAGTCAGGCCTCACAGTATTAATTTTAGGTGTTTGTAATTTCTGTCTCCAGATGCTTTTAAACCATCTGTGGGAACTATTTTGTTCCAGCAAAGGTATCTGAGAAACATCACATGCAAATAATGTCAACTATTAGCAAACAGTATAAATATCTGAAAGCACTGGGGATTGTTAGGAATGACTAGGAGAAAGATTGAAAAGCGGGGGTGGCAGAAAGAGAAACTAAAATTCATTCCTCACCCTTCAGTTCCTTTGACAGACAACTTGTTCATCTGCAACTCCTGTACGTTCTTTTAGTTTGTAAGAACTCTGCCTGTGTTTGGAAATCCTTTGTAGTTTGTAAA
Organism: Hemitrygon akajei; assembly: GCF_048418815.1. Classification (NCBI taxonomy): domain Eukaryota; kingdom Metazoa; phylum Chordata; class Chondrichthyes; order Myliobatiformes; family Dasyatidae; genus Hemitrygon; species Hemitrygon akajei. The sequence goes on from NC_133143.1 coordinate 25,221,190, forward strand.
GTTTTTGTAAATGGAAAATCTTTAATAAATCAAAAATCCTCTGTGAGTGTTAAATGTCTGTTGAGAACTATTGGTCTAAATTTAAATGTGTATTATTTCAAATAAAATGAACTGTGTTTAAACCACTTTGTTAGTAGGAAGTATCTCCTCCTTGGTGGGGAGGGGGCACTGACCAGTCAAGTAGTGAGCATTGGCAGCAAGACCTTGCCTCAGAGATCATTCATCATGTGAGTCAAATCCTGCACAAACAATTATTTCAGTATTCTCTACCAAGGAGGAGATACTTCCAGCTAACACAGTAGTTCAAAGACAGTTTATTTCATTTTAATAATATGCATTTAAACTTAGACAACAACACAAAATGCACAAAATGCACAAAATGCTGGTGGAACACAGCAGGCCAGGCAGCATCTATAGGGAGAAGTGCTGTCGACGTTTCGGGCCGAGACCTTTCGTCAGGACTCAGAATAATTTGGAAATTTGTCGGATGAAATGCGAAGTTTCGGGTCTTGGCCCAAAACGTCGACAGTGCTTCTCCCTATAGATGCTGCCTGGCCTGCTGTGTTCCACCAGCATTTTGTGTGTGTTGCTGTTTGAATTTCCAGCAACTGCAGATTTCCTCGTGTTTGCTCTTTAAACTTAGACAAATAGTTCTTAACAAATATTTACCACTCACAGAGGATTTCTGATGTATAAAATTTTTCTGAATTCCAAAAGATTTACACGCTACAAAGGATTTCCAAACACAGCTTCAATTCTTAAGAACTAAACAAACCATGAGCTGCAGACGAGCAATATGTCCGTTGCAGAAGCTGAAGGCTCAGGAATGTAATTGCAATTCTTCTTTCTATCACCCAGTCTTTATATCATTCTACTTATTATTCCTAAAAATCCCCGTTTCCTGATATTTATACTGTTTAGCTACTAGATGACATCATCTGCATGTGATATTTTCCACACACCTTTGCTAGGACAAAGTAATTAAGGCAGATGGTTTAAAAGCTTCTGAGGACAATGGTGCACATAATTTAGCTGTAGTTGCCTGGTTTAAGATAGGCCAATTAACATAGCCTCATTGTCTTGCATTTGGCTAAAACAGACAAGAGATCTCACGGTGACTTTACTTTGCAAACCACAACTCTTAGCAGCCAGCCCAGGTGTCCTTTTAACTTCAAACAGATTACTGCTCGTAATTTGCATTCTAAACTGAAGACTTGTTCTTGTTTACAACAAAAGTTTTGCAAGGAATATCTGTTACAAGTTTAACTTCGCCACAAACAACTCTGACCCTTTGAAAGGTCGCGCTGTTGTAGTAGAAGTCTGAGGTTAGCAATAATTTTCTTGTGCCCTGAAAAGTAAATGTCTAACACATGCTGCTGCTTTGGGCTCAATTACTAGATTTTGATTTGTATGATGTACCTGAATGAGATATGAGAGTTAATTGATATCAGGAACTAAGAAGAGTTAAATGAGAATGCCTTTTCTCTGGTAAGTCCACATCAGATACGTGGAGGTTGCTTAAAGATCAATTGCACAGTGTACAGGAAAGGTATGTTCTTGTTAGAAGGAAGGACAGGGATGGAAAGATAAAAGAACCTTGAATGTCCAGAGAGGTGATTAATTTAGTCAAGAAGAAAAAGGAAAAGTGTGTAAAGCTTCAGAAATTTGGATCAAGCAAAGCACATGAGTATAAGAAGCCAGAAAAGAACTAAAGAAGATAATTAGGAAAGCCAGGAGGAGCCATGAAAATCCTTGCCAAGTAGGATTAAGGTGAATCCTAAGGTGTTCTATACATACATCAAGAGCAAGAGGATAAATAGGGAGAGGGTGGAAACACTCAAGGATAAGGTGGGGCGGTGGGGGGGAACATATGCTTCGATGTGGAGAATGTTAGTGAGGCACTTAATGAGTACTTTGCTTCAGTATTTACCAAGGAAAATGATATGGAGGACTTGGAGATCAGTGCTGAGTTTATAAATACATTGGGGCGTTTCAAGGTCAAGGAAGAGGAAGTGTTGGGTCTCCAAATGAGTCAAGTCGAGGGCCTCTGTTGGCCAGAGTTGACCATGGATGTTGTGTCCTAGCTGTCTAGATACACAAGCCTGGACAATATGATATGGAGAGAAAGCCGTTGGCCCATGTAGCAAGCTCCCCCCCTCCATGCATCGGATGAACCCAAAGGAACAGCAGAGACCGATGCAGTTTGGTACCAGCAGCGTTGCAGGAGTTGCTTGTCAGCATTGAACTCAATGTAGGACTACCTAAAGCGCCCCAGCTCCAGGTATACGCCCAAAGCCTTCCCCATGTGTGGGGGTAGACACAAGGCAGCAGAGGTTTGAGATCAGAGTTCTCCTTCTCCTAAATGTGTTGTCAACCATGGCTGACAAATCCCATCAGCCCAAAGCAACTGGTTTGAAGTTCACCAGTATCCCACCTTTGCCCCTTCTGTCAGTAGAAATGATTCCACTGGGTTTGGTAGCTAAGCCACATGTAAAGGCCAGGAGCTGGGCTTGGTTATTAGAGGCTATTTGAAGCACACACCATTGGGAGCATTTAATAGGTAGTGGGAGCTTGACCCCATTACCAGCCCCAGCTATAACAACCAAAAGGAACTTCCGAATGAGTAATAAGGTGGATAAGTCTCCAGGGCTGGATGGGATTTACCTCTGGTTATTGCAGGAGGCTAGAGACGAGATTTCTGGTGCCTTGACCAGTATCTTTGTGTCATCTCTACGCACAGGCGAGGTCCCGGAGGACTGGCGAGTGGCTAATATTGTACCTTTATTTAAGAAGTGAACAAGGGAAATCCTGGGAACTACAGACCAGTGGGTCTCACGTCAGTTGTCGGGAAATTGCTGGACAAAATTCTAAAGGATAGGATATATGAGGATTTCGTGACATGGCCTAATTACTGAGAACCAGCATGGCTTTGTGTGTGGTAGATTATGTGTTTTCAACTTAATTGAGTTTTTTATAAGTGGACGAGATGTTGTTTACTTTGAGTAAGGCATTTGACAAAGTCCCTCATGGAAGGCTAATCCAGAAGATTAAGGTGCATGGGGCCCACAGCATTTTGGCTGTTTCGATTCAGAACTGGCTTGCACATAGAAGATAGAAGGTAGGGGTTGAAGGGACTTATTCGAGTTGGAAGTCCTATAATTAGTGGTGTTCCATGGGGATCTGTGCTGGGACCTTTGCTGTTTATGATGAAAATATAGTTGGGTAGGTTAATAAGTTTGTGGATGATACCAAGGTTGGTGGAGTAGTGGATAGTGTAGAAGATTGGCAAAGAATACAGCACAATATAGATCAGTTACAGATATGGGCAGAGAAATGGCAGATGAAGTTTAACCCAGATAAATTGAGGTGTTGCACCTTGGTAGGGAAAATGCAAGTACTATGTTAAAGGCAAAATCCTAGGTCAATTTCTATGTCATAAAATTGAGATATAACTTTTGAAAGTAGAAACCATTACCACAGATCTCTGGGTCTCAGCATTGATGTACCTGAATTGAGGTAAATTTACAGGAAATAACCCACTACTTTCCAGTATGTATGTATGTATATATTCAATTTCTTATTTTGTTTAATAGTGGCTACACTTCAAAAATTTTTAACAGTGCATAATACACTTGGGGCAGTCTGGGGAGTTGAACTGTATTAATAGAATAGATATTCATGTGAGATAAAAATGGAAAAGTCTAAACACGAGGTGGATACAGCCCAGCCCATCTCAGAAAAAGCACTCCCCACCATTGAGCAGATCAACAAAAAAATGCTGCCATAACAAAGCAGCATCCATCATCAAGGACCCCCAACAATCCCGGCCGTACTCTTTTCTTGCTTCTGCTTTGGGAAGGAAGTGGAGGAATGTTAGGTCACACACCACAATGGTTAGGAAAAGTTATTACCCCTCAACCATCAGGCTCCTGAACTAGCATGGATGACTTCACTCACCTCCACTGTGAACTGATTCCACAACCAATGGACTCCTTTGAAGAACTTTACAATTCATGTCCTGGGTATTTATTTATGAGGTTTTGTTGTATGTGCACAGTTTGTCTCCTTTTGCACATTGTTGTTTGTCAGTCTACATGTGTAGTTTCTCATTGGTCCTATCATATTTCTTTGTGAACTGTGAGTGATTTCAAGAAAATTAATCTCAGGGTGGACATATATGTACTTCTATAATGAATTTACTTTGAACTTTGCATCCTTCTAAGGTTGTTTGCATTCTTGACTCATCTCCCCACTTCCATTTTCAGCACTCATGCCTTAGTTTTCTACATTCACTGCTTGATATTTTGAAAACCATTCTGTCAATTTGCATTTTTACCTTTGACAATCAGGGTGTCATTTCCCAGTGGAGCTTTTGCACTGGGAGATGTTCCCTCTCTGGCCTGAAAGAGAATGCACATGGATCAATTACCTTGTCCAGTTTGTATAGCTGTACATGTCTGGTTATGTTACTAGTTTGGTTGGATGGTATACTGCTCTAAGGAATCTCCCAGTCACTGGCTTTTAAGGAGGAAAAATGACTGACTTCAAATTTGCACTACAGCCAGACACTACATTTCTTTTCACCCTATTTGCATGGGTTGAAGATTGTGAATGACAGCAGAGCTTCATTGATAACTCTGGGAAAAGGGAAAAGGCTAGTCATCACACATCACTTTTTTTCTGCTTTTGAAAGATGTGAGGGAATACTGTATAATTCTGCTATGGTTCAAATCCTTAAATGCTCATAAGAACTGCAATCTATGGAAGATTAGTAGCTGTCAGCTCAGTAAACTAGTCATTGACTAGATTCAAAAACACGAGAGTCTCTTGATGATGTTATTCCATTTGCCTACATTTATCCACCATGACTGTGTGCTGTTCTTTGGGCAAAAGTCCATCTGCCTTCCCGGGAGATATAAAATATATTCCAGTAACCTTATTTGGAAACCTGGACTGCCAGAGGAAGAAAGGGGGAGGGAGGGAGGGAGGGAGAGAGAGAGGGTGAGAGAGTGGGGGTGGGGGGGGCTGGGGAGAGAGAGAGAGAGAGAGAGAGAGAGAGAGAGAGAGAGAGAGAGAGAGAGAGAGAGAGAGAGAGAGAGAGAGAGAGAGAGAGAGAGAGAGAGAGAGAGAGAGAGAGAGAGATAAACAGAGAGAGGCAGAGAGGGAGAGAGGAAAGAAAAACATTGCATGATGGACCTCTCTACATTGGTGCCAGCTGGCTCATGTCCAAATCGACCACTACTTCTGCATCTTCATATGTTTTTGAGGAACTGACTGTTCTTCCTCTTCTAATTATTTCCTTAATAAACATGCCAATTGCCTTTGTTAAATGATTCAAGTAAGATTATAGTTCAAGTGGGAGGTTTTTTTGGACACACCTGTGTATCAACAGCACTTCATGTGAGAGCTATATAAATTTTCCAGGCACGATTAACCCCTCATGTGAACAATAGAGTATAAGGTACATGGTTGGTTTGAACTCCCAATTGCTCTCCATAGTTTAAACTTATGCTGGTCCCTCTGCATTGAGTGGACAGCTTCTGTGTAGGAAAGAAACCATTTAATGCCTGAAGCCCCACTGACACTGTCAACCTCGCAATGGTGTTGGTGATCAGAATCAGAATCAGGTTTATTATCACCAGCATGTGTCTGAAACTTGCTAAATTAGCAGCAGCAGTTCAATGCAATAAATAACAAAAAATAAAAATAAAAATAAATAAGTGAATCAATTACAGTATATGTATATTGAATAGATTTTAAAAGTCAGGTAGTATTCATGGGTTCAATGTCCATTTAGGAATAGGATGGCAGAGGGGAAGAAGCTATTCCTGAATCGCTGAGTTTGTGCCTTTAGGCTTCTGTACCTCCTACCTGAGGTAACAGTGAGAAAAGGGCATGTCCTGGCTGCTGGGGGTCCTGAATAATGGACGCTGTCTTTCTGAGACATCAGTCCTTGAAGATGTCCTGGGTACTTTGTAGGCTAGTGCCCAACATGGAGCTGACTAAATTTACAACTCTCTGAAAGCTTCTTTCGGTCCTGTGCAGTACCCCCCCCTCCCCCCACTCCATACCGGACAGTGATGCAGCCTGTCAGAATGGTCTCCACAGTACATCTACAGAAGTTTTTGAGTGTTTTTGCTGAAATCTCTTCAAACTCCTAGTAATAGTCACTGTCTTTGTTTCTTTATAGCTGCATCTATATATTGGGATGAGGATAGGTCTTCAGAGATCTTGACACCAAGGAACTTGAAACTGCTCACTCTCTCCACTTCTGATCCTTTTATGAGGATCCTCCAGCTTTATCCTAAGACATCAGATTGAATCGGATTTAATATGTTGAAAGTCTACTTTATCATGTCCAGTGGTATTTTCTTACCATGAAAACAGAAAATGCAGGATACTTTCTGCAAGCTGGACAGCAGCTGTGGCGAGAGAAAAAGTGATTTTTTCAGGTCAAGTCCCTTTGTTAGATCTGGAATAGATAGGAAAAAAAGAACTCATTTCTGAGTTGCATAGAAAATAGGGGAGAGGTGTAAAGCACAAAGGGAATATCTCTGAAACAGTGAGACCTGATGGGGAGGAGGAGCGATAGAGAGAGAGAGACAGACAGACAGACAGACACACACACACACACACACACACGCGAACACACAGACAGAGTGAGAGAGACAGACACACACACACACACACGTACACAGACAGAGTGAGAGAGGCAGACTGTCAGACAGACAGATGGACAGACAGAGACAGAAGACAGAGACAGAGAAAAAGTGGGGCAGACATACAAAAAGAGAGAGACAGACAGACAGACAGAGCGAGAGACAGAGGGGAGCAGGCAGTCAGATAGACAGATAGAGACAGGCAGGCAGTGAGACAGAAAGAGAGAGAGAGCAAATGTGAGAAATTAGAAGAATGGAATGAAGTTATTCCTGGGGGAAAGAGGGAGGAAGTATAATGAAGATACTTGTAGACCTGTAATGGATATTTGTAGCCAGGCCCAGGCTATTCCCAGAGATGGAGACACAGAGATCCAAAGGGAAAGTAGTGTGTTTTACTGAGCCGCATTCATCAGCAGAAACTCCTTACCAGAGTCCAGACATTGAATCGGATTTAAACATAGAATATAGAACATAGAATAGTACAGCACGTTACAGGCCCTTCGGCCCACAATGTTGTGCTGACCCTGCCTCCCATATAACCCTCCACCTTAAATTTCTCCATATACCTGTCTAGTAGTCTCTTAAACTTCACTAGTGTATCTGCCTCCACCACTGACTCAGGCAGTGCATTCCACGCACCAACCATTCTCTGAGTGTAAAACCTTCCTCTAATATCTCCCTTGCTTCCTAAACCTCATGTATGCTGCCTTCTTCCACCTGACTAGATCTTCTACTTCACTTGTCACCCATGGTTCCTTCACCCTACCATTCTTTATCTTCCTCACCAGGACAAATTTATCCCTAACATCCTGCAAGAGATCCTTAATCATCGACCACATGTCCATAGTACATTTCCCTGCAAAAACATCATCCCAATTCACATCCGCAAGTTCCAGCCTTATAGCCTCATAATTTGCCCTTTCTCAATTAAAAATGTTGTTGTCCTCTCTGAGTCTATCCTTTTCTATGATAATGCTAAAGGCCAGGGAGCGGTGATCACTGTCCCCCAGATGCTCACCCACTGACAGATCTGTGACCTGACCCGGTTCGTTACCTAATACTAGATCTAGTATGGCATTCCCCCTAGTCGGCCTGTCAATATACTGTGACCGGAATCCATCCTGGACACACTTAACCAACTCTGCCCCATCTAAACCCTTGGAACTAATCAAGTGCCAATCAACATTAGGGAAGTTAAAGTCACCCATGATAACAACCTTGTTATTTTTGCATCCTTCCAAAATCTGCCTCCCAATCTGCTCCTCTGTATCTCTGCTGCTACCAGGGAGCCTATAGAATACTCCCAATAGAGTAACTGCTCCCTTCCTGTTCCTGACTTCCACCCATACTGACTCAAAAGAGGATCCTGCTACATTACCCACCCTTTCTGCAGCTGTAATAGTATCCCTAACTAGTAATGCCATCCCTCCTCCCCTTCCCCCCCCCTCTATCCCTTTTAAAGCACTGAAATCCAAGAATATTGAGAATCCATTCCTGCCCTGGTGCCAGCCAAGTCTTTGTAATGGCCACTACATCATAATTCCATTTGTCTCTAATGCTTTCTCCACAAGTTGTTCATATCCCTTTGCTCCATGAACACTGCTGCTGGGAAAGTAGTCTGTTGCTAGCGTGTAATTTGTAAGTCTATGACAGATAATTTTACAAGTTTATTTTATTTTATTTAGAGGTACAGAGTGGAACAGGCCGTTCCGGCCCAATGAGATGCACTGCCCAGCGGCCCACCGATTTAACCCCTGGCCCAATCACAGGACAATTCATAGTGACCAATTAAATTTCTAACCACTGTGTCTTTGGACTGGGGGAGGAAACCAGGTCACCTGGAGGAAGCCCTCGTGCACACAGGAAGAAGGTGCAACCTTTCTCACAGAGGATGCTGGAATTGAACTCCAAACTCTGAGGCTCTGAGCTGTAATCGCGTCACTCTAACAGTTATCCTATAGTGCTACCCATCTGAGCTGAAAAGCATGACTGGCTGCCAGATTGTTGTTTCTGCCAACCAGTTCACATTTTCAGGAAATGGCATTTCAAATCTGTCCTTTTAAATTCATTGTCAGCTTGTAAAATCCACGGTGAAAAGCAGGCGGCTCTTTCTCTTGGTCAATGCGGTCTGAAGTGACAGCAAGCAGAATGAAAACCATGCGGGCAGATAACATGCCTGAACTATCCATCACCCCTAGTGATCACATCGCCAGGTTGCAGATGTGTCCAGCCGGAGAGCAGATTTAATTAGTTCATAGTGTTCCTTTGAGCCCCAAGGAATGCTCGAGAGATTTATGAACCTAGATCCACATGTAGGCTTTTTTACTATTCCGAGCATTTGAAGGGACAGGCACATGTATCATTAATGTTGTGAAGCAATCTTGGGTATGTACACACACATGTAAACCTCATTATATTTTAGGGACCCATATATCAACTTGCCACCCAACCTCGTTTACATGCATTTGTAAGGGGAACAAAGTATTGTGGTGGCTTATTTCCCTGAATTCTGTCTAAAAAATATACCTCATCTAGACATTTCTGGGTCACTCAGAATCACTTGAGAAATTCGACCGGGCACTTCCCAGCGTGAGGCTGCACTTGCACACCTGATGTGATTTCCACCCCACTTCTTTAATTTCCCCATGCACTGTTCCTTGTGGAGCATTGCCACTGAAGTTAGACCTCGCTGCTCCTCAGTCCTTGATGTCATATCTCCACTGTGCACCAGGGCCCAAGTTAGACTGTATATTGGAAACGTAACAGCGCCTGATGTTTTCTGGGAAAGACACCATTACCATATTGAGCACTGTTTAAGGTACGCCATGAATTTGAGGTGAGCACATTTCTAGTGCATATTATGTAGAAAATGAGAGTTGTATTTCCCTAGCATCAGAGATCAAATTTTATCTTTTTTTTCTCCTGCTAATTAACTGGCAAATTATGAAATTTCCTGTTCAAAGATACTCTCATACTTTGAAAGAGATACAATCAATACATCTTGTTGACAGTATTTTCCTTGCTGAGTCTCCCCACTGTCATATTGATGCTCTAGTGATGAGGTGGAAACTCGGGTCGATGTGATTTTTAACATTGGTTGCATCTGCAACTGATTACACACAAATGAGGTTGAATGTTACGCTGACCTTGGGGAACAGGGAGCATGATTTCAGTTACTGCCTATTGGTAAATTACACTATTATAAGATGCAAGTACGGACTTCAAATGGGAGTTGTGATGATTGCTCTTGCCGCTGAATAGGTAGTCAGGACTTACTACCTGGCCTCCGGTGAGTACTGCTGACATTTGAGATCATAAGGCTCTGTCGACCCCGATCAGACACAGGTTTACCTTCTGTGGATTGACCCTTCCAAGATTTGTAATCAGTGTCTGAGGCTTCTCACTTAAGGGTCCAACAATGATCATCCAGCAGTGATGGATTCCAGTTGCCCTGATACTGTTTCTCCATGACCGCAACGTCTTCGTGAAACCTTTCATCGTGCCCATCACCGACAGTGCCAAGTTTTGCACAGAAGTCTAAATGGGAATGCAGAAAATGAATCTTTAGAGACATGTTGCACTTCATGGTTTTGTATGCTTAAACCATGTTGTCACCCAGTTGTGTGTAATTTGGTGCTCTATATTTGCCAAGAAAATTTTCAACAAAATGCCTTCCATGTGATTTTCTCTGGTCCCACTAGAACTGCCTGTCATTGATGACCTGTTGGATTTGTGTACCAATAAAAATGGCTTCCTTAATCTTGGTATCAGTTATTACAGGACACATCCATCTTAAATATTGAAATCCTTCACAGAAAAGTTTGTGCCTTGTATTCTTGAACCCTGTAACTCTGCTGTTGACTTTGATAAACCCAACACTCTGACCAGGTCATTCAACTTATATTGAGTTATTAGATGAGGTTCACTCTACCTAAAGGGTTCAAAACCTGTATCAGTATCAGTGTCGTTTTCCACTCCTAGCCCCTCGTGCATATTGGCATCTTCATCTGCCTTCTCTAGACTCCATACCTTTGGTGGCTTCGAGACTGGAAGATGATCTTCAAGTGGCACAGTTCTCATGGCTGAAAGTAAATTGGAGTATTTAATTGATTTCTTATTTTTAGCAGAGAAACCAGACGTTCTGGTCAGACAGAAATAGCAGTCTGTCACATGATCCTTCTGCTTTCACCATATCATTGAAACAGCAAAAGTAATTAACTTCTGAGTATGCCTGAGGCAAGTTCTAAGATCAACAGTGCATATTGAGCAACAAATGTGAGGAGCCCAGGCTTTGTCTTGATCGCCAATTTTACACCCAAGGTAGAGCTCACAGGCTTTCTTAATAAGAGGAGTCATGCTCCATCTTTGAGATTTAAGCATATACTCACCATAAATATAACAGAAAGTATCACAGCTGTTGCAATACTGATGGGACATTTTGCTATCATAAATACTCTCAAAAATACAGTTACTGTATTATAAGAGCAAACACGAAGAGACGAAGGGTCTCCGCCCGAAACATCGACAGCGCTTCTCCTTATAGATGCTGCCTGGCCTGCTGTGTTCCACCAGCATTTTGTGTGTGTTGCTTGTACTCTATTATAATGAGTACATACAATGTGCTATGCATGTAGAGGATGTGCATCAATCTGATATCAAACCAATATACACAATACATAAAACAGTGCATGCTTGATGCTTTTATAGCCTTTCTAAAACCCATCCTGCCATGTAGCATCTGCGTGGACAAGTTAGAAAACTTTTCAGCTTACATTGTGGGCAACATTTTAATTGAATTGAATTATGAATTGAAAGAACAAATACCGGCAATTTTTAAAAAATGATGTGGAATGGGGAAATTTCATGGTGATTTTCACAATCAGCAGCTCAAAATCCATACGATGCACCCAAAAATATTCAGGAAGTAAAATTTTTGTCAGCCATTGATTAGTTCTGAGGGGATGATTGATGGTATTGAATGCTGAGCTGTAGTTGATAAAGAACATCCTGACGTGTGCACCTTTGCTGTCTAGATGTTGCAGGGTTGAGTGAAGAGCCAATGAGATGGCATCTGCTGTGATCCTGTTGCTCCAGTAGGTAAACTGGAGTGAATCCAAGTTGCTTCACAGGCAGGAGTTGATATGTTTCATCTCCAGCCTCTCAAAGCACTTCACCACTGTGGATGTAAGTGCTTCTGAACGATAGTCATTGGGGCAGGTTACCATGTTCTTCATTGGCACCGATACAATTGAAGCCTGCTTGAAGTAGGGGGGTACCACAGACTGCCAAAGTGAAAAGTTAAAGATCTCAGTGAACGCTCCAGCCGGTTGATCAGCACGGGTTTTTAGTGCCTGGTCAGGTACCCCACCTGGGTCTGAAACTTCTCGTAGGTTCACCCTCCTGAAGGCTGCTCACATGTTGGCCTCAAATATTAATAAAACATAAATTATACACAATTACACGAGAAAGAACACAATAAAACAAAGTTTAAAAATGGTAGTGGAAAGTTGTCAAAGTGTTCATAGTGCTGCTGTTCTGAGGTGGTGATTAGGGTTATATAAGTTGGTTCAAGAACCAAATGGTTCAAGGGAAGTAGTTGTTCTTGAACCTGATCATTTGGAACCACCAAAAAGTAAATAAAGACTCAGGTGTGCCTTCCTTCCATCTCTATAATTACTGACCTGAACATAATAGATTTTGTTAAGTTTAATTTTATCGTGTTAATACACAGATGAGCTCTGATGGAACAGATTCCTGGGTCCAGGTAATCTATTCGCAGTCACATGTTCCTCCTACTTGGCTGCGACCATACCAGATCCTCACTGAAAACAGTACTCATGTTCTTTGTAGACGTGGCTCCCAACAGCTGTAAATCATTTTGCTCTATGGTATGGAACTCAGGAATTTAACATGATTTTCCTATTTCTCATTTAAATGGAAAACTTCAGTGTGACCATATGAGACGTCCTCTTCATTGGCCTATAAAACCTGTCAGACTGCTCTGCGTTCCACTTGGTCACAAAATGGAGTCCAGTCTTTCCAATAATGATCATGCAAACATGTTTTAGCAGCTGTTCTCTGCTGTTTCAACCTCTCTCTTGTACACTGGATAATTGACTTCGATCCACCAGTGGCTTGCAATGGCTGTATTTGAAATATGCTTAATCTGCATCCTGTTGAAATGAATGGGAAATAGAACCTTGTAAATTGCTGTGTATTTTGGCTCACGGTCACCAGCAACAGAGCAGAGCCACATTCTGGGATGTATCCAGGCAGCTCCAGCGGGAGCCAGCCAGGACTGTCATAGGAATCACAGTGAAAGCAACACTCAGCCTTTGAACCTCATAGTGCTGTTGCCAGGCTTCATGGCTGCGATGAAGAAGTCATCCAGTAGTTTAGAGATTTCTTGTTTAAACAGTGATGATGAGCAACGAACTCTCAGTGCCAAGACGCACAGGGATTGGCATTGTTTTTTAATTTGTTTTAATTGGTGCAATACGTGATGACAAGCATTTTGTGGAGCGGCTGTCAGATCATTTATGGGTGAATGCAGATCTTTGACTGTAATTCTCTGCTAAGCCCGTCATCCTCCCTATCACTATAATCTGTTCCAGCATCATGAACTCCTGTCCTCTACCAGTTCTGGGCTCTTGGCGACCATGCCTTCAGCTGTCCATGCCCCTAACTCTGCAATTCTCTCTTATGCATGCCCACCTTACCAGAATTTATCATGTGCAAGTCAAAATACTTTTTCAGAGTAAAACAAAAATGCTGCAAGTCCTCAGCAGGTTAGGCAGCATTGTTGAACATTCTTAACTTTGTTTCATTTTCCACAGATGATGCCTGACCTGTTCAGTGTTTCCTGCTTTTTCTGTTTTTATTTTGGATTTATGGCATCTGCAGATGTTTGATTTCCCTTTACTGCCTCTTACAGTGCTGTCAGTTCTTCCCTGGTGATATTATTGTGAAGCACCATAAGATGTAACATGAAAGGTTTTAGGAATGCAAGCTGGGCATCCAGAATGTAAGGGTTATGTAAGGCTCCAAACTTTTAGCTTTTCCTCTCAGGAAAGAAAAAGACTTGCTTTGTATATAATTGCAGCCAATGAAATACCTTAGAAATACAATCATTCCTCCAAAGACGTAATATGCAGAAGTCAGTCAATTTATGAATAGCACATTCACAGATGATAATAAATTTACATCACTACGCCGTCGCTTCATGTAGTTTTCTTTGAAATGACTGAAATTTTTTTTCTTCTCTGGAGAACTTGATAATGGCCATTTTTGATCAGTCACTTCCATGCAAGTAGTCCTTCATATAATTTCTGTGTTAACATATTTGCAATGATTTTACAGGCATTGTATTTTTGGATTATTGTGGAGAAGTTTGGAGGGATTGTTATCAGGTTTTCCCAGAACAATTGGGTCTCTCCAGCAGGATATTGAGCTGAGAATCCAGTGGCAACCAATCAGGCGATTCCCAAACTTATCTCCAATTAGTCTGGTCTCTTCTTCAACAATGCATAGACTTTTTCCACAACCTTCCCCAATATCCGAGAGCCAATCCCAACCCTCTGATCTTCTAATCCACCTGACCTCAAGTTCTTTTGAGGCCCTTTTGAATTCCAAACCATGTTTCTTACAACCCCCTGAGTCTCAAACACCATCACTCTGATCTCTTGATACCCTCTCCATTGAAGCCCAGTTTCCAATCCCCAAAATCTACTGAACCTCTGGTTCTATCACCTGCACTCTTCCACCACTTACCTCATCTCCAGCTCTCATGCTTGCCTTGATCCTAGTCTCTCTCCCATTCACGCTAACCATCCCGCCCCCAGAGTACACCTGACGAAGTGCCCCTTCTCCAGAACTTGTTTGAAAATGCACAACCTGCAGAGGTATGTGGCTGCCACATCCTCATTACAGCCATATTGAGTGTGGCATGTGCTGGGCATGCAACTCCAGAAGTGAGACCATGCAAGAAGACTTGACGGGTAGAGCCCCTCTCACCTTCAGTCAGGCACGGTCTCAGTACTTATTGGAGAATTCTGAAGATGAGATATTCTGCCAGGTTAATTGGACAGTCTGCTCAAGAAACCACCATATAAGATCATATGTCCTGCACTGCCTGCAGAATGTTCCATGTTGACCACTGCCTGATAGACGTGTGGCAAAGCTGTACAGTAAGTCTTTAGTATTGCACCTAAGTACCAGCCAAGATTATGTGCTCTGGAAGGGGTTGGCAGCATAAACAGTCCCAGCTAAGGTACTCTGCTGATGCACCATCAAGAAATTATTTTCAAGAAACTTTGTTTCTAAAAGGTCATGTTACAGTAAATGTTTTATTTTAATGAATGTGGTTCAACAAGAATTTAATTACCTAAGTAAGCTTTTAAAAGGAATGGCCAACCCAAAATGTTTTTCATGAGGCCCTTCATCGGAAGTCAATGCTCACATATAAATATTGCTGTAATTGGAACATGGCTGGCCTAATCCAGTGCTATGTCATCCCGATGTAAATTGCTTTCTGTTACCGTACATATCTGCGTTTACTGCCTCGGGCTACTTTCTTGCACAAAGCTAGATATTGCTCTCCCTCTCTCTCTCTCTGAGACACAATACATTATGTTAATTTCTCCTTTTTTTGTCTGAAGTCATGTTGTGTTTTATAAGCACTTGAAAACTTGCCATCAGGGCAAGGCTGCTCCATGCACAGCGTGCTTAATTGAACAGAGAGCTCATTCTTTCATACCTGCCTGGCAGTTTCAATTGTTTACACAAGGCCTGCCTTCTGTATTTCTTACTGGCCAAACTTGCCTGGAGTTCACTTGCAAACTTGAATTTCCTTCAGATTTACATGTGTGATTCTTGACCAGCTGGCTAGGATGTTGCTAGGCAGATCTCAAGTGGACCTGCCAACTAGCCAAGTTAAAAAAAATTTCTCTGATAGAAGAGGGGGATTCCAAGCACGGATCAATGCAGCACTTGATGAGTTAAAGTTTCCAAAAGTCTGTTTTCAAAATCTATTTAATGTAATAACGTAACAATTTTATTAAGGGTTGAACAGAACTGCTAACAGCATGAGCAGGTGTCTGTGCCCGGTTAGGATCTTATTTGATGCTGGTGGTACCTGTGGATTTAAAGTCCACTGCAGATGCTTGGGAATAAGTGTGAAATAGACAATAGACAGTAGGTGCAGGAGTAGGCCATTCAACCCATCTAGCCAACACCACCATTCATTGTGATTATGGCTGATCATACACAATCAGTACCCCGTTCCTGCCCTCTCCCCATATCCCCTGACCCCACTATCTATAAGAGCTCTTGAATGCATCCAGAGACTTGGCCTCCACTGCCTTCTGGGGCAGAGCATTCCACATATCCACCACTCTCTGGGTGAAAAAGTTTTTCCACATCTCAGTTCTAAATGGCCTACCCCTTATTCTTAAACTGTGGCCTCTAGTTCTGGACTCACCCATCAGCGGGAACATGCTTCCTGCCTCCAGTGTGTCCAATCCCTTAATAATCTTATATGTTTCAATCAGATCCCCTCTCATCCTTCTAAATTCCAGTGTATACAAGCTCAGTCGCTCCAATCTTTCAACATATGACAGTCCCGCCATTCCGGGAATTAACCTTGTGAACCTACGCCGCACTCCCTCAATAGCAAGAATGTCCTTCCTCAAATTTGGAGACCAAAACTGCACACAATACT
The DNA here is from genome assembly GCF_048418815.1 of Hemitrygon akajei. NCBI lineage: Eukaryota > Metazoa > Chordata > Chondrichthyes > Myliobatiformes > Dasyatidae > Hemitrygon > Hemitrygon akajei. The sequence goes on from NC_133143.1 coordinate 25,237,567, forward strand.
CCAGGTCGGGTCTCACAAGAGCCCTGTACAGCTGCAGAAGGACCTCTTTACTCCTATACTCAATTCCTCTTGTTATAAAGGCCAGTATGCCATTAGCTTTCTTCATTGCCTGCTGTACCTGCATGCTTGCTTTCATTGACTGATGTACAAGAACACCTAGATCTCATTGTACTTCCCCTTTTCCTAACTTGACTCCATTTAGATAGTAATCTGCCTTCCTGTTCTTGCCACCAAAGTGGATAACCTCACATTTAACCACATTAAACTGCATCTGCCATACATTTGCCCACTCACCCAACCTGTCCAAGTCACCTTGCATTCTCATAACATCCTCCTGACATTTCACACTGCCACCCAGCTTTGTGTCATCGGCAAATTTGCTAATGTTACTTTTAATCCCTTCATCTAAATCATGTATATTGTAAACAGCTGTGATCCCAGTACCGAACCTTGCGGTACCCCACTGGTCACAGCCTGCCATTCCGAAAGGGACCCGTTAATCGCAACTCTTTGTTTCCTGTCAGCCAGCCAATTTTCAATCCATGTCAGTACTCTGCCCCCAATACCATGTGCCCTAATTTTGTCCACTAATCTCCTATGTGGGACTTTATCAAAAGCTTTCTGGAAGTCCAGGTACACTACATCCACTGGCTCTCCCTTGTCCATTTTCATAGTTACATCCTCAAAAAACTCCAGGAGATTAGTCAAGCATGATTTTCCTTTCATAAATCCAAGCTGACTCGGACTGATCCTTCTACTGCTATCCAAATGTGTTGTAATTTCCTCTTTTATAATTGACTCCAGCATCTTCCCCACCACTGACGTCAGGCTAACCGGTCTATAATTCCCTGTTTTCTCTCTCCCTCCTTTCTTGAAAAGTGGGACAACATTAGCCACCCTCCAATCAGCAGGAACTGTTCCTGAATCTATAGAACATTGGAAAATGATTACCAATGCATCCACGATTTCTAGAGCCACCTCTTTAAGTACTCTGGGATGCAGACCATCAGGTCCCGGGGACTTATCAGCCTTCAGACACAACAGTCTATCCAACACCGTTTCTTGCCTAACATAAATTTCCTTCAGTTCATCCTTTACCCTAATTCCTTTGGCCACTATTACATCTGGGAGATTGGATCTGTCTTCACTAGGGAAGACACAAAGTACCTGTTCAACTCATCTGCCATTTCCTTGTTCCCCATAATAAATTCACCTGTTTCTGTCTTCAATGGCCCAATTTTGGTCTTAACTTTTTTTTGCTATTCACATACCTAAAGCTTTTACTATCCTCCTTTATATTCTTGGCTAGTTTACCTTCATACCTCACTTTTTCTTGGCATATTGCCTTTTTTGTTATCTTCTGTTGCTCTTTAAAAGCTTCCCAGTCCTCCGGCTTCCCGCTCATCTTTGCTACGTTATACTTCTCTTTTATTTTTATACTGCCCTTTACTTCCCTCATCAGCCACAGCCGCCCCTTACTCCCCTTAGGATCTTTCTTCCTGTTTGGAATGAACCGATCCTGCACCTTCTGCATTATTTCCAGAAATACCTGCTATTGTCGTTCCACTGTCTTCCCTGCTAGGGTATTGTTCCATTGAACTTTGGCCAGCTCCTCCCTCATAGCTCCGTAGTTCCCTTTGTTTAACTGTAATACTGACACATCCGATTTTCCCTTCTCAAATTGTAGGTTAAAACATATAGTATTATGGTCACTACCTCCTAATGGTTCCTTTACCTCCAGGTCCCTGATCAAATCCGGTTCATTGCACAACACTAAATCTAAAATTGCCTTCTCCCTGGTAGGCTCCAGTACAAGCTGTTCTAAGAATCCATCTTGGAGGCACTCCACAAACTCCCTTTCTTGGGGTCCAGTACCATTCTGATTCTCCCAGTCTACCTGCATGTTGAAATCCCCCATGACAACTGTATCATTACCTTTGTGACATGCCAATTTTAACCCTTCATTCAACTTACACCCTACATCCAGACTGCTGTTTGGGGGCCTGTAGAAAACTCCCATTAGGGTCTTTCTATCCTTAGAATTTCTCAGTTCTATCTATACTGACTCTACATCACCTGTTTCTATGTCCCCCCTCGCAAGGGACTGAATATCATTCCTCACCAACAGAGCTACCCCACCCCCTCTGCCAGTCAGTCTGTCCTTTCGATAAGATGTATATCCTTGAATATTCATTTCCCAGGCCCTATCCACTTGAAGTCAGGTCTCTGTTATTCCCACAACATCGTACTTGCCAATTTCCAACTGAGCCTCAAGCTCATCTACTTTATTCCTTATACTTCATGCATTCATATATAATATTTTTAATTTGTTACTCCCCTCTCCTTTCATATCAATTCCTATTTCACTTGGCCATACTGTATGATCTCTTCTTGAGCTTTCTACTCCATTGATTCTGTTGTCCTTTTTAAACTTTTCTTATTTTCCCTTTCCCTTTAACTCCATCCTTATATTTCCAGTTCATCCCCTCCCCCCCACTACCTAGTTTAAACACATCCGTGTTGCAGTGGCAAACCTGTCTGCCAGAATGCTGGTCCCCCACCTATTAAGGTGCAACCCATCCCTTTTGTACAATTCATCCCTACCCCAAAACAGATCCCAGTGGTCCAAGAATGTAAATCCTTGCTTCCTGCACCAGTTCCTCAGCCACACACTCAGATCCATTATCTCCCTGTTCCTGCCCTTTCCAGCATGAGGAGCTGGAAGCAAACCAGAGATAACCAGCCTGGAAGTCCTGCTTTTCAGCCTTCTTCCGAGTTCTCTGAAGTCCCGCTGCAAAATGTCCTTCCTCTTCTTCCCGATGTCATTTGTGCCGACATGCACTACCACTTCCGGTTGTTCACCTTCACCCTTGAGGATTCCCTGCAATCGGTCCATGATGTCCTGGATCCTAGCACCAGGGAGGCAACACATCATCGTTAAATCTCACCTGTTGCCACAGAAACCCCTTTCCGTACCTCTTACTATGGAGTCCCTTATTACCACAGCTCTTCCTGATGTCTGTCTCCTCAGCTCTGCTTCTGCACCAATTTTCAGCTCGCAGACCTGTCCGCCTCTCAGACTGGCAGTATCTTCTGTCCTGACAGCTTCCAAGAGGGTGAACCTGTTTACAAGAGGTACATCCCCTGGGGTCTCCTGTACTTCAAGCATCCTTTCCTTCCTCATCATCACCCCCTTTCTCTCCTCCAGTATCCTCAGTGTAACAACCTCACTGTAGGTCCTGTCCAGAAAACTCTCATTTTCACAGATAAACCTGAGGTCATCCAGTTCTTTCTTCAGTGCTGCAACATGCTCCTTCAGAAGCTGAATCTGGACACACTTTCCACAGCTGTAGCAGCCAGGGGCACCATCAGTGTCCCTGACCTCCCACATCATGCACATAGCACACTGAATCAGCTTAGCAGTCATGTCTTTACCCTCTCCAATTGTGCCTGGCATAGTCTCCTCCCTCAGCCTCCTCACCGAAGACTCTCAAGCCAAAGACTAGCACTTTTCACACCAGGCACTTCCCTCAACCAGGCCACTCTGGTAGAGCTCTCCCTCTTTTTATTTGCTTGAGCTTTGCGAGCTGCAAGGTCACCTGACCTCGATTGCCCAATCAGCTGTTTTCTGCTGAGTCTGAGCTATTCAAATCTTGATTGCCAATCAGCTGCTAATCAATTCTTGATTGCACTATCCAATTGCCAAAACTGCCAGAATCTCTCAAGCCAAAGACTAGCGCTTTTCACACCAGGCACTTCCCTCGACCAGGCCGCTTCCCGACAGGCCTTTGTTTCATTTTGGTAGGTCAAGTTTGAAGAAAGAATATGATATTAATGGAAAGACTCTTGGCAGTGTGGAGGATCAATGAGATATTGGGGTCCATGTCCATAGTACACTCAAAGCTGCTGTGCTGATTGACAGTGTTGTTAAAAAGCCGTATGGTGTGATGGTCTTCATCAATGGTGGCGGTAATGTTACAGCTATACAAGATCTTAGTTAGACACCACTTGGAGTGCTATGCTCAGTTCTGGTCACCTCACTACAGGAAGGATGTGGATACTATAGAGAGAGTGCAGAGGAGATTTACAAGGATGTTTCCTGGATTGGAGAGCTTGCCTTATGAGAATAGGTTGAGTAAACTTGGCCTTTTCTCCTTGGAGTAACTGAGGATGAGAGGTGACCTGATAGAGGTATATAAGATGATGAGAGGCATTGATTGCGTAGATAGCCAGGGCTGAAATTACCAAGACAAGGGGGCATAGTTTCAAGGTGCTTGGAAGCAGGGTCAAGCAGAATGTCAGAGGTAAGTTTTTTACACAGAGAGTGGTGGGTGCGTGAAATACACTGCCAGTGAAGGTGATAGAGGCGGAGGGGGTCTTTTAAGAGACTCATTGATATGTACATAGAGCTTAGAAAAATAGAGGGCTATGTGGCAGCTTCTAGAGTAGGTTACACGGTCGTCATAACATTGTGGGCCGAAGGGCCTGTAATGTGCTGTAGATTTTCTATGTTTCTAATATAATCTGGGCAGCACAGAATGAGTGCTGAGCTGTTGAATCCACTGTCGCATCAAAACATATTCATTGACTGGTGCATCATGAAAGGCAATTATCTCTCTCAAACTTCTGAGTCCTGATTTCTGCAAATTTATATTTCATTTTCATTCCACCACCCCCATCATTGTCTGTATATCAAATGATTTTAGTCACGTCTTTTCTACTAAAATTTAAATTGCTTTTCGTAAGTTTCTTTTAAACTTCTCACCATAAAGTGCAAAGCTTGCTTGATGCAGTTCACCTTGCGAGTGTTTGATTTATTGCAATAATAACACTGTGTTGGTAGTGAGAATAAACATTATGGTCCAAGGTCACCATGCACGCAAGTACAATGTGGCCCATCGTGCATAACTGCATGGTACATCTTTTTCTGAATTGTTTATAAAGATTACATAGCTGATTTTCTGTACTTCATCAATGCTGTCCTGAAATGCCTCACATTTAACAAATTATTGTCCAAGTGTTTCCATTGCTGCAAAGACAGAGCACAGAAACACATTTGTTCACGGCAAGTTCTCATAAACAGTAAAGAGATAAACAAGCAGTCGACCTAACAGATTGGTTTGTGGTTAAATATTGGCAAGGGCGCAGGGTCAGGGACATGCTCTTGATTCACGCCATGGAAGCTTTTATGTGTGTCACAGTGGACGCTCGCAGGACTGGACCCAAGTACGGTGCAATGGCGGGATCTCTCTGTCGCAGCAGTTGCGTACACCGACTCCACCCAGGGGTGGTGGAAGGCGGCTTCAGTCACGGGAAGTGCTGAAAGCAACTCGGTGCCAGGAGCAGAGGGCGGCAGATTGCCCATGAAGTGACGGAATCAATGGGTTGGACATAGGAATACTAACAGAGTTATCAGAAGAATGACTGAGCGACACCTCGAGTCAAGCTGTTCTCTCCAGCACAATGAGGCACAAAGACACAATACAAAAGCCCACTAAATCATCATAGACTGAGGGAAAAACCATGCAAGTCACAACTAACTTGACAAGATGAAACCAAAAGTATAAGGTCTTAACAGCTCAGATAAGATAACAATCAGTAAATACAGATGTTCAAGAAACCTAGAAGCTCAACACTTTATGGCAATCTGCAGAGGTCCACGGGGGTCATGACAATATCCAACAACTGCTGAGGACCACAGCAGGTCGAGGACTATCCAGGAGGGAAAGGACATTAACATTTTAGGTTAAAACCCTACATCAGGACTGAGGGTTTGAGCTCAACAACTGCTTCCCCCCACCACCCTACCACAGATGCTGTGCAATTCGCTGAGTTCTTCCAGCAGGTTGTTTGTTGCTCCGGATTCCAGTGTCTGCAGTCTCCTGTGTATCTAGGTTTTATATACAGTTGAACATGAAGATTTCATCGTTTATCTGAAAGGTTGATACTTCTCTGACAGAATCAGGCTCCATCATGTGCTTAAATTTTTAACTAATTGTATCAGACTCTGTGAAAGCACTATCCCTCTTAATGGCTTTGGGAATATGGAACCAAAGATGAAGTCATGTCTGAATTGAAAAAAAATGTATTGACCTAAGGGATTAAATAGCTTTGTAAAAATGAGAGGAAATGTGATTGAAACATGCACCAGTTCATTGAAAGCAGTATTTCATGTAGACAAGATGGTGAGAAAGGCATTTAGCACGTTGGCTTTCATCAGTCAGGGCATTGTGTACTGGAGTTGGAGCATTAGGTTTCAGTTGTACAAGTCATTGGTGAGGTGCAGTTGGAGTACTGTGTGCAGTTTTGGTCACCATGTTACAGTTAAACTGGAAAGGATGCAGAGAAGATTGAGGAGGAGCTGGCAGGGCTAGAGGACCTGATCTGTAGTGAGAAATTGGCCAGGCTAGATCTTTATTCGTTGGAACAGGAGAATGAGGGGGTAACTTTATAGAAACATTTCAAATTATCAGAGGCATAGATAAAGTGGACTGTAACAGTCTCTTTCCCAGAAAAGGAAAATCAAAAACTAGATGATATCAGTTTCACCGACAGTGAAGGTGCATATATTAGAATGTTCTTCATTGACTGTATCTCAGCATTCAATACTATCATTCCCTTGAAACTCATTACTAAGCTCCAAGATCTGTGCCTCAATTCCTCCCTCTGCAACTGGATCCTCGATTTCCTTGCTGGCAATCCTCAGTTAGTACGGATTGACAGCTTCACACGGGCCAACAGCTCAGGTATACCCCAGGCTGGATGCTTAGCCCCTACTTTGCTCTCTTTAGAACTATGTACAGATCCAACATTATATTTAAGCTTGCTGACAAAGATGGTGATGTATTGGCGTATAGAAAGGAGAATCTGGTTGAATGGTGCCACAACAAAGACCTGTCGCTCAAAATCAGCAAAACCAAAGAGCTGATGATCAACTACAGTAGGAGGAAGCTGGAGGTCCAGGAGCCGGTGAAGAAGTTCAGTAGCTTGAACCTCCTTGCTGTCATGGGTTCAGTATGTAATTGCCATTGCCAGTGCCTCTAGTTTCTTAGAAGTTTGCATAGGTAAAGCATGTCATCAAAAATTTTGACAAACTTCTATAGATGCACAGTGGAGGGGATTCTAACTACAGTACTTGCATTATGGAAACACCAATGCTAAGGAATTGAAAAGATGATAGAAAGTGATGGATGAACCTAATCCAGCACAGGAAAAGCCCTCCCCACATCGAAGACATTCTCATGGAACTCTGCCACAGGAAAGCAGCACCCATCATCAAAGCCCCCCACCATCTGGACCATACTATCACTGGGCAGGAAGTTTAGGAGACTTGGGTCCCATGCTACCAGGTTCAGGAAGTTATTACTCTACGACCATCAGGCACCTGATCAGAGTGGATAATTTCACTGCCTACAACTCTGAACTGATCCAATGACCTACAGATACACTTTCAAGCACTCTTTTACAGCCCTTGTTCTCAGTATTATTTTAGGTTGTTTTATTTGCACAGTTTTTCTTCAGCACATTGGTTGTTTGTCAGTCTTTATTTATGTATTTTTTGTAGAGTGTATTGTATTTTTTTTTCCTGTAAAGGCCTGCAAGAAAATGAATCTGAAGGTAATCTATGGTAACATATACATATGTACTCTGATAATAGATTTACTTTAAACATTGAACTTTAAGGTGAGGGGAGAAAAGTTTAAAAGAGACCTGGGGGGGGGGCAATTTTTTCATGCAGTGTGTGAAGAGTTTAAGTAATGAGCTACCAGACAAAGTGGTTGAGGTAGGTACATGGAGGATGGGGCTTGGAGGGATATGGACTAAGCATAGGAAATTGGGACTAGCTGAGTGGACAGCCTGGTTGGCGAGAACTGGTTGGGCTGAAGGGATCTATGACTCTATGTAGGATCCAGAGAATATAGACAGAGTGAATGGGGAGATGCTTCCTCTTTTGGAAGAACCTAAGAAGAGGGGGGTTTTGTTCAAAAGTAAGACCTTGTCCATTTAATATAGAGATAAGGCAAAAAGTTATCTCCCAGAGGATCTCCAAGAGGCTTTAAGGTTCCTGTGAGTAGGAGGGAATACAGCCTTGAGGTTCCAATCAGATTTGCCACTATTTTATTAAATAGGAAACAGGCTTGAGAGCCCATGTGGTCTACTCCTGTTTCTAAGTTATATGCTCATAAGTCCCTATGCTTACTTCAAACAAAGAGAAAACAAGCTGCCAGTGAAGTCAATGAATCAGGCGTCATCTGTTGGGGAAGTGAACAGTCAGCTTTGCAGGTTCATCAGATCCAAAAAAATGACTTTCATATTTAGTTTATTTATATTCCCTCCTGTCATTCACTTGCCATAATGAAATAAAGGACTATTATCCTTTCTAATAATTTCATTGCTGCATTGCTAAAGAGATACTTCAAATGTATGTCAAACTCAGTAGTTGATAGATAATTATCACAGAATTTGATAAAATAACTGAAGTTTCCATTTTAGGAAAAAATGATTCGATAGAACATGCCTTCCTAACAAAGACCAAATTTTTTAATAAATGAAACCTTTCATGACTTTGCGTTGTCCTAAAGTGCCATAGAGACATTAAGTGTCTTTTAAAGTAAATTCACTGAAGTAACAGAGGACCACTGTCACTTCTCTTGTAATAGGGAGACTACATATCTACTTTTGGGAGACTCTGTTATACAATCATTACCTGTTAAGTTTGTTCTCTAACAAAGACAAACTTGCATGGGTAAACACTAGAACGCGTGTGTGCGCGCATGTGTGTGTGAGATTCACTAACGACTCTTCTGGTTCTGCATGAACTGCCCACATTTCACACTGGGAACCGAAGTTATTTATTATGTAATGTTGAGATGTAGTAATGCATTGGTGAGGTCCCTTATCTTAAACAGGATGTGCTGAAACTGGAGCGTGTTCAAAGTCAGTTCACGAAAATGATTCCAGGATTGAATGGTTTGTTATATGAAGAGTGTTTGATGGCTCTGGGCCTGTGCTCAGTGGAATTCAGAAGAATGAGGGGTGACCTCATGGAAACCTATCAAATGTTGAAAGGTCTTGATAGTGTAGAGGTGGAGATGATGTTTCTTATGGCAGGAGAGTCTAAGACCAGAGGACACAGCCGCAGAATAGAGGGGTGTCCTTTTAGAACGATGATGTGGAAGAACTTCTTTAGCCAGAGAGTGGTGAATCTGTGGAATTCTTTGTCATAGGCAGCTGTGGAGGCCAAGTCTTTATGTGTATTTAAGGCAGAGATTGATAAATTCTTGATTATTCAGGACATGAAAGGTTACAAGGTGTAGGTAGGAGATTGGGGCTGAGAGGAAATTTGGATCAGCCATAATAAAATGGCAGAGCAGACTCGATGGGCTAAATGGCCTAATTCTGCTCCTATATCTTAAGGTCTTAAGGTCTTACACACGTAATAACACATCTTCCCCTTTAACGAAAACAAACACAATAGTATATCCTCATAAGGCCGCAAGACACAATAATGCTTTCCAACAACAGACTTTACATTATCATCAATTTGCTTATTGTAATAAGCAAATGCAGTCCCTTATTCACTTAATAACTCTCAATCAGTCTCTGTAGTGGTTTAATTAAACATTTTGGACTGCTATTTGTTTCCCCAGATGTCTTGCTTTTACTTGCTGTGTTAATACCAATGTCCTTTTGAGAACTTGGATCTATATCCTATCGCTCTCACATCCATCATCATGAAGTGCTCCAAGAGGCTCGTCATGAGGCACATAAAGACCCTGCTGCCCCCCTCACTGGATCCCCTGCAGTTCGTGTATCGTCCCAACCACTCAACAGATGACACCATCGCCACCACCCTCCACCTGGCCCTCACTCACCTGAACAAAAAAGACGCATACATTCGAATGCTGTTCATAGTCTTCAGTTCAGCATTCAACACAATCAGTCCTCAGAAACTGATTGGAAAGCTGAAACTGCTGGGCCTGGACACCTCCCGCTGCAACTGGATCCCAGACTTCCTGACTGGGAGACCTCAGTCAGTCCAGATCTGGAGCAGCATCTCCAACGTCATCACACTGAGCATGGGGCCCCCCCCAGGGCTGTGTGCTCAGTCCACTGCTGTTCACTCTGCTGACCCATGACTGTGCTGCAACACACAGCTCGAACCACATCATCAAGTTCACCGATGACATGACCGTGATCGGTCTCATCAGCAAGAATGACGAATCAGCTTACAGAGATGAGGTGCAGCGGCTAACAAACTGGTGCAGAGCCAACAACCTGTCTCTGAATGTGAACAAAACAAAAGAGATGGTTGTTGACCAGGAGAGCACGGAATGGCCACTCTCTGCTGATCATTGATTGTTCTTCCATTGAGATTGTTAAGAGCACCAAATTTCTTGGTGTTCACCTGATGGAGAACCTCACCTGGTCCCTCAACACCAGCTCCATAGCCAAGAAAGCCCAGCAGCGTCTCTACTTTCTGCAAAGGCTGAGAAAAGTCCATCTGCCACCCCCATCCTCATCACATTCTACAGGGGTTGTATTGAGAGCGTCCTGAGCAGCTGCATCACTGCCTGGTTCGGAAATTGCACCATCTCGGATCACAAGACCCTGCAGCGGATAGTGAGATCAGCTGAGAAGATCACCGGGGTCTCTCTTCCCGCAATTACAGACATTTACATGCTGCATCTGCAAAAATAGCAGTATTGTGAAGGACCCCTACGCACCCTCACACAAACGCTTCTCCCTCCTGCCATCTGGCAAAATGTACCGAAACATTCGGGCTCTCACGACCAGACTGTGCAACAGTTTCTTCCCCCAAGCCATCAGACTCCTCAATACTCAGAGTCTAGACTGACATCTACATCATTTATTATTATATTGTAATTTGTCCTCTACTGTGCCTATTGTCTTGTTTATTAATTATTGTACTGCAAAAGCACTGTTTTGTGCACTTTATGTAGTCCTGTGCAGGTCTGTAGTCTAGTGCAGTTTTTATGTTGTTTTATGTAGTCTAGTGTAGCCTTGTGCTGTCTCATATAGTCTAGTGTAGTTTTGTGTTGTTTCATGTAACATCAAAGTCTCGGAGGACCTTTGTTTCATTTTTACTGTGTACTGTACCAGCAGTTTATGGTTGAATTGACAATAAACTTGACTTGACTTGATATGTCCATTTATATCACATCCTCTGCCAAGATCCCAAGATCCTATCTGTTCGTCTCTGTTCTTATTCTTGCTGAGTGACCATAATTCACTCCAGGTGCTTCATACTGGAGCCCTGAACTACCTCCATGTGATCAATGAATCTCTGCACAAGTTCCATCTGATTCTGTCTCATTTCACGGAGCTCTCTCTGTTGGTCATGTATCGCAGACAGCAACTCCTCCTGTTGGTTTGTGTTGAACTGTTGCTGTTGTTCTGACCTTTGGATCTGTGTGGTCTCCCTATCATCCTTTTTATTTTGCCTCTTCAACTTTGGAGAAGATTGTGGAGATGCTCTTGATTTCTGGTCTTTAATTGGAAGCCAATGAGAGAGAGGTTTTGAATGATATGGATACAAGACTGGCAACTTTTACATCATGATCACTCTGTTCAGCACTGGCATCCTGACTGTCATGCTGGTGTCTATGGAAGGTAGAATCCTTGTGCTCCTCTTGCATAACCTCTCTGGATCTCTCATGGATGCTGTTACAAGTTTCTTGAGTTACACTGTGTAACCATCCGACCCAATCAAAGACATCTGCTTACTCTTTATTGAGTGTTGTCTGGTCACCTTTGGTCTGTGAAGCCACCTCAAAAAGTCTTTCCAATAGGTTGAGCCTTTCACATGCAGTCAAACCTAATATTGGCTGTACTCACTTTTCAACAATGAGTAGCCATGCCTTTAGGTGCTACCACTTCTGCTTGAAAGTTACTACACAGCCCTGTTTTACTAATACGTTCTCTCCAATGCAGCCTGTCACTTTTAATTTCACTGGGTAAATCTTGTTCTTTACTTTGAGAGTCTTGTAATCATCCACAGATGATAAATTCACCTGGGTTCCAGGATCAGGCTTGAATGGAATTACTGTCTCATTCACGGTCACTGCAACAATCCATTCTGTTTTACTAGCACCAATAGTCTGCGAAAAATCTACAAGACTCCTTCCATTTCCTCAGCAACCATGTGCAACTTTTTCTTGGTAGCTTTGCCACAAGTTGTGAAATGATTCCTGCTCCCAGAATTATTGCAGAACACTTGTTTGGGATGGACCTACCTCTGCGTTTGCTGCATGTACTGTTTTAGCCTAACTCTCTGTTTGTGGTTGATTTGGGAAATGCCTTGTGCTCTGCCCCTCTGTTTTCACAACATGCACTGTTGTTTCCACTTGGTGCAGCTCTTTAGCTTGTGCCTGTGTGGGCTCTGCTGTCCTACACATACCTTTTCTAGTGTTAAATCTTTTTCAAAGTCCGTTATCTAGGATTCCTAGACTATTCTATCTTTAACTAGTGAGTCTCTCAAATCTCCAGACTCACTGGACTTACTCAGAGTGTGAAGCTCAGCTAAGTATTGGCCAAATCTAACACCTTATTTTTGTTCACAGGAAAGAATTTATATCTTTTAAACTTGTTATTTTTACTTGGGACTAAACACTCATCAAATTTCATCATTAGAGTGCCCAATGTACAGTCTGTCTTATCAGTTTGAAAGCTGTTGTAGATGCCCAAAGCATCTTCGCCAATTACCTATAGAAAGATAGACACTTTCAATTTTTCAGCTGTGCCTCCAGCTGCTTTACTTGCCGCTAAATATGTATTGAATCGCTGTTTGAAGCATTTCCAATTATCAGCAAGATTGCTGGTAAACTGCTTTGTTGCAGGAGGACTTGGTTATCCATTACAGAATCTTTCTGGCTTCTGTCACCTGAGTCTCTTGGTGACTTCGAGGCAGTGAGTTCTCTTGCTGGCAGCTTCTCTCCATCGGAACCTGCATCGCTTTCTTAGTCGCTTTGTGCTTAGTCCTCACGCCGACTTCTGACACCATGTTATGTTTGTTCTTTAACAAAGACAAATTTGTGTGGGCAAAGTGCTAGAACTATTATATTTACAGGTTTTCAGAATGTCTTCAGCTCAACCACATTTTACTCTGAGCCTTTAAGTGGGGGGAAGGGGGGGAAGAGAGAGAGAGAGAGAGAGAGACTCACCATTGACCCTTCGGCTTCCACATGCATTGCACACTGGGGACTGAAGCTCATTATTATGTACGCACATTATAACACAGTACCAAATGCCATCATGCCAACTTGAGCAGATTCATTTGTATCTTCTTTAACTTGTGATAAAGCAACACACCTGACCCAGCAGAATACCTTTAGGAACCCAGGTGTTTGCTTGGTACCTTGGCAGATAGACACTTTATTGACCCCAAAGGAAATTTCAGTGTCACAGTAGCATTACAAGTGCACAGATATAGATATTAGAAGAGAAGTAGAAAGAATAAAAAATAAGTTATCTCAAACAGTCTAACAGGAGGGGGGTCATCACTTTCCCGGCTATCGTTTGACTCAGTATCAGAATCAGAATCAGAATCAGACTTTAATCGCCAAGTACCTATACACATACAAGGAATTTACTTCCGGCAGATGTTGTCTCTCTGCTCATAACAATAATAATGATAAATATAAATGAAAATATAGATTATACATACAGGTAATGCAATCCAAGTAATAGTTAGCCGACAGTTAACCGGCAGTTAACTGTTCAGCAAAGTGACCGCAGTAGGGAAAAAACTTCTCCAGTGCCTATTAGTCTTAGTCTGGAGGGATCTGAAGCGCCTACCAGACGGAAGCAGATCAAACAGTCCGTGCGCAGGATGGGAGGAGTCCTTTATGATGTTCCCCGCCCTCTTCTTCAACCTGGAAGAGTACAGGTCCACAACAGAGGGCAGGGAGACTCCAATGATGCGCTCGGCAGTCCTCACTGTGCGCTGTAGTCTGGTTCTATCCTGCTTGGTGGCGGCTCCAAACCACACAATGATGGAGGTGCACAGGACAGACTCAATGACTGCAGTGTAGAACTGCAGCAGCAATTCCTGAGGCAGACCGTATTTCCTCAAGAGCCGCAGGAAATACATCCGCTGCTGGGCCTTCTTCAGGATGGAGCTGATGTTCTGCTCCCACTTCAGATCCTGAGAGATGGTGGTTCCCAGGAACCTGAAGTTCTCCACGGTGGACACAGGGCTACTGAGGACTGTGAGGGGAGACATAGCGGGGGGATGTCTCCTGAAATCCACTATCATCTCCTTTGTCTTGAGCGCGTTCAGCTCCAGAGTAAGATGTATTCAGTAGCACTAAGCTTAGGAAGCCTAGGCAGCAATCCAAGACCCAGAAAAATAATGGAACTCTAAGCTTTATCCACTGATTCTAAGGTCACAGGTGCCAAAAAATGTTGCTGCAGACTAAACATATTTCCCATTGGAGAAGAGGCGAGAAGTCAACAGGAAAGGAGTCTGCATTTGACCTTTCTCAGTCTGAGCTAGAAAAATAAAACATTGTAAATGGATGGGGTTCTGCTGAATTAAGTCTCTGATAGATTTGAGTAAGATAGTATACTCACCCTATTGTAGATAACAGAAGAATATTTGCTGTAGGGAGAGTAGTGTTCCCAGGTTGTGCATTTGCATCAATGCCTTTAACCCATTTTGCACCAGCACTGTCAACTTTTGACAGTATAACACAGTGAAGGTACACAATTTTCTGGATTATGTGCTCAGACAGTTTAATCCAGATATCCTGGAAGCTGGTATCCAGCTTTTGAACCAGTGAACTTCCACTGGGTCGAACTGTTCTGACAGAACTTCTGCCTCCGTGTTCTTGGAGCTGGGCCAGTAGAAGATGATGAAGTTCAATTGCTTGAAGCAGAGGCTCCAGTGAGCCTGACGAGGGATGAGTTGGTGGGTCTATGTATAAGTTTTTGGTAGTCAGTCCAGATGAGGAAGTTCCCTGTCAGCCAATGTTTCCATTCCCTCAAGGCCTTATTAAGAGTGAGTAGCTCCCTGTCTCATAATCCATAATGGTGCTGTGTAGAGATGAACTTGCATGAGAAAGAGGCTCAAGGGTGTGTCTGTCCATCTGGTTCTCACTGGGAAAGCATGGCCTCGGCACCCACACCAGTTGAGTCCACCTCCACCAGAAAAGGTGCAAAGTGGTTTGGAAGACAGAGAATGGGAGTGATGGTGAAGGGTCTCGAGCTCCTCGAAAGCATGTCCCACTGCAGCAAGCCAGGTTATTTGTAAAGTAGGTGACTTGGTGAGGGGGGTAAGAGGATCAGTTTCTGCTGAAATGGCAGTAGAGGTTGGAGAAGCCCAAGAAACACAGTAGCTGTATGAAGGAGCATGGTCAGGACCATTCAGCAATGGTCTGCAATTTCTCTAGGTGCATGGATATGACTTGAGGTGAAAGGACATAACACAGGGAGAAGATGACTGGGGTGTGTAACTGGTATTTGTCTGCAATCACCACAATTGGTCATCTGCTGGTGACACAGCATGAGTTTTAACATAGAACATAGAAGAGTACAACACAGTACAGGCCCTTTGTCCCACAATGTTGTGTCAACACAACATTGTCAGCACAACCCTGCCTCCCATATAACCCCCTACCTTAAATTCCTCCATGTACCTGTCTATTAGTCTCTTAAATTTCACTAGTGTATCTGCCTCCACCACGGACTCAGGCAGTGCATTCCACGCACCAACCACTCTCTGAGTAAAAAACCTTTCTCTAATTTCCCCCTTGAACTTCCCTCCCCTTACCTTAAAGTCATGTCCTCTTGTATTGAGCAGTGGTGCCCTGGGGAAGAGGCGCTGGCTGTCTACTCTATCTATTACTCTTAATATCTTTTATACCTCTATCATGTCTCTTCTCATCCTCCATCTCTCCAGAGAGTAAAGCCTTAGCTCCCTTAATCTCTGATCATAATCCATACTCTCTAAAACAGGCAGCATCCTGGTAAATCTCCTCTGTACCCTTTCCAAAAAGAGCTTTGTCTCACCAGGCTTGGGCAAGCACAGGTGGATGGTATAAGAAAGTTTCTATGAAGTTTTTTTTAAATGTTTGTACATAGTTAGTGCACTGAGAATGGGTCCAGAGTTTATGGTATGATCCTTGTGGGAGCTTTGGGTGACCTGTCTCTGTGATAACAACATCTGCACGAATTGCAGCTCCTTATAGACAATGTTACAGAACTGGAGCTGCAGCTGGATGACTTTCGGCTCATATGGGAAAAGTGTAGGTGATAGACAGGAGGAGATTGATTGGCATGGAGTTGCTGTATTGAGATGGAGTGTTGGTTGAGTGTGGTGAGCAGACTATCATTGGTTTCTTGCTGCTTCTGGATCGTGTGCTCATATCGACAGATGGCTTCCTTTAGACAAGCAAACTCTGTTAGGTCAATTGCTGGTTCATCTGTCCTGTCAGGAATTTTAGTGGAACCCTGACCCAAAAGCAAATCAGCAGAAATGATTTAGCAGTAAGCGATACTTTTCTAATAAACTGCATAATAACAAGCCACGAGGGGCCATAAAACAAGCAAGAACAGATACTGAACATAACAGGCAACAAGGGAACTGAAGGCTAAAAACAACTGGTTGAGGCTGGTTATTTCAATGGTTAAACGGTTGTGGAGGAGAGAGCTGGGTTAAATAGGCTGCAGGTGATGAGCTGGAAATGAGTGGTAGGTGCCTCCTGTTATTTGGGTGGAAACTGGGAAGTGCCTGCCAGTGTAGGCCTGACAGCACTCCTATGTCTCAGTTTAAAAAATCTGCTTGATACTTGAGGTTTGCCATTTTTGAGTAATCTTCGCTGTGACTGGCTGCTTAGCCTCTGCAGAGACATCACTAGTGCTGGACAGTACGGACATTGTTGAACTGATGGCTGACATTAACCATCGATGGGAAAGGTGACTGGCATGTCCATTGCTCGCCAAGCTTTCAGGGGAACTCACCTGGAGATCAGTGAGTTACGAACACTGTCACTTGAACTCAGACCATAAAACCCAGGCCTTTGTCTCGTTGCAAAAGCAAAGTCGTCCATCCAGTCCTTCAGTAATCTCTAATGAAACTGTTAGAGGTACCAAAGAACCTATAGCCAATAATCAAACAATGGCTTTGATCCCTCTTTCTAAAATGCACCATAGGAAGCCTGGATACATTTCAGGTTGATATGGGAGCTGCTCTGCTGAAGACTGCAAGAAGTTGCAGAAAGTTGTGATCGTAGACCAGTTTATCACTCAAACTAGCTTACTGTCTGCTGTCTTCCCATTTCTCTGAGAAAGCAGCTAACCTAATCAAGGACCCCTCCCACCGTTATCATTCTCCCTTCTTCCCTCCCTTGTTGGGCAATAGATACAAAAGCTCGAGAGCATCCTCCAGCACAGTTCCTATCCCACTGTTATCAGCCTCTTGAACTCATACTAAAATGGCACTCTTGATATCTCAGTCTATCTTGTCATGTTCCTTGAACTTCATTTGTCTATGTGCACTGTACTTTCTTTGTCACTGCAACACTAAATTCAGCATTGTGTTTTTTTACCAAAAGTAATTATGTATAGCACAATCTACTTGTGACAAGCAAAACTAAGCTTTTCACAATATCTCAGTGCATGTGATAATAATAAGCCAATATCAATAATTTAGTTTTAATTTGGCAAGGTTTTGAAGGTCATGGTTCAAGTATGAGAGGGAGAACAGAATACTCCTAATGAGTCAACAGCCCTGATTCTCTCTCTTCCTTCTAGGCTGTCTGTTGAGAATAAGGGTGTCTGGTTTCCACTCCAATTCTCAGGATTTAATTTGTGTTAACTTCATGCTGACAGAATGAGCTCTTGGCACAATGGCATGGAGCTCCAAAGGAGTGGAGACTGGGTTCCTGCACCTATTTTGTACACAGATACACTCAAAGCACACATACACACTGATAACAATACAACAGCCACATACTTTTCCTCAGCTAACCATTCCTCACAATCCTTCCCATTCTGATCCTCTCATCCTCTCTCCATCACTCCTTTCCTAACCGTTTTACTGCACTGTTCCTTCCATTGGTTCCCCTCGTCTCCCCTCACTCAAATCTGATAAGACCATAAGATATAGGAGCAGAAGTAGGCCATTTGTCCCATCAAGTCTGCTCCACCATTCAATCATGGGCTGATCCAACTCTTCCAGTCATCTCCATTCCCCTGCCTTCTCCCCATACCCTTTGATGCCCTATCTAATCAAGAACCTATCTATCTCTGCCTTAAATGCACCTTGGCCTCCACAGCCGCTCATGGCCACAGATTCCACAGATTTACCATCCTCAGACTAAAGTAATTTATCTGCATCTCTGTTCTAAATGTACGTCCTTCAATCCTGAAGTCATGCCCTCTTGTCATAGACTCCCCTAGTCTTCTCTTAACCACTTCCTTTTTCCTTTCTCTCTCGCTACAACTGCAGTCTCTGCTCGCTAAGCCCCTCACATCCCTCTCCCTAATACTGGTCCCTCTTCAAAGGTGAAGCCACCCAGCCAATCCACAATGTTCTTCAGGGCAACTCCCCAATCGCATCACACAATATTACGGGGAGAAAGCCGGGAACTGGGGTTGAGGGGGAGAACCAAAAGGATCAGCCATAATTGAATGGCGGAGCAGACTCGATGGGCCAGATGGCCTAATTCTGCTCCTATGTCTCATGGTCTTATAGCAATGAGGGTTGTGCTCTGCATTACACAACTCTGCCAGGAAGCTCAAAGTAAATTTATTAGCAGTGTACATACAATACATGTTTCCATATGCTACCTTGAGATCTATTTTCATACAGGAATTCCCAGGTAAAAGGAAATACAAAAGAATTTTATGAAAAACTGTACATAGACAGTCAAAGACTGATGGACAGCCAATGTGCAAAAAGACAGACTGCACAAATCAAAAAAGTACTGAGAGCGTGAGTTGGAAGTTGTTGTATCAGTTTAGAGTAATGGTGATTGAAGTTATCCACCTTGGCTCAAGAGTACGATTGTTGCACTGTAATAGCTTTTCCTGAATCTAGAGGTATTCTACCTAAAGCTTCCTTTGGCTGCGTGTTTATCCCATCTATGTCCATCTGTTTGTCGGCTACATGGAACAGTCCATGTTCTAAGCCTACACTGGTGACCATCCCACACTTTTCCGATGCTACATCGACGGACGCATCAGTGTTGCTTCCTGCACCCATGCTGACTCATTGACTTCATTCACCTTGCCTCCAGCTTCCACCCTGCTCTCAAATTTACCTGGTCCATTTCCGACACCTCCCTCCCCTTCCTTGATCTCACTGTCTCTATGTCTGGAGACAGCTTAAGCACCAATATCTATTATAAACCAATGGACTCTCACAGCTACCTGGACTATACTGCCTCCCACTTTTACTTACAAAAACGCCATCCCCTTCTCCATCTCTGCTGCATCTGCTCTCAGGATGAGGCTTTCCATTCTAGAACAAAGGAGATGTCCTCCTTTTTCAAAGAAAGGGGCTTCCCTTCCTCCACCATCAATGCTGCCCGCAACTGCATCTCTTCCATTAAACGCATGTCTGCCCTTACTCCATCCTCCCGCCAGCCTGCCAGGGATAGGGTTTCACTTGTCCTCATCTACCAGCCCACTGACCTCTGTGTCAAGCACATAATTCTCCAAAATTTCCGCATTCTCCAACGGGATCCCACCACCAAGCACATCTTTCCGTCTCCCCCACTTTAGCTTTCCACTTTAGAATCACTCCCTACACGACTCCCTTGTCCATTCATCTCTCCTCACTGATCTCCCTCCTGGCACTTTTCCTTGCAAGTGGAACAAGTGCTACGCCTTCCCCTACACCTTCTCCCTCACTATCATTCAGGGCCCTAAACAGTCCTTCCAGATGAGGTGACACTTCACCTGTGAGTCTGTTAAGGTCATATACCGTGATTGGTGCTCCCGGTGTGGCCTCCTGTATATCGATGAGGCCCGATGTAGATTGGGAGACCACTTTGCTGAGCACCATCATCAGATAACACAAGTCTTTTATATTGTGAAAAAATATCTTGTGAATATAGTGATGAATGGTGACAATGAAGAAGACAATGGAATGAAAGCCAAGAAATATCTTTGAAAAAGGATACTTTCTGGGACCTTTCTTGGGAGAAAGATCGACTATTCTTGTGGATAATTAAAAGTCCGGGAAAAAAACTCTAATGGGGAGCAAAGCAGCCTTATTATAGATTTTTTTCAAGTATAGTTCAACAGTAAGCTATATTAACTTGAATAAAATTAATCTAATCACAACAATTACGCCATTTGTGACCAGACGAGCATTTCTATACTTGAGAAATATTGCAAAGGTATAGTATGTCTGCTTCCGTCACACAATGATGCTGAAAAACTAATTCATGCCTTTATATCGAATAGACTAGATAACTGCAGTACACTTTTTACTGGCCTTCCAAAGCAATCTACTGACAAACTTCAACTCATTCTGAAGGCCACTGCTAGACTTGTAACCAAAACCAGGATGAGAGAAAATATCACTTCCATCCTCGCTACTCTACATCAGCTTCCTCTATCTTTTAGAGTTGATTTTAAAGTTCACTTACTTGTTTTTAAAGCTCTTTATGGTGTAGGACTGGAGTTCCTCACAGAATCGTTTTCTTTTGGTAATCCTGCTTGAATTCTCAGGTCTTCTTCTGCCAGTCTCTTAAATTTAAACAATCGCCCACAAAAGATAATTGGCAAGTCAGCTTTTTTGAATTATGTTGCTAAACAGTGGAACTTAGTACCGAAAACCATGAGGAACGTAGACTCAGTTGACACTTTTAAATGCCAGCTCATTCCTATTTATTTAACACTGCTCTAAACAAAGATCTTTTTGGCTTTTATTTTCATGTTTAGTTTTATGTTTAATTTTATTTTCACGTTTGCACTTTATACCATTGTAAAGCATGTTGAACTACATTGTGTGAAAAGTGTTCTACAAATAAGTTATTATTATAATTTATTAAGAACAAAAAGAATTGAAGTTAATTTTTAATAGCACCTTATCAACAATTTGTTCAAAACAATGTGATGAGATTAAAGAGATACAGATACCAAATAGCCAAGCTAACTGCTGTATGAGTAGATATATGATGTTAGTCAACATCACTTCAGTCAAAAAACAACTTAGGTTAAGTATAGGAATGATTCATGCCTCTGTGAGTAAACACAAATAGATGAGATAAGGAAGTGGGAAGAGGATTTTTTAGATGAGAGATATCATGGTTGGAGTTTGAACAGGAAGTACAGACAGGAAGAATAAATGGAAGAAGAATTGTTCGATGAGAGATATCATGGTTGGAGTTTGAACAGGAAGTACAGACAGGAAGAATAAATGGAAGAGAAAGAGGTAAGAAAAACAAATTATAAGAATTCAGAACGAGTAAGAGGGTGCACAGCACAACTGTGTTCCAGAGTCAACGGAAAATAGGCCATCAATGGAATCAATGTTAAATGAGAACTATCCATTTTTAAATTAACTGTGAATTTCTAAATGATCTCAGGCTACTAAGCAACTGGATTAACCTTTCCTTATTTGAATGTGGAATTTTCTTCATTGCAGCTAGTTCTCAATGTTTACGCCCATGAAAACTGCAGGAAGGGAGAAAGATCTGTTGCTGGTTTTGAACCCTGTCCAACTTGGCTGGATGAAAGACTGCTTTGTCTGTTGATGGCTCTCTGAACCTAGATCCTGGTAGGCATAACCCACAGCATTCAATCTGGCAAACTTTCAAAGAACACATAAGGATGGCACATGTGGGAAATGGAAATGTCACCCCACAATATGCAGATTCAGCCCTTCTGAGATTGAGGTTAAGGTCATGTGGTTTCAGCTGGAGACAGAGCTTACTTCATGTCTAACTGAAACTGTGCAAGATTCCGGTGTGCCTGAGATTAACACCAGATGATGCAACAAGTCCTACCCTTTCCATCACCATGTTATTCTTTATAGGGGCAAATAAATTTG